>NW_020955197.1:2018228-2032468 GCF_003031625.1 Empidonax traillii
TATAGCCAGGTGGGGGTTGGTCTCTTCTCCCAGGCAACCAACAACAGGACAAGGGGACATGGGCTCAAGCTCTGCCAGGGGAGGTTTAGGTTAGATGTTAGGAAGAAATTCTTTACAGAGAGGGTAATCAAGCATTGGAACAGCCTACCCAGAGAGGTGGTGGATTCACCATCCCTGGAGGTTTTTAAGCAGAGATTGGATGTGGCCCTTAGTGTCATGATATAGTAATTGGAGTTGGATCAGGGGTTGGACTTGATGACCTTGGAGGTCTTTTCCAACCCAATCTATTCTATGATTCTATGATTTCCACCCTCCACTTGCTGGTGATGCTTTGCGTCATGCACCTCAGGACACGGTTGGTCTTCCTGGCTGCCAGGGCACTACTGACTCATATCCAACTTGACCAGGATGCCCAGGTCCCTTTCCATGGCACTGCTTTCCAGTATCTCATTCCCCATGTACCTGCATGTACAGCCAGGGTTGCCCCATCCCAGGTGCAGAATCCGGCACTCATCTTTGTTAAACTTCATACAGTTGGTGATTGCACATTTCTCTACTTTTTTGAGGTCTCTCTGCAGGGCTTTTTTGTCTTCTAGGGAACAAGCAGCTCCTCCCAATGTAGTATTCTCTGCAAGCTTCCTTAGTATCCCTTCAAGTCCACCATCTAGGTCAGTTATGATGCTGAACAGGACAAGGCCTTAGACTGCCTTACAGAACCACTCTAGTTGCCAGTCTGATGTAACTCTATTCCCTACAATCCTTTGTGCATGACAGTTGTTCACTCACCGCACGATGTGTTTATCCAGCTGTATAGTGAACATTTTGTCCAGTAGGATACTATGAGAGATAGTATCAAAAGCTTTACTGAAATCTGAAAAGATAACATCAATTGGCTTCCCTTGATCAACTAGGGGGGTTACCCTGTCATAAAAGGAAATCAGTGTTGACAAGCAGGACTTTCCCCTCATGGAGCCGTGCTGGCTGCTTTATCCTTCAAGTGTTTTTCAATACTTCCAAGAATATCCTTCTCCATACCTTAAAAGGCTCTGTGAGACCGACAGGTCTGCAGTTTTCAGGGTTATTCTTTTTGCCCTTTTTGAAAATAGGGACAGTGTTTGTCAGCTTCAAGTCAGCTGGGACCCCTTCAGACTACCAAGATCATTCAAAAATCATTGAAAGATTTGTGGATATGGCAGAAGTGAAAGAAGATGCACCTCTTACCCTTTTGAAAATTCATCTGCTGATAAGATAAAGGTTCTGAGAAATGTAGTTTTTAGGTCTGCTGTGTTGAACTCTATAGTTTACAAAACCAGTTAAAGCCATTTAGAATTTTCTTCAGTTGTAACCTACGAGAAAAAGAACAAACCATATAATGAAGATTTTGGCAGTGATTGTATTATTTTAAAATTTAGTATCTGCCTCTAACCCTCAGCAACCCTAACAAACAACTGTGATTCTAATGTCTAACTTTAGAACCATTTCATAGTGAGGGCTGTCATGTTCTGACTCTGGAGAGAGGAGAAAAAGACTGTATCATGTGGTAATTTCTTACCCTTAATAAAACCCTTAGCCAAAATACAGAAAAAAATAATACAGGAACTCGAATGTGAAGGAGTTAATGTGAGTTGAGAATGACTGATGAAACTTCTGAAGAGATGTAGATTTATTGGATTTATGGATGTGTATCTGTGTGTGTGCGGAAGTGCATGCAAATGACTCCTTCACAGTGTATGCACTACATGAATGTGTGACTTGTGAATATCTGCCTTCAAATACCCTTCTCTAATGTAGTCTACTGTAACTCAAGCAAAGAAATTTACATGAGTAAATTGTGGAAAGCCCATGTAACTCTATGAATAAAGCTGATTAATTATGTTTAAATTTCTCAAATCTGTTAAAAGGGTCATCCCCCAAATTACAAGAGTTTTCTATATTCCTATTATAAAATGTAGACACCATGCCTGAGCTAAATTAAATTTTTAAGCAGCCTCAGGAAAGAAGAAAAGATTTAAATTGCTGCCACAGGGAAATTTAAACCTGACACATAAAATAGAAAAGTGATCATCAACAGCCTGTGAAACAGAGCTTCTGGTTCTATTTCCAATTTGCTACTTTTTCCCCTCATAATTTTCTTTATTCTTTGTTTTGAACATAAAATTCTACTGAGAATGGTAGTACTGTTTAGCAGATGCTCCTGTATTACAAATGGAGGAGAGTAATAATGTTGGGAGTATTTTAAACAATATTTTAAAATTGAGAATGCATTTTTTACTGTATCTTGCCACATTTCAGTGGTGCAGTATCAGTATGAAATCAAATAAAATTATAATCGCATTTACTTTAATTTTAGTTAAAATTGTGGTGCACAGATATCTACTAGATCAATGCAACAATTAAAAATCTATATGTCCATATGCACTATTCACTTAATATCTGATGTATCTGACCTGGAGTTTATTTCTTGTAATTGACAGTCTAACAAAATAAACACTTAATTTTTCCTCAGCAACCATTATAAATATCTTTTAACTGAAGAATGACTGAAACTCTAGCAACTTCAGAGTGTAATAGGAGCAGCAAACTTTCTGAATCCATCTTCTGCTTTAATACGCTTTGGTGGAATCTTCTGACATGTAGATATAGTACTTAATACCTTTATTAAATATTAAAGAACATAGCCTTACATGGTATTTCATTAGGCATTTTAAAGCCACATTAAAAGGACTGTTTGTAACCCAAAGCATTTACATTTTTTTCAGGATGTAGCATAGTCAAAGTCAACTTCATATCCATCTTATGCTGTAGAACAGTGTTGATAAAGGTTGGTCAGAGTGTTGAGGTATATGTTTAGCGGCTGTAGCTTAGTGTGCAGCTGCAGATTGAGCTCTGGTTGAGGGAAATGGTGGGAGCCTGAGTGAGGAGGCCATGAATTGGCCCAGTATCTTTGTATAACAAAGGGCATGTGGACCTATTCCACTGGACAGAGTCAGAGACGCTCAGAGACAGCAAGAACCAGTGACTCCAGATTTTTGTCTGCTTAGACTGTGAGGGTATAAAACCCCAAAGATTCCTTTCTTAAGGGTCCCTCCTCAGAGGTACCCAGCTTGAACTGCTATTTTGTTATTGCACCAAGATAAAATTATTTTAAGGATCCAGACATCTGAAACACTGCTATGGGAAACTTAGGGTTGAGCCCGTAAGGAAACCTTGTCGATGTGAGCGTGGTGTTTGAGCTCTGAAGGCATCTCAGTCCTAGTTCAGGTGGTGTAAGTATGACTGCCAGAGTGCCTCCTGGATGGTCAGCCAAGGAAACTTCCTTAATAACAAGCAAGAACTTAAAGATTCATTATTATTCACAAAAAGGTTCTAATCTTTTCCTGCTGAATATGTTGTCTACCAACTGCTTCCCAGGTTGTATTGCTGATTGTTTTTTTTCCCCTGCCTACCTACAACATCTTGAGTTTGCTCCTATTGAAAGGGAACAACGTTTTTTCAGACTATGTCTCCATAGATCTTTTGTCAAGATCTTTTTAAATTGTTTAACTTTACATTCACACGGTGTATTTGGATCACTTATGAAAGTTTATTTCCTTCTAAAATCTATCATACTATAATGTTTATTGTCTACTTCATGACAAGGTAATTCTTCAGACATTTTAAAGACAGTCTCTTTTCTTTATCTGGTAAATGTTTGAATGTATGTGCCTAGCACGAGCACATCCATGTTACAGACCTTCAAATTTAAGTCTTTAAACTCAATGTTCTTCGTATATCTTTTCACATTTTTTCTTCTTCAACACTTATAGGATGTTTTTTGTCTTTCATTCTTACAAAGAAGCTTTTAGTTGCTTTACAAGAAAAATCCTGCATGATATTGAGGATTACCAAAACAAACAGAAGGTACCTATTGATACTTTTAATTAATTTTTACAAGGTTTCATGGCAAGCAGTCTGTTTGGCAGTCACAATTCACATTATTTATTCCTGAAATTGGTCAACCTTAAAAAAAGCTATTTTAATACATACAGGTGTTAAACAGATTATCTGGATATTAACCATGTGTTTGGTAAATATTCTGGACTGTAATGACAAATATCATGTGTCTCTCATATATGTATCCCATTTCCAATTGAAAAATTTAAAAATGAAAGGAATTTCTGTGTATTCCTGCATGAACTGTCTTTGTCAAGTTTTTTGCAGCAATCATAACCTGTAACCTATAACTTGTGTTCATTTTAAGCTAACATAAGCGTGCCATACCTAATGGTCAAAAACATTTTATCCTTTGAGCTGTAGCGCCAATTATTTTATTTAAAAATGGGTTAACAACTAACTTTTATTACATTATGTGACATACAGACTAACAGATTCATATTCTTGTGGGAAAATTGCACTCTATACCTTCTTTGTGAGTTACCCATGGAAATCTGGTCAAATGTGTACTAATCATTGTACCTAACACCTAGGCATCTTTAATGCCTTCCATTTCCCCTCATTATTAAGATTTGCATCTCACAGCTTCTTGGTGTGGCCATGTGTTCATACTCCCACAGTCATTACCAGCTCAAGTGGCTAGAATAAACACTTAGACATAATCTTGACATAAATTATTAGCCTAAAAAAATGTTGTGCTTTGTATATATTTACTAAGGCAAACATATTAAGTATGGCCACAAACTTATTGAGATCTGTATCTACAGTTAATGGTAAATTCCCTTCAGCTTTGTTTTTGTTTGTTTGTTTGTTTTCCTCTTGTGTAGTATATAAATTATTGCTTGTTTAGTTCTGGGATAGAAACTGGTGCTTTCCGTGCTGTTCAAAAATTGTCATATTCACACACTTTCATTTTGCCACAGTAGAATCTCATCTAGATTTTTGTGTTTCTCATACTTCTCAAAAACCAATGTATTTACTTGGGAATTACCTTGAGTATTGAACAGAAACCAGACAACCACCTCCAGACTAAAACTTAGAAGACTAAAGCCTGAACATAAATGCATATCCTAATTTTTGTAAGACCTGTGAGAACCAGATTGACACATCAAATATACAAGATATGTCAACAGCTCTCATATAAAAGTTATATACTTTTTAGGTAGAGTGAAGTGTTCCTTTGTGTGTCCTTTTCCTTTTAAATGTTTGCCCAGTCTAGGATGTAGATTACATTATGTAGTCCAGAGCATCTGGGTTTTGAATATCCTCAAAGATGGAGACTTCTCCAAGTTTGATCATTTAGTAATTTTTTCTTTTGTTTGAATTAAGTTTTCTATATTGTGCCCATTGCCTTTTACCCATTTTCTTGGCACCACTGGGAAGAGTCTGGGTCTATCTTCTTTACTCCCCATCAGGTATTTATATGCATAGGTGACGTCCCCCTAAAGGGATGTTCAGGATGAACATCCAGCTCTCTCAGGCTCTCCTTATATGTCAGATGCTCCAATGACTTAATAAAATTCATGGCCCTTTGCCGGACTGTCTCCAACATAGTTCTGAGCCCAGAACATAGCTGAGCTCAGAAATTAACATATTACTCCAGCTGTGCATCCTTGTGTTGATTAGAAGGCAAGCATCACCATGTTTTGTAAGATTCTTATAGTTATTTCAATTTCCCTTCTCAGCAGTTTTATATTGACCCTCTTTTCTTTGCAAACGTGAATCCATTACATTTAAAGATGTGTATTATTCTGAGATAACTGTCCTTTTCTGAGAGTAGGGTGTTCCTTGAAGCACTATTTAACTCTTGAAGTTCAATTACCAAGAAAATATATTTCTCTGTTACTACTTTGTACAGACATCTTACCCTTACTGTACCCCTCCTTAAAATCAGGATAGACTGAGAAACACCTACGCAGTATATGAAGAAACACGTACTTTTACTGAAATAGCCTTTCAAAACTAAATAAATTAAAGCTTGGGATAAGTAGTAAGTAATGAGAATAAGAACGATATTACATTTAGCCTGCAAAGCCTGCAGAGGATGTCATTGCCTTAAGAAGAGAACTGAAATATATTTCAGTTCATTTCAGTCAACCCTATGTTCAATACTTTCAGTAAGAAATAATCAAAGACAGTTAACAAAGTAAGTAAATTTATATCCTTTTTTATATTTCAGTCATTAAACTCACTGAACTAGCCATTAGATATGTAATGCTACATATGTATAGCATTATATATGTGTATTTAGACAAATCCTGCTCTTAATCATGAATCAAGAAAAAAAAACAAACCACAACACATTATAAAATGTAATTTCTAAGGAAAAGTTAATCTAAATTAAAATTATGCACAAATATAAATGTCTATGATTAAAAAAAAAAATCTGAATCCTTTGTTCTGTAACTTAAAAATCAACTTGGAACAAGATCTTTTTCAGAAATGAATTCCTAATATTCTCTGAACATTTTTGTTGGAGGAAAATATTTATATGGGATTAGAAACACAATGAATAAGAAGACAAGCACCCATCAGCATGCTCATTAAATATAGAATTACACTGGAGCAGCAGACCAATGTAGCCCTTCAATAATGGCATTGTCTGTGGCTTTCCTGAGCCTTTGTTATATTATTGCAATTTACTTTCTAGAATTTTATCCCTTATTCTGTATTTTAATTTTTAAATATCCTATTAACTGGCTCTCTCTCATCTTGTGCTTTTTTTTCTGTTATTTGATAGGGTTTTTTTATAAAACGAGATGCATATGTGCAGATTTTCTCTTTAGCTATATTAGTTGGAGAGCATGCACAGGAAGAATTGATGAAGTTCTGTGCTGAATTTCATAAACACCTTTTTTTCTTAGCTGAGATGTATTGCCTCAGCTGTATTGCCCAACTGTTCATGCTGAGGATGTGTGTGGCCTTGCCCATTCAAGGATATGTTGCAAAATTTTCCTCAAAACACAACTATTGCAAATCTGCTCAGGAAGGAATTTCTTTGGGGAATGAAGCTAAATTTTGTCAATGACATTGTACTGAGTGCTTCTCATATCCTTCTAATTGCCTTGGACAGGATGTCTATCAGGGTAGCCCCAGGGCTGACACCATTGCACTGGGATTACAGCCAGCCCTTCTTTCCCCTGCCACATGCCACTGCACTGTGTTGCCTGAATTCTTCTCCTTCTTCCCTATTTTTAACGATTCCTTGAGAACATCTTGACTACTTTTTGCCTTCAGCAATTGAAAACTATCCCAATGAGACTTCCTTTCTCTTTCACTTCATAGTTTGTATTGGTTTCAGTAGGACCAGCTACAACAATACTGAGTATTTTTGAAACTGCCTCTGAAATACTGACAGTAGAGAAATGTTTTTGGCAATGTTTATAATATTGTGAGATAAAACTGAGCTTAAAAACTAGGCTTATAATAGTATGACAGATTTCTACTTATTTTGCTGAGCATAAAAACTGAGAAAAATAAATCAGCTTCCCAAGAGATTTGGTAAAATATTTATTTCAGGAGCCTTTTATGTTTAAATATGTATAACTCCTATAAGATCTTTGAGAAGTAGCACAGTGACAAATTTTTCAACTCTCATTAATTCCACCATGCTGTACATTACTATTTTAAAAATATACACAAAGTCAAAGCTCTTTGTCAAGCCGTGTGAAATGGTATGGTGGTTTGACTTCTTAATTGAGGCAATTGGTTTATTTCACAGTGCCAAGAGTTACAATAACTACTGATTTTTATTTTTATTGGCAGTTTCTGCACAGATATCAGAAAAATCATATATTCCCACGGAAGATAGTACTTATTTTCCTGCAGGAGATCCCTTCAAATCTGCATGTGAAAGGGAGAAGCACTACTGGTTTTACTCTCCCTTTTTGTTTGGGTAAACATCAGAAAAATGTGGTCTTCAGTAGTGCTAATTCTCAATGCTTCCTAAGAGCTAAATATATTAAAAAAATCAAAGAAACATCCAAATATAGCTCTTGGAAGTTGATAGACATTTGAAAATTATAAATTTCACAGAAAAGAGGGGGAAAAAATGAAGTCAATATGTATTAATGAATTGTCTTCTTCCATGATTTCTACTGTAAAGTATGAAATAAAATGCAAATCTGATTAAAGACATTAGTCTTTGAACTTGTGTATCACAATTGAATTATTTCTTCTGACTTTCTCCATTAAATAGAATTTTCTTAGAAAACTCTGGTGCTTGAGGTATGGTTGCAGTTGCTTTCGTACAAAATACAACTGATTTATCAAATTCAGCTTAACTTTAAATGTATACAGATATACTATGTTACTAATTTTTTCCTGTTTCTTTATTTGACTTAAGCACATAAAATGTGTTATCCAGTTCATTTAGCTTTTAATAATAAGAGGACATCCTGGTTTGTCAAGGAGGGATTGTATAATTATGTGCATTTTTTTCCTCAGCACTGGATCCCACACTGGTTTCTTGAGTTGCACTTTGCTTTTGTCAGCCAGGGCTGTCCTGTTTAGTGTCCATGTGGGCAAAGTAAAATAGCGTCATGTTTACTTCTGGTAATCTATGGTTATGTGAGGTGTCATAACACGAAAAAAAAAGCAAGATGTAAGACAATGTATGTTTTAAAACGGATTGTCTATAAAGCCTTTTACTTCACCAGATCTGTGCTATCATCTCTTGGTATACATGACTGGTCTCATTTTGCAGTCTGTCAGCGTTCCTCCAAGTCCTTCTGAGCAGTGCATTAGCTTGGAGGTATCTAAATCCCCAACAGCCACAAGACATCCAAGTTGTTCCTTTCTGTAGACACATCTCTGTATCTTCTGGCATTTTACCACACAAATGCAGATTACTACTAATAAAGATAAGAAATGTTGTTTTCTTCCCTCAATGCCTATAATACTATAGACAATAATTCTTAGAGTTTTTATGCAATGCTAAATATTACTGTAAGTCACATGGGAAAAAAGCTATGCATCAAATCTTTATTTGTTAGCTATAAGTGTTCAGGAAAAATAAAGACATCTTTGCTTGTTTTTTTTTTCTGCAGACAATTTTGCAGTATTAAAAATGAATATTCAATTGGAAAATAACGAAATCATTTATATTTGCAGAATTTTAATATATAGCATGCATTATTTGCAAAACACAGTTTGGCCCAATCTGAATTATTTTTGTGACCTGTATTCAGACCTGGTAAGCTCTGTCTTGAATATGGTTACTATAATAAAGATTCACTCTTGGAATATCTGCACTAGAAGTTGATACTGTATTAACCATCTTGCGTGGAAGTGAATACTGCTTGAGTGAACAGGTATAAATAGGAACATGTGTCAACTCAAAGCTTCATGACAGATGCATTTAGATATAACACATGATACATCACACAGTAACATCTTAGCCAGAAAACTTGAAAAGACCTGGTTTTCTAAAGAATGCAAAGATGAAAGATAATGTTTTCCAGGGAGAAATGCCTTTATATTTTCTTCTGAAAGCTCCAGGCCTTCAGAAACTGTTTTAATGCGTATTTGTTATTTGAATCTATGTGGATAATTACCAGGTCAAACTTCTTTGTAATTTTCTTCTCTTTGTTCTGTCTAAGCTTCAGAGCTGGCACTGTGCTTACTTTTCCTTCCTTGGATGCTCTGATTGATGAGACAGACCATGCTGGAAGACGGAAAGGATCTGTAGTCAGATACTTATGTTGGAAATGCAGTTTATTATTGCATACACCTTTCAGAACTAAGCAGCATACTGAATTGATTTTGCTTTTCTGGCTCACACCACCACTAATGCTGTTTTCTTCCTCACAACCAAGCAGCACTAGGCACAAGCCAAGAAGAACAATGGAAGTTTTCTTTTTTAGTTTTGGAAATTAAAAAGTATTTTTGTTTGTTTTCTATTAAGTATTCAGGAAGCACTAGTCCCTTGAGAAGATAAATTTTATAAACAGGAACACTGAGACTATGTCAGTAATTACTAAATCTCAATTTTAAGAAAAGGTATTTTTTTTGTTTTGACACAAGCTATGTTTCCCACAACTCAGCTTAGAGAATTGAACTTGACCCAGTTGTGTTGATCTTAGTCTGCTAAAACTGGGACATTAGCCTGCAGCTACAGCTAGAAGAAAGGGTTAGATTACTTAACGTGTTAACTAATGTCAATTTGATCTTGATTTCCTCCTATACAGATGTTAAGTGAGAACAAATAAAGTTCTTTGAGGTCTTTTGTTTCATAAGTTGAAGTCTTTTGATGACATATAATCCTGATCACTCCTATTCAGAAATATTAAAATAAACTAAAATATTAAAGCAAATTAATTTTGTTATTTTGAATTTCATGATGCTTGTTATTTTAAATTTCATGTTTGCTTAGAGAATATTCTCAGTGACCTCAGGATCAGAAACATACTTGTGTCAGTGATGCAAAACTCTACCTTTTTCACCAAAATTAATATTTATAAATCTTATGTAGCTGTAATAAGAATGTTACTGGAGCCTGGACAGTCATTAATAATAGAATCATAATCAAAGGTCATAGAACTGTAAAATCATTTAAACTGGAGAAGACCATCAGAGATATCAAATCCAACTTCCAAGTCCACCACTAAACCTTGTCCCCAAGTGTCACATCTACAGGTCTTTTAAAGTCCTCTAGAGATGGTGAGGCATTTGCCATGGGCAGTCTGTTCCAGTGTTCGATAACCTTTCCATGAAGAACTGTTTCCTAACATCCAATCTAGACCTTCATTGGTGAAACTTGTTGCATTTTCCTTTTGTCCTATAACCTGTTACTTGGGAGAAAAGACCAATCCTCACCTGGCTACAATGCCCTTTCTGGTAGTTGTAGAGACCAATAAGTTCTCCCCTGAGCTGTCTTTTCTCCAGGTTAAACACCCACCTGCCTCATCAGACTTTTTATCCAGACCCTTCCCCAGCTCTGTTGTCCTTCTCTGTACACACCTGGAGTGAGGAGATCACTGTGTCACAAGGTGCCGAAAACGGAACACAGTGACAATACTTTAAGGGGGGAAATTGCAAATCAGTCAAATGTAACCCAAGGAACAGAAGGAACAGCTTTTTCCAGGAAATGTACTTAGTAACAGAGAAGGGCAGGTGGGATCAAGCAGTCACTCTGATCCCTGAGGTCATGGGTGGCAAGTCAGGCTTACTGGAGGAAATTCAAATTCTTTTAGACTATCATGGTCCTCCAGCTCCTATGGGACTGATTGCTGGGTTCAGGTCGCACATATATTTTTTTGGTCATCCTTGGAATATTAGCCTGATACTAAGCAATAATGACAAAAGAGCAGAGAAGTGCTGTTAGTGGAAACTGCAGAGTTACCAGAAAATGGTTTAAGGAAATGTTACACTTAAATATGAAGACAAAGGTCAAACAAAAGAGATAGCATAACCTGTATAATGTACATCATGTTGCTCAGATCCCTAAGCTGGAATTGGTGTAAGTCCATGGGGAGTCTGTAAGTATGTGTATGTGACTTATTACTTGACATGACACTATAATGTTTTAGTTTTTAGCATTTTTAAAGGGTAGGTAATAGTTATAAGAGATGAGGAACTTGGAATTAAGTACTGCAGTTATACACAGAAGGATAATTTGGTTTTGATAAATTGTCCTAGGCCTGTTAACTAATAATACAATTTTTTAAAGTGGCATCTTACCAGTACAAGAAAGAGGTAGTATCATTATTAATGTCTAAACTATAGTGTGTTTCACACAGGATTATGGTAAAGGTCACATCATGTTTCGCTGAATTAAAAACTATTCTGAGCTATAGCATTCCTAATCAACTCAGACCTAAAGGTGCATAGCTCAATTATAATGAGGCACAATGAATTTAAATAAACTTTGCAACACTGTGTAGTGATTTATAAATGCACTGTGATATCCTTTTAACTCATTAACCATGAATGATACCACTATATGTATTCTCCAGTATTTTCTGCAATGCAATTATTTTTACTCACAATACGTTCTAGGAAAGACATTTTTTGTTGTTCCTTTATAACATGTAGCGTGCTAATGCAACAGCAGCTATCTTAATAAACACGGAAAGGGAAAAACAAAACAAACCCGACCCTGCTCTAGTCAGTAGAGCAAAATATTAACTGATTTTAATTGGACAATGTGTGACCACAAGTCTGCGCTGTTTGGAATACAGCTACTGCAAACGTCAAAAATGTTTCCTAGACTTTCTCATGGGAGTGACACAACACTTTACCTGAAAAAAGAATACAAAGATGTCCTGGTTTCAGGCACTGACAGGGTTAATTTTTCACAACAGCTGAGAGGGGCAGGGCCTGGAGCTATGTGGGTGTGTCCAGCTTGTTATTCTATACCAACCAGGTTCCCAGTGGGGGCAGTGGTAAGGTACACTCATTTCTGGGAAGGTGAGGCTGTGGCTTTGGATGGAAGGAAAAAGGTGCCACAGAGAGGGGTTGTCACCAATTCTGTTCCTTTTCCTGGGGGAGCCAGCAGGCAACAGAGCAGTGAGATTGCTCTGGCTAAAATGGTATCCTGTTGGGTCAGACTCTGATCATTTTTTGTGTGTAATAACCCTCTTTTATCTACTGTTGTTATTAATGTTGTTGCTTTTACTCTTTGTTTTCATATCTGGTTGCAGTTTTCCAGTAAATTATTCTTATCTCAACTTGGAACCTCTGCCGTTTGTCTCCTTCTCACTGGAGAGGATGGGGGGAAGGGAGCAGATGTGTGGGGCTTAATTTCTAGCTGGATGTAAACCACAGCAACAGAATAATTAGGGGAAAGAACTTCCCTGCATTTGGGACACAGCAAGGGGTCGAAAACATGTTTTGGTGGGAAAGGAAAGCATGAAAAGAGGATAGGAAACAGAAAAGAAGATAGGAAACATAGTTTGTAATGTCATGCCATTTGTAGCATAGAAGAACATGGCCCTTGCAATTTGGGAATATTAGTTTGTAGGAAGGGTGACATAATTTGTGAAGTAATGTTCTAAAAACTTTCAAATGTTATATAGATGGTTGAGAAAGTTGAGAAGAAGGTATTAAGAATTTGTTAATAATTGACATAATTTGATTCTTATTTGCCAGTATGGAGAACATTAAGAAAGAAATGTCTACAGGTTCTGGGCTCTTAATCTCATATTTTCAAAACAGTTGTGCCCCTTATGTCCATACTAAAGCAACTAGGTTGTGACCAATTTTCTGAAACACTGACCCTGCATGAAGTCCCACTTTTGGCATTTTATTAGCAGAAAATGTGCATGTAAGATGAAGAATAGTGGCATACAACTATCTGAAAAGGCAGTAAACGGGCTGATTTTCCTCCCTTATTCTCAGCACTTTCCAAAAGACTTTTGCCAGTCTGTTTAACGATGTACAAGCTTTGAGAACCATCCCTTGAGTGGGATGGCTGTAGAATTTTACCTATGCAGGTGTTAAATTTGTACTATACCTCTTTAGTCTGTAAGCAGTGGTCTTGGAAGTTTTGCCCTTGACATGCTTAGCTTACAGGAAAGTGTGTATGTTTATATGTGTCAGTGACATTTGGATTGGAGTCCTGTGTCAGTCCAGTCACATACACACAAACGCAGACTTTTTGTATTCTTGATGCATCTCAACCAAGATTTCTCAAGCACACATTACAGTTTTAACAATCAGACGTGTGACACCAGACGCATGGTTAATTTCAATTGTATTCAGTAAATGAAATCTCATAGTGAGGTGAGATCAGGTCACTGAGCTTTCATGCTTTCTCCCCTTTCTTAAAAGAAATAATAGGAAAAAAACCATGAATATTGGCGCTTTTTTTTTTTTCTCATCATCAGAAATATTTTTTTACAAATACAGAGGTACTAAACATTAACAAGCTTGGCAACAACTTGATCCGTTCTAATATGAATAATCTCACTTACATAAAACTAAGGATCCCAAATCCCCCCAATTAACTTGAATTAACTTGTGCACTCTTCTTCCAAGAGCCAAGAGACAAAGATGATCCTGATTCACACTCAAGCCAGCAGGACTAAAAATGATTAGAAACCATGCCCAATTTTCCATAAAAATGTAGAAAATTAGACTTCCTAATGAACTACTTCAACTTTATAAGAGCCAAAGAAGCTTGTTACCTATACAGCAATTATCTAGGCCATGACTCCATAGACATGCATAAATATCTGTATAAAACTTTCCAAAAGACATTTTATTTGCTGAATAGGAAAGTATATTGGCACACTGATCTGATTTACAAAGATGACTAACAGTATTTGTAGTGAAAAATCAGAAATTGTTTTCCTCATAAATAAGTT
>NW_020955197.1:2032588-2116745 GCF_003031625.1 Empidonax traillii
TTTTTTTTTTTTTTTTTTTTTTTTTTTTTTTTTTTTTTTTTTTTTTTTTTTTTTTTTTTTTTTTTTTTTTTTTTTTTTTTTTTTTTTTTTTTTTTTTTTTTTTTTTTTTTTTTTTTTTTTTTTTTTTTTTTTAACAACGGGAGAAGGGATAAATCTACCTTGACTGCATGGTAATAATTCCATCTACCCACTCTTGCATTAAGTGATTATCCCACTGGAAGTCAGTGATCTGCTTTGAAGTCCTCAGCTTCAAAAGAGTCACCACATGAAGCCTATTCATATAAGCAGGGGCTCCCCTAAATAGAAAAACATCCTCTGCATCTCACTCTTAATTTTTGCAGTTGATGAAATGCCTTTCAGCATCAATAGGATTTTAAGATTACCATAATTTCTTCTCAGATGCACAACTAGAAGGGCAAGGGCTTGGAGGCCTGACTTTGGAGGTTGGATTCCCTTTAATAATCAGAATGATACAACTGGGAAATTATTTAGATTACCTGCTGTCAAAGAATTCCCCAGATTTCTCAGTGCAGGAGTACTCCTGTTATCAAGTTTATACATTTTTCCAGACAATGAAATACCATTGCTCATTCCAAAGACAGATTACAAACCTGGGAAGAGAAGGCAGAATAGGAAGAATGTGAATTTCATAGGTATAGATATCTTAGCAATTCCTACCAATGAGCATGCTCTGAACTCTTGATGGTCCCGTGTGTAAATCAAAAAGATCGCACAAGGCTTTTATAGATATAACTAGGTATTCTGCAGCATGATCTGTAAAAAGATGCTTGAGGTTACTCACTCAAAAACGCAGCCACAGTAATGTCTGTAACTAATACAAATAAGTCTAATTACATTTATTTTAAGGTAATGCACCAGATGCATACTTAAAGCTTCTACCTTATCCTTATGTTTGTGGTTGTCCAAATTATATATTTCTGCATGTAAGCAAGCAAACAGATATATGAAAGCATTTCTTCACTCCATTTAATTTTATCCATATCATCAAACCTTATCCAAGCAGATCAAGAAAACACTAGAAAGGTCAATTTAGGCTGTCATTGCCATCACCCTGATACTGCAGGTAACCACATCATGGGACTCTCACTTTAAACTCTTAACATATCCATAATAGTTTTTGTGTACTCTGATTTGATGCACACTCTTCTAAAGTATTCGGGACAAAGATCTGCAGAGAGCAGTGTTCTTCCTTCAGATTTACAAGAAGATGTAGGGAATGGTCCAGTTGCTAGTGATTCTGTATTACCTTACTGTGATGGTTCAGACTTGGCTCCCTGCCAAATGCCCAAAGCCCAGTAGCAGCCTTCCCCCCTTTCCCCCTTCCTTCTTCCCCCAGGGCAAAGGAAAAGAAACTGTGCAAATTGAAGAACCCGAAAAAATCAAGCTAGTTATATAAAAAATATATTTTATGTATATTACAGTTAAGATGCTATGTACAGAGCAAACGGGAATCCAAACACCCCCCGAAGGGATAGGGAAAGGGGAAAAAAGGACAAAAGGAAACAAAAAGGGACACTGAATAGATATGCGCAATCAAACCCAAGAACTAGTAAAATAACTAGTAAAACAAATCTCACCACATCCCTTAGAAAGCAGGCTTGGCAGACACTGCCAGCACTCTCCAAGCCTCCACGTGGCAGGTCAGTGGATGCTGCAGGACTCAGTCTTAGATAAGCGAGACCAACGCAGGGACTCACTGTTCCCGAACTTCGGTGGAAGAGAAGAACAAAGGCCTCTCCTTCCTTCTTATTTATACCTCGATTTATGTAACAATTGTACGGAATACTGGGAACACTGCCCCTTCCTTGGTTACAACCTGATCACCAAGGAAGGCCTGGATTAAAACCACCACACCTTACACAGAAGTATGAGCTCATGGAAAGCAGTTAATACTTCATGGAGCAGCTGGGGATAGTGGTGGGGGGAATTGAAAAAGAGGTGTTTTCCCCTACTTTCTGTTTATTATTTCTTTTTGTTTAATTTTCTTTTAGTTTCTCTTGGTCTTCCACAGTTCTAATTTTTCAAAAGGATTTGGTTCCTAATCATAGTTATTTATTCTCATATAAAACTCTAATGTTTAATCTAGGCCATATCTGCATAATATTGCACACAGTGATTTACCTTTCTGTGGTGTCTGAGATTCCTGTTTTTCTCTCTCCACACACAAAACCAATAAGTGCCCATGGGTGGAAAAGTGGAACAACCTCATCTCTGTGGCCCCTTGTTGGCTTCTCATGCTAGTTAAAGTGGGGGTGTGGGGGAGGGTGTAAAAAAAATCTAATTACTGATTCCCACAAATAATTAATGAATACATTTTCCAATTTCTTGCTAAAACAAACTGGAAAGAAGAGTTAAGAAGTTATGTCATCACATGAGAAGGAGATAAGGAACTGGAGGTCCTGCTACCTGTTGCAAATGAAGGGACAAGTCTCTTTCCCTCATTGCTTAATCACCTTAGAGGGATGATGTGAGTTATTGTGGTGGTTTTAATCTAGGCCTTCCCTGGTTACCAGTTTGTAACCAAGGAAGGGGCAGTGTTCCCAGTATTCCATACAATTTTTACGTAAATCGAGGTATAAATAAGAAAGGAGAAGAGGCCTTCACTTCTTCTCTTCTGGTGAGGTTCGGGAACAGTGGGTCCTTGCGTTGGTCTCGCTTATCTAAGGTTGAGGCCTGCAGCATCCACTGACCTGCCACGTGGAGGCTTGGAGAGTGCTGGCAGTGTCTGCCAATCCTGCTTTCTAAGGGATGTGGTGAGATTTGTTTTACTAGTTATTTTACTAGTTCTCGGGTTTGATTGTGCTTATCTATTTGGTGTCCCTTTTTGTTTCCTTTTGTCCCTTTTTTCCCCTTTCCCTATCCCTTCGGGAGGTGTTTGGATTCCCGTTTGCTGTGTACATAGCATCTTAACTGTAATATACATAAAATATATTTTTTATATAACTAGCTTGATTTTTTCGGGTTCTTCAATTTGCATAGTTTCTTTTCCTTTGCCCTGGGGGAAGAAGGAAGGGGGAAAGGGGGGAAGGCTGCTACTGGGCTTTGGGCATTTGGCAGGGAGCCAAGTCTGAATCATCACAGTTATAAAGTTAGGAAAAAGGTGAGGAACCAGAGGTAGAACATTACATGGGGATGAATACAAAAAAGTTACGTGGTTGTTCCTGATGGATTGTTCCCAGATGATTTGAATTAATAAAATTGTGTCTTGATTAAGCCACATATATTACTTCTTGTCCCCTTTTCCTGGCTTCTATACAAAAACATAAGTAACTACAACTTCACCTAATAATAAATAATAATAATAAAAATAAATAATCTTTTCCCCCCCCCTTTTCATATGCAGTGAATTTTCAACCTGTTGTTCTGCCCCTTTACTTTACATAGAAGGAGAAGGTTTCGTTGACATACCCTCTTCTATCTCTTATCATTTGCATCAATGAGCAGGACTTCAGCTTTTTATATATAAAAACATTTACTCTCTTGGTATTAGAAAATGAAATAATAAATAAGGGAAGAAATAAAGAGTCTATGTCTGCATTGAAAATAGTACACTACTTCCTTCTGGAATGTGTGTACAAAACTGTACATCCAGTTGCAGGAAAGGCAACTTTGGGAGAAGTATAAATTGTGTGCACACTTTTGGTTGATACATAGATTTGCATATTCTGTGTTTGCAGCTTAGACAGAATTTTTTAAAAGTGATCCCAGAAAGATTATGAGACAAGAAAGGATTTTGACAAGCGCAGCATCTGTGTACAAGAGTGTGTGTGTGTATATGTATCTATCTATGCATCTATCTATTCCCTATGTAATGCATACTGAATATTTTAAAAGTGTTATGGAAAAGAAACCTAAATTCCTTGAAAGATAGTTGTTTACAAGAGTACCTTAACATCCTGCTTTCTTTATTACTCTCTAGGTTGGATCATATATCATTTGTTTCTACATGCTTCTTTCTCTTGGTATTTCTTTTTATGCTGTCAGATCCTGCCATGTCCATTCAAATCTAAAATTGTCTGAAACTATCTAAGTAACAACAAATCTGCTGTGTGAATAAAATCTTTATGGCGAGCTGCTAGGTTTCCAAGGCACATGCATATTAGAAATTCAGTATCACTTCATTTGAGTACAGGCACTGCTAGCTGCATATCATGGAGTCCCACAAATTGTCCTATGTAAAGAAAGATTATGACAGAAAGACAGCCCTATGTATAATAGTCTACTAAATGTATTCCACAGCCCCACCTTGGGGAAAAATGCATATGAATGCACATGTATATTAGAGAGGTTTCTAACAATGATCTCATTCTGTACCAACTCTGAAATACTTTTAAAAAATATGACAGTTTAGCTGAATTATCTGGAGAAGACATTTGGGAAGGCTGTCTGAACATGAATTGTGCTAATTTCA
This sequence comes from Empidonax traillii, assembly GCF_003031625.1. Taxonomy (NCBI): domain Eukaryota; kingdom Metazoa; phylum Chordata; class Aves; order Passeriformes; family Tyrannidae; genus Empidonax; species Empidonax traillii. Next base: position 2,037,021 of record NW_020955197.1, read on the forward strand.
GAGCTCTCTGAAACATGGCAGTTTTAGTTAACAGGGATTCCTGAGAATAATTTTTTTTTTTTTGTCTCAGTTAAAATGTGCTTGCAGACCCTAATTTCTCTTTGGAATCTGAGCTTGTCAAGTATTTCAAAATGGAGTTGAAAATGCTGAAGCATGTTATATGTTGATATTACATGAAAATATGCCACAAATTAGTGAAAGTATGTCTGTTTGTCTAAGCTGGACTTTGGCTGACAGTAGGACTTAGCATACCTTTGGAGAAAGTGAGTAAAATTTGGGAACTTGCTTGAACTCCAAAATCAAAGAAATATTATTAGGTTCATTATTTAATTTTAAAGATGGCATAATATATTTCTTCTTATTCTAACTTTATTATTATTTTTAATGGAAGACAGGAAATATGCTAAACTGCAGTATCTTCCATGATAATATCTTCTGCTCCTACTCTGTTGGTTGTCGTTTCCTGTGTATCCATAAAGTCAAATAAAAGCAGGACTCATTGCAAGTAGACAAAACATGTTGTGTTATTATTAACTAATAGCAGAGGAAAATGTGACAGCATGTATTTTACCACGGTCTGGATGAGACTACAGCAGGCTTCAGATGTGTTCTTGCATTACGACCTGCTGAGCCACTTGGATCCTCACAAGTTTATGGGACCAGATGGGATCCATCCTAGGGTGATGAGGGAGCTGGCAGAACAGCTTGCCAAGCCGCTCTCCATCATTTACCAACAGTCCTGGCTCTCTGGGGAGGTCCCAGATGATTGGAAGTTGGCAAATGTCACGCCCATCCACAAAAAGGGCTGGAAGGAGGACCCAGGAAACTGCCTATCAGCCTGACCTCAGTGCCTGGCAAGGTTATGGAGCAGATCATCCTGAGTGCAATCACACAGCACCTCCAGGATGGACAAGGGATCAGACCCAGCCAGCACGGGATTAGGACGGGCAGGTCCTGTCTGATCTGCCTGGTCCCCTTTTATGATCAGGTGACCCACCTGGTGGATGAGGGGAAGGCTGTGGATGTGTCTATCTGGACTTCAGCAAAGCCTTTGACACTATTTCCCATAACATACTCCTGGAAAATCTGGCAGTCCACAACTTGGACAGGGGGACTCTCTGCTGAGTTAAGAACTGGCTGGAGGGCCAGGCCCAGAGAGTGCTGGTGAATGGGGCTGCATCCAGCTGGCAGCCGGTGTCCAGTGGTGTCCCCCAGGGATCAGTGCTGGGCCCAGTCCTGCTTAACATCTTTATGGATGATTTAGATGAGGAAATTGAGTCCATCATTAGCAAATTTGCAGATGACACCAAGCTAGGGGGGAGCGTTGACCTGCTGGAAGGCAGGCAGGGCTCTGCAGAGGGACCTGGACAGGCTGCAGAGTTGGGCTGATTCCAATGGGATGAAGTTCAACAAGGCCAAGTGCCGGGTCCTGCACTTTGGCCACAACAACCCCCTGCAGCGCTACAGGCTGGGCACAGAGTGGCTGGAGAGCAGCCAGGCAGGAAAGGACCTTGAAGTTTGGAAGGCCAATGGCATCCTGGTCTGTATTAGGAACAGTGTGACCAGCAGGACCAGGGAAGCACTGATGAGGCCACACCTGAAGTGCTGTGTCCAGTTCTGTGCCCCTCAGTTCAGGAAGGATATTGAGGTGCTGGAGCGGGTCCAGAGAAGAGCAACCAGGCTGCTGAAGGGATTTGAGCAGAAGTCCTATGAGGAGAGGCTGAGGGAGCTGGGGTTGTTTAGTCTGGAGAAGAGGAGGCTCAGGGAAGACCTCATCACTCTCTTCATCACCCTGAAAGGAAGTTGTAGCCAGGTGGAGGTTGGTCTATTTTCCCAGGCAGCTATCAGTAAGACAAGAGGGCATGGTCTCAAGCTCTGCCAGGGGAAGTTTAGGTTGGATATTAGGAAGAAATTCTTTACAGAGAGGATAATCAGGCATTGGAATGGGCTGCCCAGGGAGGTAGTGGATTCTCCATCCTTAGAGGTATTTAAGAAGAGACTGGATGTGGCACTTAGTGCCGTAGTCTAGTAACCGTGGTGGTAGCAGATCAAGGGTTGGACTTGATGATCTTGATGGTCCTTTCCAACCCACCTGATTCTATGATTCTATGATTCTGTTATATGGCTCTATAAATTAAATCTGAAATGTAGATAGAAATGAGGAAAAAAAAAAGAGACAATAGGAAAACGAAAGAAGGGGAGGGGAGGGGAGGAAAGGGGAGGGGAGGGGGAGGGGAGGAAAGGGGAGGGGAGGAAAAAATTCTCAAGTAGAGGAATCATCTTAATAGATAAAGTATCGAAATGTCCTTCAGTGGCTGATCTTCTGTGACATACATGAGGAATTAAACTTCTGAGCCAGGTGGCCTCTAGCAGAAATCACAAGGAAAAAACAATGTTTTTAATTATGTCAAGGGATAGCTGAGGCTGTAGGGCCAATTTCATGGTGGAGAACACTCAGTTTCAAAGACTTGAATATCTTGAAATACGGAATTATAAAAAAGGTGTTCAATGAAAATGTAGTGTCCCTAAACAGTGCTCCAGTGGGGAATGACATGAAAGATCAGCATAGATGAAAGCTAGAAAAAGTTTCTTAAAGCAATTTAGTCAATTTAGCTTTTGATTTTTTTCCCTTGCCTTTTTTCCTGTTTTGTTGTTTGTATTTTTATTTGGGTTTTTTTTTTTGGGTGCTATTTGGTTGGTTGGTTGGTTTAGTTTGGAGGTGTTGTTTATTGTTGTTTTGGGGGTCAATTTTTGTTGTTGTTGTTGTTGTTGTTTTTTTCCTGGTAGATCTGGACCTTTGTTAAGGATGGAATCTTTGCACACCTTGAAAATTTAAAAAATTGTGTTGATACTCCTGATGTACAGGCAGGAAAAAAACACAAAGATTTGCACAAAAGCAAAATATCTGTGAAGTCAATAGGGTGGGTAATTACCCAGGCCTGGTTGAGCTTGCTGCTGAATACAAAGCAATGAGATCACCTTGCAAAACCTGTCCCCTTGCTGAGGTATACAAATACAGAGTTAACAGCCTTCTTTTAATTATCCAGTTTACAAATGAGACAATGATCTTAAGAGCTAATAAAGCATAATCATTCTGTATTCAAAATTCACAATTCTTTTTCTTTGAACAAGATTTCATTTACTTGAGAATAATATTACTGATCTATTTGCTTTTGATTAATTACAAAAGCTCTAATGACAGAAATCTAAACCAAAATAATTTCAAGTACCTCTTTAAAAGCTGAAGGGAATTTCTTTGAGCCTTTTTGGGTTGTTTCATCGTTTTTAATTTCTTTCTCCTTACATATTTCCAGTTTTATCCCCTTCCTCCATAGATCTTAATCTGCAAAAGTAATGATGGGTTTTGTGAAGCTGAATTCTACCTTACATGGAGGTTCACTTGCCCTTGTTTTTAAAACTAAAAGAGTAGCATATTTGGTGCTTAAACTTCATGTCTTTACTTTGCACAGTAAAAAAATTTCATCCATAAGTAGTTCCATTGTTAGTGGGAGTACTCGTTTCAGCAAAGCAAACTGGATTTGGCTCTTCTATTTCTGTGAAGTTTTATTTCTTAGGCAGCACTTAAAATTCCTTTTATTTCTCCCCTACCTTCAATAAAGAATAACCTTATTCAATAGGCTATTTATATTTTTTGTATTATCTTTATTTGTTTACTTTAAACCAACAAGTTATGCAAAAATAACTTTGGTAAAATGGTTGTTTTCTGCATTTCAGATTACTACTTTTCTTTGGCAGGACAGCTGCATGAAAGCCAGATAAAGGATCCTTCTCCTAAAGCAGAGCATATGATAGCAGTCAGCCTCAGATCAGTCCTCCCTTTGGATTTACATATTGCTAAGCTTTCTGAGGAAGTCTTAACAGCCCTGGGAATTCTCAGGATTCTCCTTGACTCTCTGTAAACAACTACTGCATTGTGACAGCTTTGTCATTCATATTTGTTTATTTCTTTACCTGAACTGTATTTTAGCTTGTTGGATCTAAAAGGTGTGATGTTTCATCCCAGTGCTTAACAGGCATCCTTGCCAGTCTTGAGTATATCTAGCTTACATCTTCTGCAAAGGTGTCTCCTGAACTGCCTGCCCACTCACTGCCTCCACCTCCCTCTCTGATACTCCAGTGTTGAGAACATTCATGGAGACCATTTAACTTCTCCAAGGTGCTTTGCCAAGGACTCTAGAGGGCCACTTACCTTGCAGGGGATGATAACCCTGGAAGGAAAGACTTGTGCCTGCACTTGTTTTTAAGAAGAATTCCTGTGACACTTTTACGTCATACTTTTTATGTAGGGTATCTATGAGTTTGTCGCTATGTTGATGGACATAACGTAAGACAAGTGGAAATATGCAAAGTTTTGCTAATAAAATGCAGAGTAATGTTTACCATGGTATGATTGTAGGGGTGTGTGATGGTTCGGACTTGGCTCCCTGCCAAATGCCTAACCCCCCAGTAGCAGCTCCTCTCTTCCCCTCTTTTTAGTTCCCCCAGGGCAAAGACAAAAAAAAAACTATGCAAATTGAAGAACCCGAAAACCAAGCTAGTTATATATAAAAAAATATATTTTATGTATATTACAGTTAAGATGCTATGTACACAGCACAGGGAATCCAAACACCCCCCCAAAGGGATAGGGAAAGGGGAAAAAGGGACAAAAGGAAATAAAAAGGGACACCGAATAGATATGCGCAATCAAACCCGAGAACTAGTAAAATGACTAGTAAAACAAATCTCACCACATCCCTTAGAAAGCAGGATTGGCAGACACTGCCAACACTCTCCAAGCTTCCACGTGGCAGGTCAGTGGATGCTGCAGGCCTCAGCCTTAGATAAGCGAGACCAACACAGGGACTCACTGTTCCCGAACTCCAGCAGAAGAAAAGAGGGAGGAAGGCCTCTTCTCCTTTCTTATTTATACCTCAATTTATGTAAAAATTGTATGGAATACTGGGAACACTGCCCCTTCCTTGGTTACCAACTGGTAACCAGGGAAGGCCTAGATTAAAACCACCACAGGGTGTTATAAGGACTCTGATAAACCGATTCCATACATCATTTGGTTGCACTAAGTGAGAAATACCTGTAGCTTGAGAAAGTATTCATCCAGAGATGAATAAATACTGCTAGAAACTAAAACAGAAGGAATTTATGAAACAATTAACTTCTGAACAACCTTGTAAAAAATTCTAAAAGGAAAAAATCATAGGCATTGAAGATTTCAAATAGATGTTGAAAAGTTTAAGCTTGTATCTCTTGTTATTTAATATTTAAGACAAATGAAATAACTCATTTACTTAAGTAGTATAGAAAGCGTGCAGAGGAGAACTGGGAAACTTGCTTGCTAAATATGTTTAGAAATGTTTATGAACTGATTTTTATTTTAGATAGCATTGATTTTTAGAGACAAAAGTTGTCCTAAAAGAAAATACAAAATATTTTGTGATTAACTGACACATATCTACAATCAAGACTGAAGAAAATAAATTTTTGTCAAAATTCTTGTGCTTATTCTAGTCTGGAGGGCTTTTTAGAAACACCTTGCAAGATTATTTCTCTGGACATCTTTGGAATATACTGGTATGTAAAAGTGGGGGAGGTGACTTTCTGTTAATTGAATCATTCAAATAATGACAAAACTCAAAAGTATATTCATTAAAAAATACCCAACTGACAAGAGATTTAATGCTCAGTGGGGACAAATGGTTTAATGTATTTAAAGAATTTTAGAGACGAATCTTGTGAAGGCTTACCATTGCGAGTGGTTCTACTCATACATGTAAATCATGAGTATGAGAAAATCATACAACAAATTCAAAGACTTGTATAGCAGTACAGTGGAATTACTGAAGTTCTTTAATCTAAAGCTTAAATATGAAATAGGATCTAGACTTGGGACTATATTTTACTTTGAAAATCACTTTGTGTGCATATTATTATGAATAGAATTTAATTACATTTTGTTGTACACTGTGTCTGAACTCAGTAAAATGCATACCTGAAATAGCATACACTGAATGTTAGGCTGTGTGGTTATTCCTGTGCCAGTGTGATCAAAAACACCTGCCTTTGTACTTATTTTAAGCTTATACTGGTATCTTGGATTCATTTGAATCTTATTATTAATAAAAACCAAAACCAAACTATAAAAATATGATGAACTAATATAAGCATATATGAACAAATATACTTAACCATTGTTGAAAATGGGACATTCAGAAATTTAAAATCTTAAATTCTGTTGACTTGAGTGCAATTTTTTAGTGGCTTTGCTAATTAATACTTTATTATCATATTTTCCATAGTGGAATTTGGATTTTTTATATGTGAAATTCTGTTTCCTATCTCAGAAGTTCAACAGAAATTCAACATTTTTAGTCTAGTATAACTTTATAGACTAGAGATTTCTATTTAGGGTGTGAGATTGGTTTAGTTTTATGTGCTTGCATAGTGGCATCATCAGTTTTCTGCCTTGACTTTTTAGTTTAAATTCCTGACATCTCAAAGCTAATTTAGCAAAACCAGAAGATTTTTTGCTCAGTTTTCATACACAGACATGTCTGCTTGGAGCAGTGGCTAGACTTGCTGAGAAGCATTCTGTAAACCTGCTGAACAGTTTGATAAATTGGTCTGAGTTTAGAGTTTCTAATCCACATACATGGTTGACACCCAGTTTTGTCCCCCGAATTTCTCAGACTCTCCATCTTTGATTTTCTAATTAAATTTTTATTAGAAATTGTTGTGTAAACAAAAGATACTTATGAATTAGGCATGGCCTAAATTCTTAAATTCTTTTATGTTTATGCTTCTTTTTGACATACAGTGAGTATACTCACAAGAGGATTTGGTCTAAGAAGCATTATACTGCAGTACCATAAAAAAGAAAAAGAAGGTTTTATAAGAAATCATTTTAGCATTCATACATTTATTATCTTGCAAGTTTTGAGTGCTTACCTACTAATGGTCTATCAAGTATAACTTAAAATAGACAATTAAATGGTCATTTAGGATTAGTTATTATGACTCTGCATACACACATAGTAACTTTTGAAGTCTGTAATACATTTTACAATAAAATCATGTATATTGTGCACTGCTCTTCTCTGAAGAACAGAGTGGGGAAATAATTTCACACTGCATAAAATGCATTGGATATGAAGGAAACTTGAAAATTATTTAGTTACAGATCTCTCTGACCAGGCTTGCAAAATGGCATATATTATGTTAATGGGCAAGAATTTGAAAATGAACTTGAATATTAAGCACAGTAAGGTTGAGTTCTGACACGAATGCAGGCCTGGTTGGTGTATAGCATACAAAGCGAATACTTTTTTAACCCTTAGCCTTATGGAGTAAGATATTGTCTATGTCAAAACACCTAAAATTGTAAGTGAAATATCAAATGAGCATTTTGTATTTCTATTAAAGCATAGTCCCTGTCAAATCAAATCCCAAAGCCCATTCTGTGTTTCTCCACAGCACTTCTGCCAGTTGAGTTTTCCTCTGTTACCAAAACAAGTTCAAGAGCAGCAGACTTTACTGCTAATAATCCTAAGAGATGAGATGCCTCTGCCCTTGCAGCAGACATGCACACGCCTCAGGAAGCACCTGGAAATGGTGAGCAGTGTGTTCTGAAAATAGGCCACAAGTGGTGGCCTATGGTTCACTGGTGTTTGCTAGATTTGTGGTAGAGGCATCTATCACAGATATAATCATGACTGAGATGTGAAAGATACTATAAGCACATTATATACTCTTATTGTCTGTATGTCAGGTATGTCATCAGCTTTTGGCCAGTTTTACACAGTTTCTGAAATGTGTAATAGAGATAGAACACACCTGGATGCTTTATTTGGCTTCAGCCAAAAGAGATGAGAATTGCATGAAGTCAATAGGAGTCAAGTTCTCCTTAAGGGATGACTGGTCACCCTGAGTAGTCACACTGCACACGGAGGACACTATGCTCCACATCTTTGGAGGTATTCAGAGCTGGACTGGATGGGGTCCTGAGCAAGCCCATGTGTCTTTGGAGTTGGGCCTCATTTCGCCTGGGCATTAGACCAGATGACCTCCAGAGATCCCTAACAAAAGAAATTACTGCATGCTTCCACGACTGTAAACACCACAGGGTATGTACATTCTTGTATCTTTAGAAAAAGAAATTACAGGGACTGTGTTACTTTAACATGGCACGTTGATGTTGTCCTGCAGAGGACAAAATTACATAGGACACACAGAAAGTCATGTGCTTCATCATCATTCCCAGTCCTACAAGTAACTGCATGGGAGGCAAACACAAAAATTAATCTTATGGCTGTGTGCTCATCCCTCTAGTCCTCCAAATAGCTCTAACTCTTCTCTTCCTCCCTAATTCACTGAGCAGCCATTGGACTGTGAGATACCGGTAACTTCTGGGATATTCTGCAAAAAGTTGTTTTTCCTGACAATGTCAGTTCATGAATGAGCCTTTCCCTTACCTCCGTCTTGTCCCATGTGAAACAGATGTATTCTGTTTAAAATTAGATTTCTTTTCATGATCTTTCATAGCATATTGGCATCCATGAATGGCAGACATGGGGAAATCAGATGTGCCTGGAGTGTACAAAAATGCTGTTACTGACATTTGGGCATATGTATATGCTAGAGAGAAAAAACAAAAGCAGAGATAAGAATAAAAGCAAAATTCTGTTTATTTGGGTGAGTAATAGACATGCACGGTGCATGGTTTACTGCTCGGCTGAGTAATGGCAGTCTTTTAATCAGTATCACAGCCCCTGCAAAGAACTTGTTTAACTACAGTAATGGAAAATGAGAATGGTCAGAAGTCCAAAGCAGGTTCACTTGGTGGTGATGTCTCATATTGGCTAAGGGTTACCCTTTTAACCTCTGGCTAGCACTGAGCTATGACTTGACATCCAGTTTAGGTTGATTCTATTCAGGGGTGATGAGAAAAAAAGGAGTGCAGAAAGGGGAGATGAATCCTGTGACAGACAGGAGAAGGGTAAGTGTGAATCTGTGTTTGCTAGCTGATAGATGATATGCTGGCGTATTTTTGAGGTTTCTCACAGAAAATTCCATTTTTAACCAGAGGAGGATCCAGATATGTGTGCTTAGGTAATTTTGTAACTCATGCTGGTTTATGTAATACCACTAAAATCTCCAACACAGCTAAGAATTTTATAAAACAGGATATGACTTTGGAAATACTGATTAACAATTGCTACAGCTCTTTGGCTTTGTATTTGCTTTGGTGGGGCATCACCAAGCCATTCTTGCAACTGGTTGTCAAAGGCAGGAACTAAACTGACCACTGAAAATCTTGGGCTGGCCAAAAATGTCAGTTTTGGCCCAGGTCCTAACTAGGCATATGGAAGAAGAGAGAACATGTGATAAATGTAATAGATTCAATTTTTACTGAAGTCAGTGGTCAGCTAAGAATCTTCCCAAGGCCTTGGAGTCAAATGATAAGCACAATTGTTGGGAGAAAAGAGCACTTCTGAAAGCTACTGCTGATGAGTAGTTGAAGTTATTCAAAGGCAGCTGTTGTTCTGAATGGGGAAGTGCACCTATGAATTGCCAGACTGACAGCTGCTGAAATACCTGCACTGGATAGGTACTTACAGATAGATTAGCCATGCCATGCTGTGTTTTTACTTCTCTGTTTGGGAATGACTTCTGGCTGGAGTCACATTCCTTCCTAACAACCTGGAGAATGTTGCATAACCTCTTATTTGAAAAATGGTTGATTACTTCTTAAGAGATTTCATGTAAATTATAGGTTTTAAGAAGGGAGGTTAATTCTTGGTTTTAACCTAAATACTTTATAGTAAAAGAACAAACAAACAGTAACAATCAGTACAAGCTGATACATACATGCTTTGGTTTATCTGCTACTAAGACATCAATATATATTTAATTGAAATATCATACTTCACATTCAGACACAATATCACCCATCCTGAGGAGATGTCTCTGCAGTTTCAACATGTAGGGGGCTAATAGTTAACAGTAAATATTTATTTTTTTTTCCCAGAGCCTATTTCCAGTGAAAGAGCGAAACATTACAGTAGACTGAATGTTTTAGGTAATTTATTTTGTTTTTGCTTTGGGTCATTTTACAGAAGCACTTCTGCTCTCCAGCGTTAAAATGAGAGCCACTCTACTCCCCAGATATTACCCAGCAGCACTTGGGGGCTCTTAATGATTAATACCATCGCAGTCCAGCCACAAACCTTTCTGGCGCAGATAATGCCAGGCAGCAAGCACGCTTGACACTTTTAATGTATAATTAAGTAGAAAAAGTCAGCACTCAGTATGCAAATTTTTCAAAATGATAAATGATGCCATACAGCAGTAGGGATTGATTTGGTGTAAATGAAACTAATTAAGGAAATGTCAAACATAATTAATAAAACAGGTTTAAGCTGCAAAACATTGTCAATTGAATGAATGAGGAGGCATTGGCTCCCATTGTTTCTGCTTTATTTAGGGCTTGTGTTTAGCTTGTACTCTGTTCCTAAATGCACTTTCTCTACCTCATACCCTCCACTACCAATTCCCAGAGAGGGGGAAAATAAATTTGCTTGTCTCTCCACTGACTGCAGAAATTAATTGCAGAAATCTTGTCCCATCCAAGTGTTACATTCACTCACAGGACATTAACATAACTAATTTGAAAGAGCCCAAATGACTGCATAATAGAGCACTGTCAGTATGCCTGACAGTCTTTGGTCATACCAAATTAGCTTGGTTTTCTAATTGAAATTTTTTTCCTAGGACTCTATAATTTTTTTTCTCATCTATTCATTTTTGATAAGAACAAAGGTTTTATATTTTACAAAAGAGTGCTTGACCTATAATTACTAGGAGGAAATTAGGGAGGTAGAAAAGTCAGATTTAGTCCTAGTAATGATGCTGGAGACCTTGCTCCCTCTGGGGAGCCTGAAGAATAATGGAATCTTCTATTTTTACAGGCGACCTGTGCACTGGTGCTAACTCTAACTGTGAATCCACTTTACCTTGCAGATCACTTGCTTAACACTAAAAGTGCCAACAGAATCATGGGCCATTATTCCAAATGTCATTCTGTGCCAATGCCATTTCCAAATGTCCTTCCCTTCAAATGCATGAATCAAAGAACATCTGCCAGTCCTCTTATCTTGTCCTTGTAAATCTACTGCTTTAGGAGTTTCACAAAATGAAAGAGGTAATTAATTTAGGTAAATGGAGTCACTAGTAAGATTTTTGTTTTTAAAAATTATCACTAGGATGCTTCTATTTTTAAAAAAGCTACATAGCCTGACCTTTCACACATATTTGGTCTTAGAGCAGAGGCTCTTACCCATCAGTCAAGAAATGTGTCTGGTAATTTACTGTCTTCTTTTGCATATCAGTCTATTTTCTTGCAGCAGACCATTAAAAAAAAAAAAAAAAAAGATAGACTATCTACTTGATATCACTTTCCTGAGCTTAGGTTAGTTGTTTCCACCATTTATACAACATTCAAGTTAGATATTCGTGTGTATATATTGATGCACACAAACATTTGTGTATGTAAATAGCTCTGTGCGTGTACATAATATATATACATACATTTAATATATAAAACATATCTAGAGTTTCAAATCCATATTATATTTGTATGCATTCATTATATATCTGTACATACGCATTTTAAACAAATAAATTCTTATTTTATATATTCTTCTAATGGAAATTACACATCTGACATAATCCAGTTTTGAAGTTGTTTTTTCTGTACTTTTCTATAGATCAGAGATGGCAGACTAGAGTTTGTGGTTGAAACATTAGGCAAAAATCATAATCCTTATTGTGTTACCTTTGATGATTTTTTAAGAACTTTCCTAATATTGATATGAAATTTTTCCATTTTAACAGTAATTTAATTCTGCTATTTTTTAACATAATTTAATTTTTAAAATTGCTAGAAAGAACAGTTCTGAAAACACCATATTTAGTTCCTTTTGATGAGAAAAAATAAATTGTATGGAAATAAAATTAGGTGTGAAATTTTTCAAATTCTCTGTTATAGAAAACACTTGCAATAAATTATAAAATCAGTAACAGCTTTTCAAAAGAAACATACTTTCACTTGAGGACAAAATTATATGACTATACTTATGGTATAGTCTGAAATACATATATATACTCTGAAATAATCCTGTGCAGAAGCTTTGTAGTAGAGAGTAAACTTTGTAAGCCCAGGACTTTTGGGAGCCACCACATCCTGGCCACATTCTCTCTTTCTATAGAAGAAACAGCTGTGCACAGTTTCCTGTGCTTCAGGAGACACCTTTCCACTCTGCCTGGGCCTTGCTGGCTTTGGTGCCTCAGAGGGTCAGATGAGATCTGCAGGGACCCTCATAAATGGAGGGAGAGATATCAAAAACATCCCATTTTATAAACCAAACATCACTCCAGGAATTTGATGTCCTTTTCCAGACTATAGCAGATAAGAAAATCTCAGGACTTTTATCTCTAAATTTTTTTTTTGTTATATTTAAAGGTCTCATTCCCTCATATTAATTATTTGCAATAAAATAAAATATATACTTTTTATTGAAAATATATTTTGAAGAAAAAGTTAATTTAATTGTAATTCTTTAAATCTGGGAGTGCATTCCACCAAAAATCCCAGTTCCTAGTATCCAGTACCTATATCAAAACTTGTGATACTCTCCCCACCTGAGCATTTACATCCTTTCTCAGATAAAAAATACTTCAGAATAACTGAATTTCTCATTATTTATTTAACCAGATAAAAACTGTTTTCTGAAGTTACCTGCATTTTCTGGAATTCCCACTAGCTCACACAACCTGATTAAAAATTACAGCCCTTTCCCTGTAGCTGTTAGATGAAGTTGTATATCCTCTTTAGTGCTAGAGTAACAGGTTAAATACTAAGAACAATCACCTCTGCGCCTAAGTTCTACTTCCTTACATGCAAATATTGTGAGTTGAACTTTGACTATATGTGTAATGCATTTAATATTTTAAGAAAATTGTTTTTATTCAAGTAGTGTTGGTTCAATTTCTTCCAACATACGATTAGGATAATGCATATTTTATAAAAGTAGAAATAGAGTAATTCTCTAATATTCTGTGGGGAAGGGGGGTGATGTTTCTTCCACTATAGTGTGCGTTTAAGGGGAAAAATGGGAACAACCTCACGGTTTAGGATTATCAGCATATCTGAAGACTGCTTGGGGTACATGTGCTTGTTTAACTACAGGAGTTCCCATAGACCTTTCAAATGCTGTCATTATCTATATTTTCAACACTAGAAATTCTCCCTGCTTTTTAAGTTTGTGCTTATGTCACTTGACAGCTTATTACAGTTTGCTCTATTACAAGAAAGAAATTAAAAGGTCTCCCATACAAGTCTCCCATACAAGAAAGACATTGAGATGATAGAGCATGTCCAGAGAAGGGCAATGGAGCTGGGGAAGAGCCTGGAGCACAAGTCTTATTAAGAGAAGCTGAGGGAGATGAGAATGTTTAGAGCTGGAGAAGAAGTCTGAGGGGGACCTTATTGCTCTCTAAAAACTACTTGAAAGGAGGTTATAGCAATGTGGAGGTCAATCTCTTCCTCCAAGTAAGAAATGGGATAAGAAGAAATGTCATCATGCTTTGCCAGGGCAGGTTTAGATTGGATATTAGGAGATATTTCTTCCACCAAAATGGTTGTCAGGCATTGGAACATGCTATCCTATCCAGGTAAGTGGTTGTGTCTCCATCCCTGGAGGGATTTAAAAGACATGTAGATGTCTTAGAGACATGGTTTAGTGGTGAACTTGGCAGTGCTGGGTTAATGGTTGGACTTAGTGATCTTAGAGGTCTTTTTCAACCTAAATGATTCTAAGGTTCTATGATATTTACATATGCATGAGGGCATATGTATACATGCACAACATTAATCACAGATACCAGTCCTAGCTGATAGACTAGTTAAGACAGGCTGGGGAGGCTGGGGCAGTGTTTTGTGGAAACCAGGCTCATGGGCCTCTGAGTCTCTTTGTAAGATCGACTCTTGGCTACCATTGTTTCTGGAGGTTTCTTGAAAAACTGGAATATACGCCAAAATGTAAGCATGCTGTCTGGATGTCCACAAATCCATTTTAAGGTTCACCAGCATGCAACACACTCTGCCAATAACCAGGAGTAAAGGACATGCATTTCACTCCTATTTGAGGATTCATAACTGTATAACATATATATAGTTTGTCAGCAGATTTGAAGTGGATACTTGATAATCTAAAATATGTTTTCAACTGTATTTACTTTAGGATAAATGATCTGATAAATGACTATTATATTCTAGCACAAACTTTGTTAATAATAATAATGGTAATGGTAATAATAACAACAAGAATAGTAATAACACAACCCTTAAACTATTTTGTTCCTCAGAACAACATATGTCATGAAAACAAATAACTTTCAATCTTGGAAAAGGTTTTTCTATAATCATTAAATAAATAATAATAAAAAGCTCATGGATACATTACCTTATTGCCTTTCCTCCCCCCTACTAGGTTCTGGTTTAATGAAACAGATCATTTTTCTACACTACTAACTTTCTTATTCTTAGTACATCATGGAAATAGAAACCTATATGAGTATTCTCGAAAATATTGCTTCATTTACAGTTTTCAGACATAACTTTCCACAAGAAATCTTATGACAAAGACAGTCAAAACAGGAAAAACAATAGGAAAGTTTATGACGTATAAAATGAATTCTTCAAAAGAATTTTCTTTCAAAATGCCAAGGGTTATAAGTCAACTATATGCAGCACATATTACTATTTATTACCTTGCATTTGCCTGAAATTCATCTCTTTTGACAACCTTGGGTAAATCATGTTACATTTTTCATAAAATATGAGTGCTGGACCTTTTTCTGAAAACACTTCAGAGTGAACTCCTTGCTATTGGCTGCATCCCAGCTGCCATAAGTTCCCTTAAGACTGAGGCTTTTGCAAGGTCCTGTGGCAGCAGATTCAAAGAAAAGGTATTTATAGAAAACATCTGCAAAGAGTTGATGTCTTGTCCAGTTTTCAGAGCTCAGATGGGAAGCAAAATACAAATTGAGATATGCAAGTTTCCCTTGGGAGCAAATTTACTTTGTGAAAGTTGCATTTTTGTTTTGCTTTGTTTTATTTGAATATGTTCAGAGCCCCTCAAATATGCAATTACATAGCTAATGTATTTTTTATTCTCGAAGACTCATTATCTTACAGTGGGGTTACTGAACCTAGAGCATATAGTGCACATTACTCAGCATAGTATTACTCAAAATATACATGGCAAATGGGATTCAAAACAGTGCCAAATAGGCATCTGCTTTTAGTAGGGAACAAAAACGCATGTAGCTCCTTTATTAAAAGGTATTATGGTCCATTTATTTTTAAACTATCTCTCTAACACCATTAACTAGCATATAATTTAATGTACTCCCAAGCAACTTGACTTTTACATCTCCTTCAAAACATTAATTTGCTTTTGCAAATTGATGTAAAATATGCCTTTGACCCCTTGAATGATTCAAACCACTAACAATAAATTAGATTATCCTTTAAAACAAGATCATAATTTTTATTTTTATTTTTGAATAAAAATGTGCCATTTCTGGAAATGAGATAATGCCATTTACAGGGAAATAAAACTTGCAAGAGTTACAATTATTTATTTTGTCCATCTTTATCAATGGCAGTGTTAAGACACATGCTTTAGAAAATTTTCAGTCTACTCAAGTGTTTTAACAGATAAAATAAGAAAATTTTGCTTGGTTGTTGGGAATGATTTAGCTTCAAGAAATGGCCATTAGGCTAATGCACTTTCTTACTGAAGTCACCCTCAAGTGTGACAGGGCCCTCTGTTCCCAGAGACAACAGAAAACTAAAACTCTCCAAGGACAGGCTTAATTTTTAAAAATAATGCAAATGTCAATTTTCTTATTCAATACCATGCTACTGAGAAGAAAAATCTTACCATTTAACTAAGGCACATGGTACTATGATGCATTTGAAGATGCTCAGTAATTACTAGGCTTAGCTATCACAACTGGCTTTATTTATAGGGCAGTTATCACCTTAAACCATAGGGGCCAAGCAGGAGAAATGTCAGAACACCCAAATGCATATGACTTGAATTTGACAGAGCTGATTGCTGAAAGCTGTAACTGACTCATGTCCTTATCTTGGATATGTACCAGGAGAAGAAGAGAAACCTCCCTGGTGGGTTGTGTTACATTCATTTTCCCCCTCAGGTCCTGAGGATCCACTTGCTAAAACCTAAGATCCTGATACAAAGCCTATGGAAATCAATGGCAAGGCTCTTATTAATTTTGATGGAGACCCTAAGGGTTTGCTTCCACCCCCTTATTTGCATTGTATATTGGCATAAGCCCCCCTCAGCAAAACATCTAAATACACATTTAATTTAAGCACATGAGCAACACAAAGGATTATTATGCAACTGGTCCTGCTGATTACGGTCAGAAAGGTGCAGTGAATTAAAAAAGTCTGTCTTCACACTACTTTAGCATTTTCTTTCCCATAAAAGACACTGATTTATAACACATGGAAATTGTAACTTTTGTCTTAGGAAATGCAGCTGTATTTGTAGTTTCTACTAGTAATCCTACAGTCCTACACTTTCCTACAGTGGAGGGGAAAAGGTCTAGAAAACCTGATCTCATTATCAGCCCAATTAATTATAGTTGTCTATTTCTAAAGGTTTTATGTCATAGGCTTTCTTAAAATTGTAGAGTGTGGAGCTTTCCATTTATTCCACAGAGAATGTCTGCACTGATACATATCTAGATGTTCAAAATATATCTTACTACTACACAGGTATGGCAAGTCATTAGTATGAAGAGCAACTTCAACTTAATGTGGCTCTCAATTTGCAAAGAATCACTTAAATCGTGTAATAAAAACATGTGCAAAGGAAAGAGTTACTACACAAGCTTGCAATGAATATTCACCTCCTATGGCAACTGCCAGTTTCAAATATAAGGACAATAGTATGAATAGGGCAGTTATTTGATTAGCTGTTATAAGAAGGGCATTTCTTTTTAAAGAAACCCAATATTAAAGTGCAAGTGTTTTCATACTTCAAGAGTTTCAAATGTTCAAAATATTTCAAATTAAATAAAGTTCAAATGTTGTGCCATTTTATTATCCTTTCATGACTTGGAGCATTCACATTTAAGTGAGTACCACTGTGACATGAGATATGGAAAATGGAACATTTTCCTAAGTTTAAAAGCTTTGCTTTCATGCTTTTGCTGCAAAAGACATTCTTCAACCCTCGGTTGCTCCCTGTTATTCAGAAAGCTGCCTTTTATGAAAAAAAAAAATTCTGATTTTTAGACACATCTAGGTTGTGAAACTTTAGTATTCCTGACTATGCAAATCTGCTAAACCACAATATATATATCTGCTTTTGAAAGGAAGAAATTCGGATTTCAATGAGCATAGAGATAACCACTCAAAGTAGCTGTGACCATTCTTCAAGGAAGACCATTTCTGACAGCTGGACACTGCTGAAATGTTGGTTCTTTGATGCTATCTCCTTCCTCCAGAAAACAAGCTATTTCAAGGTTACAGCTTATCTTGGTTTATGGCAGAACAGAAAAAAGGTCTGGGGTAAAATCTGGGAGCCTTATTTAGTAAATCACAGTAGTAGGGTCATTTGCTTTATATGCCAAAAAAATGATATATTAATTTTTATTACAGCTATATGTTCAGAATTTTATTTTTTCCCTGTGTTTTCCTAATTCTTCCCTGAAAAGTCCAAATGTTAGCAGCTTGCAGAGTTGGACAAGAACACATATGGAGATATACATATAAAAATTTCATTATATGTCACTTATATCATCCATACTTAACAGTTTACAGATCTGACTAATACAAAAAGAACAAGTGTTATCTTTCTACCTATTCTGCAATTTAAATCTGTGAGGAGATTGTGTAGCCCTTTTTTTCATGTACTTCACCTTAAAGAGTGAACAAGAAAACATATTCTGACCTGTTTTATTGAGCTGGAAAGATGGATCTTTACAGTGCTTACATGTCTCTTTTTCCCCGAGCCATCCAGCCTTGACCTCACCAGAGACTATATCCTTAGGCTACTTCCAACCTTCCTAACACCCTATAATCCTCATTGTTTCACTCATAAGCAGATCAGTATTGAAAGCTTCTTCGTATTAACTGTTAAGCAGCCAAATTCAGATGAAAAGCTAATCTATTCAAAGCAGTTGCTCCTCAAAACAGGTCACACAATTTGCTGTTGTATTGAAATGGAAAGTGACTAATAAGATAAACTTTTGCTTAGGAAAGTTGTTCTAATGCTATTCTGTCACTCTTTTGAGCTGCTTGGTGAAGCAAATTATCTATCTTTCCTTCTCTACATTTTTTCTTCAGACTTGTGTTCAAGCTTAGACCAACACATATAAAACCAGCTTCCTTATTTATAAGTGGGTAACCAGTGAGTTTTTAGACACATATTTAAGTATCCCATCAAAAAATTGCACTTTAGTTGTAGGATATTTTTTTTCCTAGACCTTTTTATATAATGTAGATACCATTCTTACACAAGAGGTTTGTTTTTGCTCATTTTTAGTGATGGTCACATCAATTAAAAATGCATCCAAAATTCAAAGAGACATCATCAAATATATGTACATTTTGGGGTTCTTTTCATCATTTAACTAGCTTTATTATACTTGTGGGTGTGCTAATTATATATTCAAGCATTGTCTTGTGCTTTCTGTCTCCTGTGAAGAATGTGTCAAAAATTTAGAGATAGTTTTTCATGTTATCTTGGAACCTCAAGATAATTACTTCATTTTGTTTTCATTTAAAAACAGCAGGATAAATTCCTTTAATGTTGACACTCTAATCTGAACATAAACTTTACAATAGATATACTTTCTCAAGCTCTGTTGAAATTAAAGCAGCAATCAATAGCCAATTGACAGTAAAAATATATGAATTATACATAAATATAAAAAATATAAATAATTTAAAATATATAAAAATTATAAACAAATAAATAAGACAATGTAATCTGTTTCTAAAGATGATCAAGAATGTACTAACTTCCCAGGACTTACAAAGCTCAAATATGACTCAGTTAAATGGATGAAACTAACCAAGAAAAGAGAGAAAAAATACAGATTAAAGGGTCTTTTTAGTCTTTTGAAAACAGAATACTTACAGCACAGTTAAATTAAAGAATCATGAGTCTCTGCATGTGATTTGGTGTTTGGAACAGCCTTGGGAGCTGCTGGGAGTGTTTTCACTTTTGTGGCCCACATCTCTTGCTTAAATGGGCTCAGGATTTAGCCCTGAGGCAATGATGTACCAGGTTAGACTTAAACCCTGGTTTGCTTTTATCCAGGTAACCTCTTGCATGAATTTTCCAAAAGTACAGATGCTGAAGCAAAGGTTCCCCTGCAAGGGCAAAAGCAAATTTATTACTAATGGAAATAGACTACTAATTCTATGTTCGCTCTCATAAAACTCTCGCAGTGCAGAAAGGAACAGAAATTAAAGAAACATTTGGAAGGTCAGCAGCAAATGAATATTATGTAAAGAACAAAGACTGTGGATTTCAAAGGGTGAACTGCAGAAATGTAAAATGGTCCTCTAATCTCATCAAATATAACTTTCCATCTACTGTGTTGTTGCATATAGAGAAAAAGGTCCCCTGCCCAGCAGAGCAAAAATAATCCATTAGAGTGTATGAAAATATTGCTACTGGCAAAAGATGCCAGTTTTTGTAGTGATTAAATTTAGTTTTCTAGGCTTGAAGAGAAAGAAAAAAAAAAAAAGAGAGAAGAAAAATTATGAACTTCCCTAACCTAAAATCTCCTTTGCTTGGCTGCATTGAAAGAGAGATGTGCAACTCTGGAATCATTCGTTGTTCAGAGACAGTGATGGGCACAGACCTGACAACTGCATTTTAACTATTATGGTGTAGGTCCACATTGACTCAAATATTACATACTAAAAATTTCCTTATTCTACACTGATGGTTCAAAATCGTGCAAGAAATCCTTTTCGAAGGATTCACCACACTTGGAGTGATATCCATGGTGTGGTCACAGGAAATGCACCCTCTTCAACAGATTGAAATTAACATGTTCTAAGTATGCTGGTTTTGGTACCTAACTAAACTACCCTAAAGAGAATTGTCAGCTATATCAATATAACCACTTGTGTTACTGCAATGCAGGCATGTGCCATTTGTGCCATTTTTTTAGGTATGTTATATTTCTGGTTTGAGTTCATATCCTCCCATAAAATAATTTGTTGTTGTTGTTGTTTTTTGTTTGGTTGGTTTTTGTTGTGTTTTTTTTGTTTGGTTGTTTTTGGTTTTTTTTTTAGCAGAATTTGAGTTAGAGCTGGAGATATCATTTTCCTGTAAAAGCTTTTATTCAGTTGACTCATTGGGTCTTATTTTGTTTCTCAATAGGGAAAGGTGTGACTGCACCATCACAATCTAAACCAACATTAATTAAACCAAAAAACCATAAACAAACAAACAAAAAAACCAAACCCTACAAAATTAGAGAGTAACGGATGTTTTTGAATAATATTTGGGGAAATTTTAATCAAAACACCAGTTTATTCCCAAACAGCTAAAATTGGAATGGGGTTTTCGATTTTTAATGCATTATTACTTTGTTATTATCCAAATCATATTAACATATGTTATAGAAAGAAGAGCTGTAATAACAAATCTAACCAAATAATGAAACCTTAAGGGGACTATGTTTTGAACAATTTTGAACAACAATCACTATTTATCAGAAATGAAAATGAAAATATCTTGAAATGCACAGAAGTGCACAGCCCCGTTTGAAGCTCACATGGCTCAACAGTAACCCCTACAAGCAGTAATGAATGGCTAAACTGTAGGCTCATGCTCTTGGAAGATTATACCATAGGTGAGGATTAATTTGGAAAATCAATAGTATAAAGAATAGTAAGTAGATTATGACAGAAAAACGCTCTTAAAGTCAACACCTGCACTCCATAAGGAGTAGATTTGGTAAATGTTTACATGCAACATGGCTGAAAAACTAATCTGATCCTTACTGGTATTTTTGGAATAGTAACATTAGGATGAATTAGTTGTATGTCCCCTAAATACAACTGGGATAATAACTCACACAGATATTACTGTAAGTTTAGAAACATTTCATCATCAAAGATAATGGAAAATAAATATTTCAGAGAAGAACTCTGACCTGATTATGAGATTAAAATATGGAAAAAAACCCAAAACACTTATGGCTTAGCTAAAGACAACTGGACTGTTCATAATAACTGTGAATATTTGAAGGGAATATGCACTGAGAATAGAGAATATTTAATTGACCACACAGAGGGGATTGAGTAGGAGTAATTTAATGAAACTGAGAAGGGTTTAGCATAGATAATCAAGAGAAAAGCTCTGGACAGTGACAGCTGCCAGGACCAGAATAGTATTTCACTTTTTTTGTGCTTTTCTGTATACCTTAGCAATATCCATTTCACAAATGCCAACCATTGCTTCCAAGATGGCAGGTGGGTGGCCACGTGGCCACGGGGCTCCTGCGGCCAGGTGGGGACCCGCCCCCGCTCCCGCAGCCCGCTGTAGAGGGCAGTTGCCAGGTCAGGGGGCTGGGCCAGGCCGAGTCAGGCTGGATGGGAGCCGTGAGGGGGGTGGATGGGCCTGGGGGATCCCCGGACCAACGGAGCACGGGGGGGTGGTAGGACAGTCCCGTTTAGGGAGTGGAGCTGGGTAGGTCTTTGGAATCCCAGAACCGGTGGGAGGGTGGGCGGGGCAGTCCCGTTTGGAGGGCTGTGGGTGGGCAGTACGAGGGGTGGCATGTGCTGACACGGTAGGGACCCCTTACATGTGTGCCCAACCCACCCAGGGCTATGTCGAGATCACTTCTGTTCTGGCATTGTTGCAGTGGGGGTGGGATGTGTTTGGCTTGGCTTGCCTGCAGCTTCTGCCCAGAAATGGTTTGTTTTGGAATTATAGCATCTTGGAACAGTGTTTAGGGCAAGGAAATGTCCCTGGGTTAGAGTGTAGGAGGCTATGGGGGAAAAGGGAGAGAAGATCATTTCAGTGGGGAAGAAGCCTGTATGCCCTTATGAGGTTGTGAGCTGTGTTGGTGGTGGTATATGCCTCCGGTAGGGTCTCACATGCCATACAGGTCAAAACTGAAGGATCAGATAAGATAAAATGTGTCTATGGGCAGGATGGGCTCACTAGCCTTCTGGCGTTCATCCTAGGAGAAGGACAACTCTAATTTCAAACCCGAGTAGATGGAGCTTGCTTAGCCCTGTAAGGCCATCCACCCAAGAGATGGATACTCTAATTAAACTTACATCCTGAGGACCTTGCTGTCACTGTCCAAGCTTGCTAGGCCCTGGCAGATGAACCTTAGGAGTAAAGGGTGGGACCAGTTCTGCACATGCTGAGCCTCACCTAAAAAATCCACTGTGCAGGCTTGAAGGATATATCCACACTTGTAAAGCCCTGCAGTGACAGGCAAGGGACAAAGTAGCAGGTGATAAGGTACACTGGAAGCCACAGTCCTAACTCTGCATGCAAGCGGTTCAGGACACTGGTCACCTGAGTCTGACCCTGGAGATGACAGACTCACTCGGCAGCATCCTGAATGACCAAGCAGCCTTTTTCAAGGAGAGCACTGCTTGCTCCACACGGAGAGAGGCCTAGAAAAGGTGGCCTAACCAAAGCTTATCTCCACCTTTCACCCGGTTGGTTAACCGCGGCCAATGGGCATCTTCTGATGGGGTGAAATAAAGATTAAGAGTCAAAGGCATACACCTGCCTTCAGAGGTGTGTCCAAATTGACACTTGCATGCTGGAACATCAGAACCATGCTTGATACTGCAAACAGTGGACATCCTGAGCGTTGCTCTGCTCTAATTGCCCATGAACTGTCACGACTTAACATCGACATTGCTGCTCAGTGAAGTTCCTCTCCATGAGGAAGGCAGCCTTAGAACATAGTGCTGGATATACACTCTACTGGTCAGGAAAACCCAGAACTGAAAGGCATCTCTCAGGAGTTGGCTTTATGATCAAAACTCTAATGTCTCTAAAATTGAAAATCTGCCAACTGGTCATTCTGATTGCATTATCTCCTTACACCTTCCACTACACAACAAGCAACATGTTGTTCTCTTCAGTATATATGCCCCAACCATCTATAACACTGCTGCTGCTTTTGAGAACACACGCAGGATCACTCTCGAGGAGAAAAGACAATGCAGAAAGAATCGCGTCTTGTCAATATCTCCTAGGGAGTCTTTCTGCTGCACCTTCTGCAACCGGATTTGTCTATCTTGCATTGGCCTTTTTAGCCATCAGCGCGCTTGTAGCAAGCGTGGGTAGAGCCCCTCTCAAATCTTCGTTCGCGAAGCCTGGCCATGAGATGATGATATATGCCTCAACACTCCAAGCTGATCCTGCTGAAAAAGACAAATCCTACACCAACCTACGCCACCTTATCCAAAAGGTTTCTGCAGATGATAATATCGTTATCCTTGATGATTTCAACGCCAGAATAGGAAAGAACTCTGAAGCCTGGAAAGGAGTATTAGGCAAGCATGGTGATGGAAACTGGAATGATAATTTATACCTTCTGCTAGAGTTTTGTGTGGAGCAGCAGGTCACCATCACCAACACTATCTTTTAGCAGAAAGGCAGTTGAAAGATAACCAGGATGCATCCTAGATCCAAGCACTGGCACCTCACTGATTGTATCTTGGTGCAACAGAGAAATATTCGCGCATGATATACCCGCGTGATGCCTAGTGCAGAATACCATACAGATCATCGACTTGTGTGCTGTAAACTTAACCTCCACTCTAAGCTCAGACCTAAAAGGGGCGGTATTCCAAGGAGGAGACTCCAAGTTAACAATCTTCAAACAGCTACGATAAGAGACAGTTTCCAGGCAAATCATCAATCCAGGCTCGAAGATCATTCCATAGATCTCTCTCCCGAAGTGCTTTGGCAACATATTAAAAATAGCATCCTGCAGTCATCTGAAGAATCCTTAGGGTTCTCCTTCAAGAAAAACAAGGACTGGTTTGATGAAAACGATCAAGAGATTCCGGAATTGTTAATAAGGAAGAGAACTGCTCACCAAGCACACCTTGTTTATCCATCTTATCATGTAAGAAAAGCAGCCTTTCGACTCGCATGTAGCAAGCTCCAACAGAAACTTCATGACATCCAGAATAAGTGGTGGATCAATCTAGCAGAAAAAATTCAACTATGCACATATATGAGTGACTACAGAGGATTCTATGAGGCTCTGAAAACAGCTTACAATCCTACACACCATTTTTTTAGAGCAGATAGTCAAATGCTTCTCACAGATAAAGTTTCCATCTTGAGTCAATGGTCTGAACACTTTCAGACTCCCTTCAGTACCATCCATATAGTTCAAGACTCAGCAATGCAGTACTTTTCAGCTGGTGAAAACTGAATTGGATATTGCCACCACTATGAGAGAAACTCTTAAGGCCATACAAGAGGTGAAAACTGGCAAAGAAGCTGGGGTTGATGGAATCCCACCTGAAGTCTGGAAGCATGGTGGCCAAGCACTCCGTGCAAAGTTTCATGAGTTCGTGGTGTTGAGAACGAGGTGAAATATCATCAGACCTTTGTGACGCTGTCATTGTCACCTTGTACAAGAAGAAAGGAGATAAATCAGATTGTTCAAATTACCGAGGTATTACTCTGCTCTCCATTGCTGAAAAAATCCTTGCAAGAACTCTTTTGAAAAGATTAATACCCACTATAGCAGAAGACCTTCTACCTGAAAGCCAATGTGGTTTCAGAGCAATAGGAGCACCACAGACATGGTATTTGTTCTCAGACAACTGCAGGAGAAGTGTAGGGAACAGAACAAAGGACTCTATGTAACCTTTGTTGATCTCACCAAAGCTTTTGATACTGTGAGCAGAAAAGGTCTGTGGCAGATTTTGAAATGATTAGGATGTCCCACCAAGTTCCTTAAAATGATCATCTCGCTTCATGAGGACCAGCACGGCCAAGTCAGATATGCTAATGCACTTTCTGAGCCCTTTCCAATAACCAGTGGTGTGAAGCAAGGCTGTGTTCTTGCACTACTTTATTCACAGTTTTCTTCAGCATGATGCTCCAAAGGGCCACGGCAGACCTTGATGGAGAAAACAGTGTCTACATTCGATATTGTACCGTTGGAAGCCTTTTTAGCCTAAGGTGACTGAAGGCCCACACTAAGACCTTAAATCATCCTATCTATGAGCTGCTTTACTCTGATGCTACTGTCTTCATTGCCCACACAGAAGTAGCTCTGCAGTGTTTAACATTCTGCTTTGCAGAGGCTGCTGAGCTTTTCGGGGTGGAAGTCAACTTGAAGAAAACAGAAGTTTTCTATCAGCCTGCACCTCAGGAAGTCTTCCATCATCCCCATATCACCAATGGTGAAACAGCACTCAAATCAGTCCAGCAGTTTAATTACCTGGGAAGCATCATCTCCTCGGACAGTAAGATTGAAGTAATAGACAGCAGGTTAGCAAAGGTGTACAGAGCTTTTGGTAAACTCCATAAAAGAGTTTGGTATAATAAACACCTGAAGAAAAGATCAGCATTTACAGAACTGTTGTACTCTCTACTCTTTTATACGGGTCTGAATCATGGGTCATTTGCTGCCACCACTTGCGTCTCTTAGTACTTGCTTTCATCAGTGCTGCCTCCGTACAATCCTAAACATCCACTGGACGGATTATGTGACCAACACGTCTGTCCTTGAACAGGCAGCAGTCCCAAGCATTGAGGCCATGCTGCTGAGAACACAGCTGTGCTGGGCAGGGCACGTCTCCAGGGTGCAGGACCATCGCCTCCCTAAGATCGTGCTCTATGGGGAGCTTGCCACTGGCTGCCGCAAAAGAGAAGCCCCAAAGAGGAGATACAAGGATAAACAGATACAAAGTAAACAATCAGATACAGATAAACAAGATACAAGGCGAAACAATCCCTCCGCCTTGGCAGTATTGATCACCACCATTGGTCTACCCTGGCCTCCAATCGGGATGCCTGGAGACACACCATCAATAACGCTGCTGCTGCTTTTGAGAACACACGCAGGATCACTCTCGAGGAGAAAAGACAACGCAGAAAGAATCGCGTCTCGTCGATATCACCTGGGGAGTCTTTCTGCTGTGCCTTCTGCAGCCAGACTTGTCGCATGGGCCTTTTTAGCCGTCAATGTGCTTGTAGCAAACGTGGGTAGAACCCTTCTCAAATCTTTGTTTGCTAAGTCTAACCAAGAATGAATGCCAACCATTGGTCTATCAGAGAAGGAGATAGGTGTTAAAGAAAAAATACTCCTAAAAGCATTACAAATATTTGATGAGAAATCATTGAAAACCCTCCTGCTCTTGGCAAGTAGAAAAATGGTGGAATTTCCTTTTAAAAATGGAGACTGTCTGCTACTTACATCTGTCTACCTAGGACCAATTTTTTAACTACACAGAAATATTTTGCCAGTTGCTACCTGTCAAAATATATTCTGGGAAACTCTCTTGGAAATAATACACTATCACAGGTGTGTGACACAGAGCAGGACTGGTTTTGTACAGCAGCCAGACTGCTGACAGAATGACATTGTCAACGATCATCCACTGCTGTGGTATTGCAAGAGGGCAATACCGCAACAACCTCGGGACTATTGGGAAGGACAAATGCTCCTAGGTACAAGCAGAAAGCTCATCTTTTTCACTTTCTGCACTTAAAAGGGTTGAAAATAACTGCAGATGGAACAGCAGTGCAATTGTAGAAAGCATGAGAGACGCTGTGACACAGTAGCAGCATTTGCAAAACCAAGTCAGACAACTTTTCTTATACATTTAAAATTCATATAAAAGGAAGAAATATTTGAAAAAATTCTGTCCCTGACTTGTTATGTTCTTGATTCATGAACCCTTGAAGACCGGGGCAGTATTTGAGGATGTTTGCTTTATTTGCAGTCTATGCTTTAGGAAGGTTTTTTTGGGAACAGAAAGTAATGTATTTGGTCAGTCCTTTATCTGATTCAGAATGACTGTTCTCATGGAACATTGGAGCTCTGGTGCTCATAAGATATAGCTTTGACTTTGATATGTGGAATAAAACAGGACCACTTATATGGTAAGCTGCCAGTGCTGACTCTCACCATCTTTGATCTTCTTTTACATCCTGGTAGGGCTGCTTTTTCCACATTTTTTACAGCTATCGCTCCCTTACAGACATCATCTGTAATATCCTTCCTCAATAACAGCCACTTGGAGAAATTCCATAAAGACGTATTTCCATCAGAATCTATTAAAACAAAACATTCAATAGAAAAATTGTTGGATACCACTGAACTTCTCAAAGTTCTTTCAAAATAAACTTCTATGAGTTTCTTTTAAATCTTCCACTTACCACCCTTTTCAGTTTCATATTTGTTATAAAAGAACTCCTGAACTGTGAGAAAAGCTAGCATTTTAGCTAGCTCCTTAGGGGAGAAATAAAAATCGTTCTGTCAGTGGAGATTTTTTAAAAGTTGCAGGTTTTCTCAGGACTGGAAAAAATATTTCCTACTTCCTACTTGTAGTCATATAAACTAATTAAAACAAAATGAACACTGTGGTGTAATTTGCATACATTTTCAAAGAAATTGTGCCATGTAAGGCAAATGAGATATAAGGCATATGTTCATGTGGCATATGAACACTGCGTATGACAAAGTGACCTCAGCTTAGTTACTTCTTCTGGACTGAATTTCCATTGATTCACTTGTAGGCAACAGCCACAGGAAGCCTCTTTTGTCTTGCAGTTTTAGATGTAGCAGGGAACAGACCCACATTTCATGTTGTTGTTTACCGTGCTGCTAATCAAGAAATCAGTGCATCATAGACTGCCCTTATTATTTTCCTTGAGAAAGAAAAAGAAATAAGTAGTTAAAGTACTGAGAATTCTCTGGATCCTCAACATTTTCACAGAAGTGCCTTTGTGCAGAAGTTAGTAGATTTTATGCATAATTTTCTATGGACCTAATAATAAAATCTACAAAAGAAAAATAAGACCTCAATACAAAAAAAGTAAATTTTAGTATATTAATTTTTTTCTTTCTCCTTAGAGTATTTCTAAAGAACACCTGTATTTAAATTCTTCTCTTGAGATCCAGATTATTAAATAAAATAATAATATTTTTATTTCAGTCTACTTTTTGACATCCTACTGCTTTCAGCAGAATTGCTCTTTGATTTTACCTCATGCATTTCCTCATTGGTGATCCTATGTAGACAGGATGGTTTTAGAGAAGATATTAGATAGCTGGAGAAATGGAGAACTTGAGAACTGAAGTAATAGCTGTCTTGTCAAGACGATATTAATGCAAAGGATTTTTTGGCTTTTTCTTTCAATATTAAAAAAAAAAAAATCTTCTCGGCAGAGGAACCTTTTGTTTTCTCTCTTGTTCATTGCCTGTTTCATTACTATTCATTCTTATATTTTAACTTCAGACCTAAGAGCTTTTTTCCTGCCTCTGTAATACTAACAAAAGAAATATCTCTTTAAGTTTAAATTTCTCAAGTACCTCAAACACCATCGAAAATAGTACAAGTTTCATGTGATGTCATAGCCAGCACTGAATGTGTCTGACATGTTAATTACATTAGTCATTATATTGGGTCTGGTGTAGCTGGAGTTCCCTTCCCCATACTAGCCCTCACAGTGCTGTGCTCTTTGCATTGTAACTAGAAGGGTGTTGATAACACACTGGTGTTTTGGGTACTGCTAAGCACAACATCAGTGCTATAACATTCCTTCCTCAGTCAAAGGCAAGATCCTGGGAAGGGACCCAAGTAGGCCAGCTGACCCAAACTGACCAAAGAGATATTCTGTACCATAGGATGTCAGCTCAGATGCAAAAGCTGAGGCAAGGAGCAGAAAGGAGGGCATTCCTTGTCTCCAAGGGCTGCCTGCTGAGGAACTGTCATGCATGCTGAAGCCCTGTTTCCTGGGAGTGGCTGGACATCATTGCTGATGGGAAGTAGAGAATAAACCTTGTTATCTTTCACTTCGCTTTTGCGTGCACAAGCTTCTGCTTTGCTTTTACTTTAAATAAATTGCCTTGTCCCAACCCACAAGTTGTTTTTCCACCTTACTCTCTCCCCCTGCCCAGCTGGGAAGGGGAGTGATAGGGCAGCAGGGTGGGCATCTGGTGTCCGGCCAAGGTCAACCCACCACAGTCATATAACACATCATACTGGGTAAGCAGATTATCAGAAATTTTAATTTAAAATGTGTAGCCCTAGAATTTCATACACATATGTTTATATTCATATGCTCCTCTTTGGCAGGTATAGGGCTTGACTGCCATATTTTTGCTGACGCTACCAGGAGGATTTATCTACCAGCTCTTATAATTCAAAATAAAGTGGTGATTTAACAGATATTTCCCTGAAATGATCCCTGCCAACACAGAGCTTCTATGGGCAACATAACTTGCATTATAGCTCTTCTGTGTCCTTTGCTCACCTTTTTCCTGGACAAGGATCACGAGAATGATTTCAGTTTAGCCCATATACTGAAACAAATGGGTTTTGTTGCCATAGGTGTGGGATATCCATATCCTTGAAAGCCTAGTTTTGGATGGAGATTTGCAAGAGATTTGAACTTGGCACCTTGTTGTCTGTGTTTCCAGAGGTGTCTAAGTCAGCACTGAAATTTCACCAAACAGTCAACTTGTGGTGCTATTCCATTTAAATCATCAGCAGAATCAAACATGATTCTAAGCAACCTGAATTTTGAGTATGTGGTCTGAAAATTCTCCTGTGATTAGAACTAAAGAAATTTACATCTTTTTATGAAGATTGTGAAAATGGTTAATCAGATATGGGAAAATAATATATGATTACATTTAGTTTATGATATCTGCTTTTTGTGTGAAGTTTGAAAGTCAAGCCAAAACGGAATCCTGGATGCTTCCTCCTATCCTAAGGCCTTCTGAAAAGTTCTTTAAAGTGGGTATTTCAAACTTTTAACCAAATCTAAATTGCACTGCTTGGATTCATTTCTAATAATAGAAAAATTAAATGATATGTGGATTTTTTAGAGTGCCCTCAATTAAATCTATGCTGAAATTAGCAAAAGTCCAGGAAGGATAATTTTTCCCTTTACATTTACTGTTTA
This sequence comes from Empidonax traillii, assembly GCF_003031625.1. Lineage (NCBI taxonomy): Eukaryota > Metazoa > Chordata > Aves > Passeriformes > Tyrannidae > Empidonax > Empidonax traillii. The sequence goes on from NW_020955197.1 coordinate 2,067,302, forward strand.
AAATTCACATAAATTTCTGAGACTAGATGATTAATTCACCCAGCATGTAAATCTTAAATTTATGGCTGTTTGGTTTTGTTTTTTAATACAGAATTGATAGAAAATGTCCTAGAAGTATCTAAAAATAATTTTGGATGATTTAATCCTCTTCCAGGTAATTTTAATTTAATCCTAAATCCAACTACTCAGAAGTTGATATATAGGATCCGTGAAATGGACAATTGCAGGATCAAAGTAAACTAGGTAAAAGAGAGGTGTGCTTGATCAAGATGAAGCTGCTCCATCTATTGTATCTTTCTGGCATCACTGTAAGCCATACAAATCTAAAATCAAGCACATGGAAACCATAAAACAGAATACAAATGTTTATAGCCTTAAGTATAGTTTCAGGAATAACTACAGCTATTTCAAAATACAGGCAGGGTAAAACAGAGACAGTACTGAGAAGTGCTGTCCCTGCATTCTCCCCATGAATGATCTCTGTCGCCAGTGAATTTGTTTGCATGGTACTATGTCTTCTCATTTCTGCCTAATTTCTCCAGGATCAGCATGGCCACAGCTCTCTCTCTTCTCACTTTGTTCCCTGACATTTTTTTCAGGTGACTTCTCTGCAGAATCACTGGGTCTTCAGGTGTGAATACTCCTGCCAGCACTGCAGTTAAAAAAAAAAAAAAAGTGTTTTGCATTTTTTTAAATTACTGTGTAGCTACATTGTCACTCACAAACCTTGTTTTATATATGTATAGTTCTTTCCACAGAGCCACATGTTGTAAAGCTTTGATTGACAAGAAAGTTTACTGTAAATGGATCTGATGTGGCATCCATGTAAAACAAGCTTTTTGAATGACATCTTAACAAAAGAAACACTACATCTATCACACCAAGCAAGAGCAGCAGTACTTGTTGTTATTACAAGAGTGCATGGGGTCATCTACCCAAAAAACTGGAGTCTTTGAAATGTGCCTATGATCCAGCACTTGGTAGTCCAGGTGTCTCTCCATCTCCCTCTAGTTGGATACCTAATAGTGTAAATGTGTTTCCATGGATTCTGCTGTCTTTGAGGTAGTTTCGTCACAAGCAATTGGCAAGGGTTTTAACACAGGAGGGCTGTTTGAGTGTGGTGTATTTCTAGTTTAGTTTATATCTGTTAAAAAAAAAAAGACAAAAACCAAAAAAACCCCTTCGAATATTCTCTTTAATAACTTGAAATTTTAATAAGGACCTAAGGAACAGTTGAACAGAGAGTGAACTTATATTTAAATTAGGGCTTTGAGATCTGGGAGATTCCAACTTCGTGAACTCTAATTAAATCCCACAAGGCCATCAGGTTTGCTTCCCTAGCTCTTGATGCTGAAAGTGAAGTCTTCAAAAAGCATCCCTTGACAGTATACAAGTGGGAGGAAAAAAAATCCTTCAACCCTTCACAATACCATTTTATAAAGTAAGAATTCCTGAAGGAGTACCAGAAAATAGGAACAATAGTTAGAGTATGAGACCGTGAAAAGCTGAGAAATATGTTTTGAGTATTAGTGTAGGAGGCCTCCTGAAATTGTTTTGTAATGGTTTTAAAAGACCACTGTTTATAAATTGCAGTAGACCTGATGCTTACAGAAGGTGTCATAGTATACAGTATCATTTTGGTAGCTACTGCATTCTATTTGGCTGAAACACAAAATGATATTGGCTAAATGCTTGACATTCTGCCTCATTCGGTAAAACATATTTGGCTCATCAGGCAATTACTATTATTTAAATGATCATGTAGTATGCGTGCCTCAAACTACGAAGTACAGAGAGCTGACTAGATGCCTTCTTGAGTTTTCTTTCTGCTCAGGTTTGAAGTTAACTGGAGTTTTGTGGGAGCTAAGAAGATCTAAATATTTTAATTTTTATATATTCTGTACTTTAAAAGTTTTGTATATGGAGATTCAAATGTATTTCAGATTTTTCTTCCTTTTTCTTTATTGTTCTAGAGTTGACACAATAATGTCACAATGTTTTTTATCTTGTCAGCTGTCAAAATACATGACAATCTAGCCTTTTCCCTTCTACCAGTAACTAAAACGTTAGCATTAAAAAAACCCCAAACAAACAAACAAAAAACCACAAACAAAACCCCAACGAAAACCAAAACAATAACCCAAAACCTCTCTATTTGGAAAATTTGCCTTTCTTTCTGGAGAAAACAATTTTTTCATTGAATAGATAGACTTATATTGAAATAACATAGTCATACACAGCATTCATCCATTAGAGCTACCAACATAGCTCTAATGGATGAAGCTCTAGTGTAGCTCTAATGTAGCTCCTAATGTAGATCTAAGCGTGGTGTGATTTGTCAAATTTATTCTTCATACAGAAGACATTTTTTCTTGTTCTTAGGAAAATACCCCCAAAACTGAGAAAATAATTCATTATATGGTTTTCATAAAAATCATGATTTATTTACAGTTAGGTATTTGTGAAGGTTTGTTGCTAAGTTGTCCTTGGACATTATTTATCATTTTTCTCCCAAGAGGCCCTCCACCATTTTTTGCCCTCCTCACTAAACTCACAGCAACCTTATGCTGTGACAGCCTTATAGAGAGTTAGTGGTGACTTTCTTCTTAACAAATTCCATTTTTTCTCTCAACCTTTCTTTCTCAAAGCACTAAATAAATTCACCATTTGATTATTATTTCTATTCGAAGATGTATTGACCCAGATACTGAAGATGAATACATGCAATTTTCCTGTAGAAGGTTTCAAAATAGTATTTTATGGAATAGATATAATCAAAAGACAGATACAGTTGATCTCACTGAAGTTCATTTTCATGTATTTGTACAGCATGAGGCATTACAAACATATCAAACTTCTTCTAGAATAATTCTCTTTGATACGGTGATATGAATTGGGTTTTAGTGACTTCAGTGCAATTCTGTGTGCTCATAATTAAGTTCCAACAAGTAAAGGCAGTCCTGTAATTTCTTGGATAAAGAATACAATTGACACGATTAAAAAAAAAAAAAAAAAAAAGCAAACCCAAACTTTTGTTTAAAACATTGTTATCATAGAATCATGGAATATGCTGAATAGAAAGAAACCATCAAGGATCATCAAAGTTCAACTCCTGGCCTTGCACAGAACAACCCCAAGAGTTGCACCATCTGCCTAAGAGCCCTGCGAACATTCACTTCTTGAATTCCATCAGGCTCTGTGCTGTGATGTCTTCCCTGGGGAGCCTGTTCCAGTGACCAACCACCCTCTGGGGGAAGAACCTCTTCCTGATATTTAACTTAAACCTCTCCTGACTCATCTTCATATCATTCCCTCAGATCCTGTCACTGGTCACCACAGAGAAGAAATCAGTGTCTGCCCCTCCCCCTCATAATGAAGTTGTAGACTGCGATGAGGTCTCCCCTCAGTCTCCTCCAGGCTGAACACACCAAGAAACCTTCCCCAAGGCTGCCCTTCAAGGCCCTTCATCATCTTCGTTGCCCCCCTCTGGACACTTTAACAACTTAATATCTTTCTATACTGTGGTGCCCCAAACTGCCACAATATTCAAGGTGAGGCTGCCCCACTGCAGAGCAGAGCAGGACAATCTCCACCCTCAACTGGCTGGTGATGCTGTGCCTGATGCCCCCCAGGACACAGTTGGCCCTCCTGGCTACCAGGGCACTGCTGACTCATATTCAACTGGCCATTGGCCAGGACCCCCAAGTCCCTTTCCATGGCACTGCTTTCCAGCATCTCATTCCCCAGTCCTTCCGTACATCCAGGGTTGCTCCATTCTGAGTGAAGAATTCAGCATGTGTCTATATTAAACTTCATACAGCTGGTGTTTGCTCAGTCCTTTAATTTGTCAAGGTCTCTCTGCAGGGCGTTTCTGCCTTCTAGGGAGTCAACAACAACACCATGCAATTTAGTATCCTCTGAAAACTTACTTCCAGTCCTGCATGCAACTTGTTTATGAAGTTGATGAAAATCGCTGGGCCTAAGATGGAGCCCTGTGGAATCCCACTAATGATCCGTCACCAGCCTGATGTAACCCTTTGCTCTGAATCTTTAAGCCAGTTGCTCAGCCATAGCTGGACTGTTATCAGGAAAAAAAACCCCAGCATTCCATGAAAAATGTACGATGTTGATGCAGTATATAAAAGAATGCAGAAGTTTTAATGTTGTTATAGTGAACATGCTTCCAAAATAGTGTTGTAACTCTTTGTGTAACTCTTCTCCTTCCCAAGATTCCTCACTCTTACCCGTATCTTTGGAATGTCCTGAGAGATAATTAAAAGCTCATCTATTGGTTGTTAACCCTTTCTTTTAATTGGTTGGTTTGTAAGACCTCCTGCACTCCTAATGGTTACACTGTAATCCCCCCAAGAGCTGTTTAAACAGTGACCAGAACAATAAATCGCTCTCTCTGCCTGCTCTCCCTGGCAGCTGCTGTTGTCCTGTGGTCTCTCTGGGGGCCGTGGGGCTCCATGTGGGTAGGGGGAAGGGAGGGAGCACCACTACCCCCCAGAGCAAGAGGTAAAAGAAAAGCCTCTTGCCTGGGGTTTCCTCTCCCTATCCACCTTCAATGTTCGTCACAGGATGCATTATTTGTTGCTATATAAAAACACTATGGTAAGCCAAACTCTGTGTAAATGAATGTAATTTATGAATTGGTTTCTCTTTTACTTGAACCTGTGTAGTTCTCTAAGCAGTGTCTCGTTAACTGCCTGAAATATCAGAATGCAGCAAAGTATATAAACCAGCCAACACCCAAAGTGGATTAATATAAAAAGGAATATATCAGAATATGGTATTTGTTTCAATAACATAATTCAGAGAGTTTAATTAAATTTACAAAGTTACCAGGACAAATGAGAGTTAAGTTAGAATCAACCTCAGTTAGCAAAAAATTATTTTGCTATCATTAGTGTACCAGGCTAATTGATTTTCTTCCTACAAGCTGTATATCCTCTTTGAGTTTCAGTTCTGGTATTTTTTAGGAAACTTATTCACTTGTATAACCTCACATACATAATGCACAAATGTAAGTATTTATATTTTATGGAAGAAGATGTGTTCCTCCATCTTGTACAAAATATATGGGGAAATACTCAAAAGCTTTATATTGTACCTTTGTAGCTCCTGTCAACTGTATGCATCAAAAGAAGATTAAAGTGCAGTATGTGTCGTTTAGCTTACTTATAAATCTAGACAGAATCATCCCTGATGTTTTTCTCAATACACCTCTGACCTGAAAGAAATATTGAACTATCATATACCATCTTTGTTGTTGAGTATGAGATGCAAAAGTATTGTTTTTTCCTCTTTTGAACTATTTTTTAAAATTAAAACATTGCAAAGGCTTTCATGGTTTCATTCTGAAGTGTCAGTACCCATTCCTTGGATATAAAAGTAACCAGTTGAAATATGAAGGCACCTTTAAGGTATTCTCTGATCAAAGCTCTGCGCATTTGATCAAGTGCATTAGGAGAAAAGATCCATTTTTAGGAACGTTAATGTATTTAGCTTGAACTAACTCTGATCTAAGGCTTGTGAATTGCAAACTAGGTAAACTGTTTTTATAGAACTCTTAGTTCTTTTGGTCCTTCTGTGTTGGTGAAAATACAAGGAATAGGTTGAATTTACAGACCACTTGTCACACTTCAGTACAGGGAATGCAAAGTGGTTTTACTGAAGTTACAAACTCTACCTTCTATGCTGGAAATTAATTTATTTTTGCAAGCAATGATTAAAAAAATAATTAAAAAATCTATGTATAGCTTTTTCACAACAAACAACGGTGGAAAAAATATACTAAAATTCTTAACACTAAGTTTTGTTTCTGTTTTATTTTTTTCAGCAGAAAGTACTTTTTAACAGGTATTTCCTCAGTGAGGTAGTTCTGTATGGGCTTTTCTCTGCCCAGGATGCCTACTGATACAATTTATGAATGCTGACATAGCTCAGACCTTTCTGCCCAAAAGAACATCTCAAACTTCACCACAGCTGTGACCAGAAGCCATGCTTAAATCAGAGGCCCTTTTTTTTTTTCAATGCATGGCAGGGCATTCCTGATGTGGGGGCACATTTGGAAACCTTTCCCTGAATTTTATCTGAAGCAATATGACTCTTTTTTAGGTTGCATGGTATATATTGTCTCTGTATGCCATACATATAGTGATATATATGTTGAAAAAAAAGAGGAGATTTGTTTATAATTGTACTGAGGTGTTCTGGAAGGGTGTCATCGTTTAGCCCCAACTTTTTTTTATAGTGGGTAATTTCAAACCTCTGCACCAAATGTTTTACAAGATTTGATGAGTCTCAGAATCTTTATTGTTTTGTGGTTTTGTTAGTCTTTCAGTTTTGTGTCCTTGAAATAAAGACATTAACATACTGAAATCTCTTCCCATCTTGATAGATGGAAGGTTCTTCACAAGATGCCACTGTCTAACTGGAGGCATCACAGAGAGCCAGTATATTCTGTGCCCGACCTTATGAATCATTTCTTTGATTGCATTGTTGCTTGTTGTAAACCAGTGATTCTGTCTCACATGTTATTTTAACTGAATTCTAATTTTCTCTAGCAAGACATTCCAGAAAAAATAAGAATAGGGTAGGCTAACATCATTTTGCTGAGCATCTTTTCTCTAAAAGGTTTCCCAGTTGTTTATAATGCAAGATGCAGCTTCTTAATGATCAGAGTTATATATTACTGTTGTGCAGTGTGGGAACATGTGTACAAAGCACTGAAAAGAGTAAATCTTTTAATCTCACTTCTCCTTCTATAATGTATTTCTCAAGGTATAACTGCCATCTTCCCCTAGCTATTGTTTAGGAATAGGATTAGGTAGTCACATTCAATTTTACAAAAAGAAAGAATTTTCATACTGAGAAAAACCTTTCAGCAGAAAATGTTCATTCAATTAATTCCGCCTGCAGGTTTGGGGTGTCTGACTACAGACAGAGCTCCAAATGTATGGCTCAGAAACCAGTGTGACCACTTCCACCCTAACTCACTCTAATGCTGTGTGTTGGCAGTGCAGGGGAAAGAGATGATCTCTTCGGAGAGAAGCTGCTCCAACAAAAAAGCAATCCGGATGCATTGGATTTACTTAGATTTGAACATAATTGTAATATTTTCACCTGACCCCCAGAAGTATTGGATCACCTTGATGAAATTCATCACAGTCAGACTTATGAACTATTTCCTATTAGCCACAGCTATTTTCTTCAACTTGGCAGAATATATGTTAATTTAACCCACTCATAATGAGACACATGTAAGAACTTGTCACTCAAAGTGTAGGTCTGCAGAGGATTCTCCCTTCAGAGGACTTTGGTTGCAAGAGAGAATTCCCTTTGTGGCTGATAATAGTGATTCTTTTTAGCAGAAATGGATTGGAAAAGGGTAAAAACAAGGTATTCAGGATATCCCAATACACTACAGTACAAATTAAATGTATCAAAAAATGTATGGGTTTGGGATGTATTTAAATAGATAGTACCAAGGACATGAACCTACCCGTGTCTTAAAGCTGAAAGCAGTATAAGAGTGGAAGAGTCCTAAATAATGAGATTTCATAGAAATTTTTTGTTCCTGCCTGCACCACATCATGGCTTTCATTTCCCAGTAATTCATCCACACATTTGGTTAAGTAACTAAAAATGTATTCTGAATATTTTTATAACAATATTTTTCTGTTTAAAAGAAAAGACACTGCCAGACACCACCATCTGTTGTGTAGACCTACAGAATATGCATCTGATGTCTGTGAGTTGCTGTCTTTTATATCCTTCCTCTTATATAATTAGAGATTTCCGCCCTTAGTGATGCCTCCTTCTGCACCTAAAGAAGACCAAGTGTAAGTTTACCCAAAGTATATTAATCATTTTCCTGCTACTCACTGATAAGAGCAGTGCTCTGTACGGTTAAAAGCTATTAAATGTGTCTGTTCAGAGGATGTTTAAAATCCTCTGCTGAGCACTTGGCTAAAATCCAAAATTATTACCATAATACCTTCTGAAATGAGACAGAAAACATAATGTATTACAATTGATAAGTGCATCATTTGTACTGTGGATTTACTTTATTTTGAAAATATATTTAAATATTTTATTTATCTCTTACACATCACAGTATATTTTGGCTAACAACATTATATGTATCTAAAGATGTATAATGCAAAGATAAGTTATACTGAGATCAACAGAAAATTACATCTGAAAAGGTTTAGAAGCTGCTGTATGGATAGAGTCTAATTATGCCTCTGTAACTGGACTATAACAATTGGACACAATCTAATGGAAAAGTATTTCTACATTTTCAGAAACTACAGTGGATTTCAGCCATTCCAACTTTCCCCTTCTGGAGTGCACCTGTCGGCTTCCCATGTTGGTTCCTTCAGTTGGAATAAAAATCAAAAGTTATGGGTAGTTATGTCAATTTGTCAAATTGACAAATCCCAAATCTATGTTGTCTTTAAAAATTCCTTGAAATTGTTCACTCATTATTTTGGAAAACCTCTCCTTTTTTTTTTTTTTTTTTTTTTTTACAAAAAGACATTTTATTATCAAAAATAGAACCTTACTTAAAAAAAACCCCACAGCTAACTTTTTCAATTTGAAAATTATTTCAATCTTCTTGTTATTAATAACAAAATGCCTTTAGTGGAAATCGTAATAATTTACGCTTTAAAAAAAAACTCTTTAAAAATGGCATTTTTAATTGTTTCTATTAAAATTATTTGTATTCCTACCACTAAGAAAACATAACCAAAGAGCCCAGTACAGTCTTGGATCTGTGTCTGGGCAGCAGCCTTACCAAGTGTGACATGGGTGTTTTTGGGGACAATAAGATACATAAGAGTCAGCAGAGCACTGTTGTTGTGGTTTATGAACTGCACTGCTGCTCCCCTTCCCCCAGTCTCTCCAGTGAGAGAAACAAAAGGCAGAGATTACAGGCTAAGATAAGAAAAAATTACTGAAAAGTAATGAGATATGAAAAAATGAAAAATGAACAGTAGCATCAACAATACTAATAGCAACAGTGTATAAGAGGGGGTTTTACGTGCAAATTGCTCACCAACCCAACCCAGTGTGACCCTGAGACAATAAAAAAAATGGTGGACAGACCCTCTGAACCTACGCTTTTGTTCCACCCGAAACCATGCCCCTTATTCTTGGAAGTGAGAATTCCTTATTTCCAACCCCCAAAGATGTCCTGGGGAGTATACAGTAAAAACGTGGACATTGCCACACAGTTCTGGGCTCCTCCCCCTTACGGCTACTGCAAAAAATTGACCTTGTCCTTGGCTGAAACCAGGATATTATCCACCCTTTATTCTATATTATCCACTTTAGACCCCAATCCTACCCCTTCCAGCTATATACATAAACAAATATATATAAAAATATACAAAAGCACGTGTATCATCTCTGTAGTTATGGCTGTTCCTCCAAGGTATCTGTTGAGTTTGTTTATTCCATAACTGTGGGTTCTATCCATCCTAGATGTCTTATAGGGCAGGAGGGCTGCTGTGCTGGTTGCAAGCTGCATCAGGAGCTCACAACTGGTGTATCTGGAGCAGTCCATCCTCATTGTTCATGGCGGTTGTGGCATACAGTGGCAGAGTCATTCAGAAACCAGTATTATACAGTTCAACCATTATAGACTTCTCACTCAAAAATCAAATCCTCTTGAGGTACGCATCATGTTTCCCCATCCCTCTGCACCCACCAAGTACACTCAGGTCCTTGAGCAAAAATAATCCCACAAATGAGTTTGCCTTTGCATAAAGCAAGACTAATCTAAACTGCCTTGCCTAACACATTTCTTATATGCACCACAGGAACGTTTTCCCCTTCTATGATATGTGGAAGTTTTGGTTGGGCAGGGCCAGCTCTGTAGCTGGAGCCTCTAGTGACAACAAACCAAGCAGTTTCTGCTAAATGTAGATTCCAGTGTTTGAAAGTCCGACTGTTTTACATGTGATTTTTAATAGTCCACTGTAGCATTAAATTTTCCCAGAGGCTGGTGCATGGTATGGAATGTGATATACCTGCTCAATCCCATTGCTTTCTGGCTCAGGTGTCTATGAGGCTGTCTTTGGAATGAGTCCCATTGTCCAACTCAGTTCTTTCTGGGGTGTCATGTCACCACAGGACTTGCTTTCCAAGGCCCAAGGAGATGTTCTGGGCAGTGGTGTGAGGCACAGGGTACATCTCCAGCCATCCAGTGGTTGTTTCATTGCCAGCACGTAGCACTTGGCTTGGCAGGTTTGCAGGAGTGTGATGTAATCAATCTGCTAGACCTCCCCATAGCTATATTTCGACCACTGTCCACCATTTTACAGAAGCTTTATTCACTTGGCCTGCTTGATTGCAGTGCATGTTTCACAGTTACAAACAACTTGGGAGATAATGTCTGCAGTGTGGTGGGTTCACCTTGGCTGAACACCAGGTGCCCACCCAGCTGCTCTATCACTCCCCTTACCAGCCAGACAGAGGAGAGAGTAAGGTGGGAAAAAAACTAACACAAATTGTAGGTTGTGATAAGGCAGTTTACACAAAAAAAGCAAAAGCAGTATGCACACGCACAGAGTAGAAGCTAGCAATTAATCTCTACTTCCTGTAAACAGCAGTGTCCGGCCACTTCTCTGAGAAGCAGGGCTCCAGCCGCCTAACAGTTGTAAGCAGGCAGCCATTAGAGAGAATGAATGACTCCATTCCTGCTCCTTGTCTAGCTTTTGTATCTGGGTTGACATCATATGGTATGGAATATCACCTTGGTCAGTGTGGGTTAGCTGGCCTACCTGTGTCCCCTCTCAGGATCTCACCCTCAACTGAAGAAGGAATGTTACAGAGCTGTGCTCAGCAGTAGCCAACACATGGGTGTATTATCAACGCTTCTCTAGCTACCAATGTAGAGCACAGCACTGTGAGGGTTACTGTAGCGAAATAAATTCTGGCTCAACCAGATCCACCACATGCAGTTAAGTCCTCCTGAACTTATCATGAGGCCAAATTTCTGTTGCATCTCTTCCTTGATAACCTGAGGTGTTTTGGGCCCGCTGAGTCAGAAATAATTGCCAGTCTGGCAACATAAAGTGTCTTGAGACACTTTAATCCTGGCAGCCCAATCCACCTGTCTATTGTTGAGATGTTCTTCAGTAGCCCAACTCTTGGGTATGTGTTTGTCTACATGACGTACTTTTACAACCAACTTCTCTACCCAGGCAGTGATGTCTTGTCACAGTTCAGCAGCCCAGCTGGGTTTCCCTCTGTGCTGCCAGTTGGTCTTTTACCATCAGTCCAGCCATCCCCCCCAGAGCATTTGCTACCATCCATGAGTCAGTGTAGAGGTAGAGCACTGCCCATTGCTCTCATTCAGTGATATCTAAAGCCAGCTGGATGGCTTTCAGCTCTGCAACCTGACTTGATCTACCTTCTCCCTCAACAGCTTCTGTGACTTGCCATGTAGGACTCTATATGGCAGATTTCCATTTTTGATGTATTGTTTTGATATGGAAGAAACCATCAATGCAGAGACCGTAATGCTTTCCATTTTCTGGTAGCTGATTATATGGTGGGGCCTCCTCAGCCCCTTTTCCTCCTCCTCTTCTAATAATGATAGTCTGAAATTTTTGTCTTCAGGCCAGTTTGTGATTACTTCCAAGATCCCTGGGTGACTGGGATTTCCTCTCTGAGCTTGCTGTGAGATCAGCATGACCCACTTCTCCACATAGCATCAGTGGCATGATGTGTGGGAGAGACTTTCTCTTTGAACATTCAGCACAGCACTGGCAGTTGGGGTGCCAGGAGGAGCTGTGCTTAAGTGCCAGTCATTTTTAAAGCTGCTCAAAACCCCTTCATAAACTGACAGTATCTCTTTTTCAGTTGGAGTGTAACAGGCTTCAGATCCTTTTTATCCCCACTTCCAGAACCCCAGGGGTCATCCTTGAGTCTCCCCAGGTACTTTTTGCTGGAGAATACAGGAAGGACCATTCTCCCTGCCTACAGTGTAGAGCACATTTTTCATACCTTGTCCTGTCCTGACTGCCCCAAGGGCTACTGCATGAATAGTCTATTGTTTAATTTATTCAAAATTTTGTTGCTGTTCAGGATCCCGCTTAAAATCATTCTTCTTCTGGGTCACATGATAGAGATCTGACTGTAGTCTGGAATATGCATCCTCCAAAACCCTTTACTTCTGCCCCCCCAGGGCTGATGGTGGTGGTATAGAATAACAACCTAGACACATCTACAAGGTTCCGCTCTCTGTGCCCTCATGGCTACTGCAAAAAATGAACCCTGTCCTTGGTTGAAACCAGGACACCTCTGTGCAGCATGGAAGGCTTGATTCTGGGCTAAATCCACATAGGAATTACTAGAAGATATAGAGATGTGCTCATCACACTATAGGGGGTTAGGCCTTTTCACTCTGGAGAAGAGACAGAATTCCAGTAGTTAAAGAGTGACTACAAAGAAGCTGGAGGCTCTCACTTCACAAAGAGTCACATGCAGCAGACAAAGGGCAATGAATAGTTGTACTGGAGAGGTACCATCTCAATATTAGAAAGAAATTTCAGATAGTGAGAATAATCACTCACTGGAACAACTTCCTCAAGGGCATGGCAGTGTCCCCATCACTGGAGGTTTTCAAGATTCAGTTGAACAATGCGCTGGATGTTCTCATCTATTCTCCTTTCCCATGAAAAGCTGAACCAGATGATCTTCCAAGATCCCTTCCAGCCTGACTTTTCTATGGTTTTATCTTCAATGAAACAGTAATTATCTCATCTCAAAAACATAATACAGGCCATATCAAGCATATCAAGCCTGCCCTATGTAGCTAAATGCCTTGACTGTGGTGCTATAGTTATGGGCTGTTCTCATTGGAATTCACAACTGCTGCTCTCTGCATACATATTAGGACAGATTGAGTAGAATAAGATTTTATTCAAAATATGTCAAACTGAGATTACTAGAACTACTCCATGATACATGATGTGATTTCAAGGTGCATCATACTACATCATACTCTGCAGGATATAAGTCTCCTTGCTTTTGAGGAGATATCCTCATGAAGACGTTCAATGCAGTAGTAGTAAATTCTGTCTAGAGATGTCGCACTACTGTTCCTACACCCAGTATCAGTTCCACACCTGCTGCTGGATGATAGCAAGATTCTGGATGGTTACTATTGGAATGGCTATCTCCTGAGGCTGGTTACAGCTTAGGTACCTTCCACTCCAATCAAGTTGTTTCTGTCTAGGTGTAGGATTTAAACACAAACAATGTGGTGGTTTTTTCGGTCCAAAATAAGAACAAATTGTTTGTAGATGACTCTTGATCTAGTTTCCTTGGGAGGGACTGTGGCTCAAATTAAAAGATGTGTACCTAATTCCTAGTAAATTGGAACTTTCTGTATAGGGGATCTGAACCACACCAAAACTTGTTCTTAAGTGGCTTTTTCTCCCAGAAGACAACAACAACAGAGATATATATTTTAACCTCAGTTCTTCTTTCTGCCTGATTATCAATGTGAAAGTTACTACTGTTGATGCACCTGTTTTGGAATACAAATATAGGAGAATGCCTACTTGTTCAGGTGCAATTTCAGAAGAATTTGTAATGGAAAGCTGGAACTTGATTTCACTTAGGAAGACGTAAAATGTCTTCTCAAATGAGTTAGATTTTTTTGTTTGTTTGTTTCGTCTGCATTTCAGGGAAAGTTGCAGGGAGACGCTATGAGCAATCTCTCTCTCTTTCCCTGGTATGCAGAGAGATAACATATTTGCAGACATGTACAAGGCCTCCTCAGGCCAGAGAGGGTGGGAAAGGAGAGAGAGAATATACAAAAAGCCTTGCAGAGGGCAGGCCATTGCCTTTTTCCCCTGGAGGGCCAGTGCACAGCATCATTAAGAAATTGTCCTTGCATCTGAATTAAACTTCTTTTATTTTTTAATACTTCCGCTGCCTTGGCATTCTTGGGAAGAATACCTGCATATGTTTTACCTTACATCAGGGAATTGCTCTGTTAGTGAAAAGGCATCATGAATGCCTTGGTGATTTTAGGATTTTCAAAGCTCATATTCTATTAAAAAAGTATTTTGGCACCAAATATGATCATAAGTATCCTTCAACCATATGATTTTCAACAAGGACAAGTACTAGATTCTGCACCTGGGATGGGGCAACCTTGGATATATGGACAGACTGGGGAATGAGATGCTGGAAAGCAGTGCCATGGAAAGGGACTTGGGGGTCCTGGCCAATGGCCAGTTGAATATGAGTCAGCAGTGCCCTGGCAGCCAGGAGGGCCAACTGTGTCCTGGGGGGCATCAGGCACAGCATCACCAGCCAGTTGAGGGTGGAGATTGTCCTGCTCTGCTCTGCAGTGGGGCAGCCTCACCTTGAATATTGTGGCAGTTTGGGGCACCACAGTATAGAAAGATACTGTTAAAGTGTCCAGAGGGGGGCAACGAAGATGATGAAGAGCCCTGATGGGAAGCTGTACGAGGAGCAGCTGAGGTTTCTTGGTGTGTTCAGCCTGGAGAAGAGGAGACTGAGGGGAGACCTCATTGCAGTCTACAACTTCATTATGAGGGGAGGGCAAGGAGCAGACACTGATTTCTTCTCTGTAGTGACCAGTGACAGGATCTGAGAGAATGGCCTGAAGTTGTGTCAGGGAGGTTTAGGTTAAATATTAGAAAGACATTCTTCCCCCAGAGGGTGGTTGGGCACTGGAACAGGCTCCCCAGGGAAGTGGACACAGCACCAAGACGTGCAGAGTTCAAGTGTTTGGATGACACTCTCAGGCACATGGTGTGACTCTTGGGGATGTCCTGTACGGGACTAAGTGTTGAGTTTGGTGATCCTTGATGGTACCTTCCAACTTAGCATATTCTGTGATTCTGTGATTAAAATAATCTTATCTCTTTCATAGAAATTTCTGGAATCAAATTGAAATAATCTCCTTGGATATGGAAGATCCATTCAGTACTTAATTGCCCTTAAGATTATATTTTCTGAACTTCAAAGGTTTGAACTGATGATGTTCCTTTACCTAAAGCATTCTTTCTTTTGTCCAAGTCTAAAATTCTACTGAAATTAAGATTGAAAGGCCTAAATGTAGTTGCCAAAAGAAGATATTTGTAAAAGACATCATCAGTATTGACTCTAGCTAAAAAGTAATACTTTATTTCCCTATTGGTTACATTTTGACCTTTGTTAAGCTCTCATATAAATTACATTTGTCTTTATAATACCACTGCTAATCTCGGTACAGATTTTGTGGCTGGGTGATTGTGTCTGAATTAACTCTCACCTTGGGAAAGAGAAAACTTGCAACTTTGAAGTTTGGTTAAATTCTGATTCTTCATTTCAAAGTTCTGACTATATAAGAGCAAATAAGCTCTTTCTGAACGTACATGTAGCATCCATATTTTAAGTAGCCTTCTTTGGTCTGCCTTCAGACCTATGTTTAACAGATCTTTTGATTAAGATTGACATCTATAGTAAAAAAGAGTTGAGCTGAAAGCTTGTATGATGATTATTACTAACTTGTCTTCTAGGAAGATCTTTGACTCGAGGATTAGAGAAATAAGAAATTTCACAATGGCCAGATGTCACATTAGCATATGCAAATCCATCCTAGTCATGCAAAGCTATTCACCATGAGTGTGACTAGCTGCAGACTTGCAGCAGACTTGCTAAGACTCAAAAACAACCACTGTTGATGGTGTGGTAACAGAAGTAAATGGTTAAAAGGAAAACAGAGCCACAAAAAATTCCAGGAGACAAAAAGTCTATATGTAGCTTCAGGGTGCTGATCTCATGATCTGAGTGATGTCTATATACACCGGTATACTGGATGATACAAATAGGGAAGGTGGCATGTCGATTTGTCTGTATGACCTGGTTTTATCTGTCAGCCCTCTGGAGCTGCTACATCGCTTTCTTCTTGAGTAATACTTCAAGTCATCACCTTTTACACTCCCTGTGTAATCAGAAGGGACTTTGTGATGTTGATATTAACATTAACTTTGCACCACTGCACTATATCTCTGATTTTTCACAGCTTATAGTACTGTGGAAGAGAGATGTGATTCAGTCCTGTCTCTTGCCTGTCTCTCTGCTTGGCCTCTCCACTGAAGCTGGTCAAGCTGCATAAGCTCTCAATGACCTCTTCCTGCAACTTTCTTCTTCAGAAAAGAAAATCTCTCTCCTTTTGTTGCCTGTCAATCCTTTTCAAGCCTCTCCTATGAGAAGGGTGGCAGGCAGTCACTGCAATCTGTATTTTGAGTGTTTACAATTAGATGGGGAAACTAAGATTTCACAGCCAAATAATTAAATACAATGTTAATGAATTCTGTTAGTCATATTACACTGAATCATATTAAAGTGCTTAACCATGTGCTTGAAGGAAAGAAATATTTAAAGTGAGTTCTGCAAATATCCTGAATACTAATTAATTTGTTCAGAAATCCTACTTCAGTGTTAGTTTGATGATATTAAGAAGCAATGCTAATGTTAAATCCTATTGTGTTTGTCAGTTTAGGAGAAATTTCCAAAAATTAGAGCTCTGAAGATGTATTTGCAAGTCTTTGCTGAACTCATCGAGTGTAATGGTGGTGAATCTCATGTGGATCCATGGGTCTGTAAGAAAACTAGTGTCCTGCTCATCCGTAAAAGCACCCAAAAGAACTCTAACCTGCAGTTGTTATCTAGGTTTCTGCAGCTGCCCTCTCTTTGACACGGGGATGCTGTTGTAACTGTGGAAACCCTGTCTTTAATGCCAGCATCTGTGTACAGTGACAAACCAGCTGTTTTGAAGGCCTGTAGATAACGTTTAAGAAATAAGAATATTCATGTGCAATCCATCAGGTGCTTTTAACCTAGCCTTTCCTTATTGTTTTGATTTTTATTTTTTTTAAAATTCTTTATTTCTATCAGATTTATACACTTTAATTGATTAGAGAATCACATCTTTTCGTAGAAAACCTAGTTTTCTTTCCGTGGCAGACTAGCATTTATCCTCCCCTCCCCATGCCAGTGGTGCAATAAGAGTGAAACAATAGCATGCAGTATGGTTAAGAAACAGATTCTTGGTTATATTTTTTCCTTTGGTCTCTCTTTTCATCATCCATCATGCAAAAAGGAGCTTATGTACAGCAACTCTAGTATGTAAAAAGTTGCACATGGCAAATGCATAAGAACAGAATCCTACAGACAGAACACAGGAGGTCATGAAATTCTGTATTGGTACACATGAATCAAGATGTTCCACATAAGAAATATATTTTATACAGGCTTACAGGAGGTAATATTTAAGTGGAAGCTGAAACACAGATAATACCTACTCTCTGCCATCAGACTATTATACCTGATCTTTTTAAAATGTCACTAGTGATATTTTCTTATGATAAAGTGCTGTACTGACCAGAAGAGTCTTTGGATCCTTGCCTCTTATACCTTAGGGTAACTTTTCACACATCAGAGGTTTCTAAGAAGAAGAAGAAAGAAAGAAAAAAAAAAGTAGAAAAACTGCTGAAAGGATCCATTTTATTTATCCAACAGAAAGAGCACTCTACAACAGGCACAGCTGTGCTCCGTTGAGTTTATCTAAAGTTTGTCTAAAATATCTATGCTTTTAGTTTCCAATTTGTAACAAGATAAATAGACAAGATACAGGTCTTTTTCAGGAATCTGAGACAGATGGAAATGTAAAGATTATCACAAGTACTCCAATCTATGGAACACGGAAAGTCTAAAGGAAAGGTAGAACTGAATCCATCTGAATACCAAACCTTTTCAGCTCCACCAAGTAATTTTTTAGTATGTACTAAAGTACTACAGCTTTGTAACAGGGATTTGCTTTCAATCTTACCAACTGGTTATTTTTATTTGATAGTATTTTGAGAAAGTATATTATCCCTTCTTGAAAATTGTCTTATTAGTTATGAAATTTGGTCTGATAGCTAATCAGGTGTTGAGATGAGGGTTTTTAAGGTAAGATGAGTGATTTTATAGCTGTGAAATAGAAATCCAGTATTTTGAATTATGTAGCTGCTATTCAAGAAGAATAGTCTTTTACAACAGCTAATGGTCTATGTGAATATGTAGCTTTTATAGCTTAGTCCACATATTTTCCATTTAGGTGGAGGTAAGATAGTTTAGTTATTTTGATTTTTATTTTTTTTAATATAAGTACCATTTGTTTTCTGGTAACTGTGATTGAAACTTCTCTGACATTACTACAATCATAAAACGAAAATATTTGTCCCTTTTGTAAGTCGTTGGTGGAGAATTTAGAAATGGATAAATTTCTTCTCTATCTTAAACAAATGAAAAAGAAATCCATAGTAAAAACAGTACCTATGAAATTTTGGTCTCTCTGGTAGACGTGGAACTTCTGCTTTATTACAAGACAAATATTAATGTGAATATTTGATTATTAATATCCTATTAGGGTTAATGCAATCACAGTATTTCATGTAGATGAAGGTTACATGAAATAATGAGTGTTTGAGAGCTGGTAGCCGGAGGATGTTGTGGGATTGTGCTTTATATAAGGCTTTTTACAAAATCAGCATGGGACTGTCAGAGAAACTGTAGCACTAGAAAGGAAAGACTGAGGTGTCTCCTGTTTGTTTAGGAGAAATCCTCTGTGCTGAAATAGAGGTCTTCTCCTCCCCTTCCTCTTCTTCTTTTGGGTGTAAGTATGCTAGTAAATATATGTTTGGTATGTGTCAAACTGTGCTCTACCTGCTCGAAATCTGTGGTGTTGATGGTGCTATTCTGAGTTGTTTGATTTCAGTAATGTATCCCAAGATGCTGATGCAGGAATTCCTAACTATAAAGATTCAGGAAAAATTTAAACCAGTTATGTAACAATTTATAATACTTAGAATAGTTTATAATCAGAAGTGTATTTTAAAAACACTTTGGAGTTCTGCTTGTCACTAGACATCTTGTCTCTTGATAGGTTCACTACCCATGTGAATTTGTAAACTCTCTTTACATCATGTGTGTACTTCATTTGTTGTATTTTGTCTTGTACAAAGATTGCTCATCAGCACCTCATCTACTATATAATTTGTCCACTTAACACACACAGCTTGTATTTTGTTCTATCTGGAAGGAGCTTACTTTGTCCATTATGTCTATATAAATTTTTGTTTTGCAGAAAGACCTAAAACTATTACTTGAAAAAATTACAACATTTTTCAAATGTTTGTTCTCAAAAACCTCATATTTGTTGCAACATATTTTGCATTTTGCAAAACTGGTCATAATGTTGTGTCTTGAATCAAGTTAAGAAAATACGAAATTTAAGTGAATAGTTAATTTTCTACAACAAGTCTATCTTTCCTGGGTTTAGACACTGCATATTAATATAGATGTAGTAATGGAGAAATCATAAAGAATTTTATATTTATAATATTTAATACCATGCACTGAGGCTGAAAAATTACTTTTATTCACTGTGAGAATTTGAAACCTGTAATTTACATTTTATATTTTATGAAATACTTGCTTATTTAACAGAATTTCATTTTCAAAGATGTGCATTTGTAAATGACATTTGGTTTTGTTCAAAATTTATGTTCAAGGTTTTTGAAAATTAGTTTTCACAGTCTTGATATTTGCTAAAATTGACACATACTTATGTTTTCCAGGCTTCTTCACTGCAATTTCAGAACTAATATTTGAAATTATCTTTATTTGTAAATATACATCAACAAAAAGCAATATTTTGACAGTTAAAAAAAAAAATGTAATTATTTCTTATTTCAAACAAACTCTTAAGTTGTGCTGGTTATAGTATATATACACTCAAGACTGTAGTAAAAACTATGAACAGCAATCCCAACTGTTCAAAATTATCGATACCTATATTCATATTTGGTTGAATTAATACTTCATCTTTTCAATAAAAATATTTTTTAATTTTTTAAATATTAAATGTTCTCCTGCTCAGATGGATAGGTAGGCCTGTCCCATATATCACGGTCCTGATCTTGTACAATTATCATATGAAGTTATTGACGGGATCATATCCCTGAAAACATCTCCAGAGATGGAGAAAAAATTTGAAATTTACTTTTTTAAAATATTCATGGTATGATCCAAAACTATGATTGATTTGGTGAACCAGCACATTGTTATCTCTCATTATTTTAAAAACAATTAGAAAATGAGTTTTTCTTTATTCCTGTGTTACATCAAAGGATGCTTAGTGGTAAATACTAAATGCTTGTTTTGATTTCTCTGTTTTTATTTTGAGGAGTTTTGTGGTTTTGGTATATTTAGAACTATCTTTAGAGTAAGAAACACATATTCTACCATATTATAAACATGTATACACCAAGTAAGTTTTTCTGACGTGACATTTTTCTATTGATTAGCTGAAATGATAAGATCATTTAAGTTTTTTAAAGACTGTCTTAAGGTGTACAAAAAGACATTTAAAATACATTTGTATTAAAATTTTTCCAACTATCTTTTTGATATAATTTATGAATTATTAATTTATTTCCTTTAATAGTTTCATTGAAATTTGATACTCTCATTTTAAATTTCTTCTGGCATCCTTAGAAAATAATGGACTTAATCCACAGGAAGGGACACACCTAATGAATTGGTCCCTAAATGTAGCTTTAGACTGTCCCTACTTACGCCACGTCTCCTTTTCATCAGCAATCACCTTACTGTGAAACAAATGGAGTTTTGTCCCAGTAAATTGCCTGGAACGCTAAGTGCACCTATATACTGGTCTAGATGGGCACTAAGGTCTTTTCTTACACTAATAGAGATGAATGTCTTTAATTATATAATTTTCTATCATTTCATTGAGATGTGTTCAAAGAATATACTTTCTAGATGAGCCCCTATGCAAAAGTGAAGGAAAAGGTAACCAACTTCACCTCTAGGTATAAGATGCTCCTGTGTGAGGGAATTTGAGTCATAACATAGAAGAGAACAGTTTGGAACTAAAGGATTCCTGTTTGCAGAGCCCTTCTCTATGCCTTATAGCTGGTGAGTCAGGGAGTCCTCTGAGAGGATTGTGGGAGAGAAAGAGAATTTACACAAGAGTTTAGGTACAGGTCTCCTGTGCACTCAGATCATTAAGGAACAGATAGACCTGATGTAGCCAGAGATATACTTTCTGGGGAAGAGTTGTCCCTAGTGCTATGATGTAAATATGTAGTTATGTAGTGGAATACCGAAAAGATTTCAAGATTTTCCATATCAAGTCCTTTTCCAGATGAGGCTTATTTACACTGCTCAACATTTACACCCCTCTCTGCTTGAGGAGGCAAGTCCTTTTATGTGATCCCTGGAATTTTAACTCAATTTCATTCCTGCCTGCATGACATTGCTGTAGCACTTATGCAGTTTTGCCCATAAAACAGATTTCAGATAGCCGTGAAGTGTTAAACCTGCAATAGTGTTAGTAGCTGGTTTACATCTTTCACAGTTTCACTGTCATCTTAGACAGACCCCTGAATTGTGGTCATGTGCAATTGAGTTCAGTGCCCACTAAAGTTTTGCCCACACTGGAAAACACTTAGAAAGTTGAGCTCCTGAACAGGTGCTCATGATGTGGTGAGTATTTTTGTAGTAGTAGTTGTTAAGAAACTTATATGTCTGAACAGCTAAGAAATTTTCAAGATGAATGATATTTTCTTGTTTTCCTGAAAAAAACTTGAGAAGTACAGCTTTAAAATTTCTTAGTCTTTCAGACCTGAGGGTAGCAACGCCAGTGTTTTATTTGAGAAAAAAACCCCATTGTAGATATCTGAAAAAGGCTGTCAGTGTCAAGAAGAGTTTCTGCAGTACATTATTTTAACTCATAACTTAAAGGAGGTTCTGCTTTTTTACAGCACTTCTATATTATTATGCTAACACATTATGCTAAACACAATGCTTCACTGGGAGCCATGTTTGTTCAAAATACACATATGATAGCTATAACACATCCTTTTCAGGCATATTTGACCTTTTTTCTGTCTTTCCTTTTCTCCCTTCAGTTTATCATATGGCAACTTCCTGCACACATTTGTTCCATGTTAATCTGTATACCAATAAAGCAGTTTCCATAGAAGACTGTTCTCTTATCCAGTGAAGTTTTGCTTTTTCTCTTGTACTTGTTGCCTACTCATAGTAAATCAGTTGCTTCCTATGGTGAACTGGATAGCTCCACGACGACAGAAAGTCAAGCCTGATCTTGCGTGTAAAAGAACCCTCACAAACTCATCAAATGTCATTGTGTTCTGTGGAAACCTTTAAATTTCTGAGAATCATTTGGGCAACAGCGTCCTGTCCCTTTGTCCTTATGCCTTCTTCTTTTCCGGTGGTCAGGCAAGTCTGACAGAATTTTTTTGCCCAGCATTACAGAAAACACTTGTTTTTAAGTGGTATAGTCACTGACTATGGTAGTATTGTGAACTCTTATGGTTATAACTTAATGAAGAATGCAGAATGTCCTTGTTTTAATAGATTAATAGATTTTTAGAGAATTAGTTATATTTGTCAGTTATATTTAGTTAGCTAGTTATATTTGATGTTCCTCCCAATAGCAAGGACAACTGTAGTTCCATTTCAATTAAGAGGTATCCTTGATTTATACTTTATGTTCACTTTAAGAATGGTGCCTGAAAAATTCAAAGGGAAGGTGTTACATGATATTTTTGCATAAAATTCAGCAGAAAATATAAGGGCTCTGTTAACAGATCCAGCAAAGCTGTCACAATGATGGTGGTTTCCATTAAAAAACTACTTCATGCTGGTTGTTCTATTATGCTTACCCCTCTAGAGCTTCACAAAAGTGTATGAAAACGCAATCAGTACAGGAAAAAAAAAAAGTTGCAAAATTAACTCCAAAATTCATAAGCTCTCATAGAAAATCTCTCTTGGTTTCTGTGTATTGATTTAGTCTTTCATTAGAGGATATTTTTTTTCTGTTAACAAAGGTGCTTTGCTGAGTGAATTGAAGGAGTTGAGGAACATTCTTTAATCAACTGAGATGGACAGAAAAGATCTTCATTATCAATAAGGAGGATGTTACCTTACTATATTTATGACATGCTTTCTGATGTCCAGTAGGAAACATGCCTTAGATCTGTGCTGCTGTTATAGTGGTATTTATAGGATTATGTTTTTTTGTAAAGTAAGCAAGTTTTTAATTTACTGCATATATCACTTAAGAATGCATTTCCTACAAGCAATAAAATGCTTAAAATGATAGAAATTGGTAGAATCTGCTTAGGTTCAGCAGCATTTTTCGGCAAATAAATAAGTGAGATCAGCTAAATAGATATAAAACAAACAAACGACCTTTTTTTCCCCCCTAAACTATTTAAATCAGGTAGCAAGAAGGGAGTAATACAAATTATTCACGTGCAGTTTCTATTTACCTACATTGCTACCTGATAGTAGCAATTCTATTTGAACTTTAGAAGCTTTCAAAGATTATATGCTAAAAAAGATTCTATGTTGAACTTAGAAAAAATGCCTCATAAGCATATGTATCTCTTCCAAAAGATGTATGGAATGTATGGAGCTGCTAGAAAAAGATGAGGGGCATTCCTGTACTCCAAAATAAAATGTGTTTGGATGTGCAGCCAAATTCCTTTGCAAGCATATTACCTGCAGTGTGCACTGGGCTTGGCTTTCCATGAATTTTTTACAAACATAAACTGGCTAACTACACATGCAAGCTCGAAGTTATTTGTATGATGGCTTTCAATACTTACATGCTGCTGTTTTGTTGGTATTACATGCACATATGTGCTCTTTATATTTGCTACCTAAGGGACCAGACTCTGACACCTTGTGCAAGTTGAAAGACGAGCACTATTTGCAGTGTGAGGTGCTAATTGCTTATTTTGTTAACTTTGCTGGAAATATGAGTGACAGAATCTGAAAGAAGGTTCTGATTCAGGAAAAAATTTGCATATATTTCATTTTAAGCATGTGTTGAATCCTATTTCCTTTAATTAGAATATCCACACACTAAAAATAAAGTGTATGTTTAAGTTGCTTGTTAAATTGGGTCCTGCATAACTGTTTTTCCATCTATTTTGCAAGTCACATCAATTCCTATTGTTCAGTTCTCTGATACTCTACTAGCTATTCTAAAATTGACAGACTTATCTTATTTGGAATGCAATGTAACACATTTTATAAAATTATTTTCTTTGTAAAGCTACTGTACACTATAATTTAAAAAGTGGATAAATTAAATTTCTCTTATCCCACAGTCTACAGGAGGAATCTCTAGGTGATTGAAATGCAGTAATACCTGCATTCTAAAACATTGCTTCTTTTATTTCATGTACTTTTCCAAATAAATTTTGTTCAAAAGAGTTTGTTTGCTATTGTGCTCAGGGGTGTGGCTGATTGCTTTTGGCTCTGCTTCATATAAACTGCTTTGCCCATAACAAACAGTCTAGTGAGAGCAATGGCATGACACTCTGCATATTCCATGCACTTGGCAGAGGCTTTTTCATTTTGTACGTTATTGTCTGTGCTGTGAGATAGCACAACAGAGTCCTTTGCTGGGCTCTCAGCTGAGCTGTTTATACTTACTGACTCTGCAAAGTACTTCTTTCTCTGCTGGTGTTCCTTCACAAAGTACTCTGCCCCCAAAATGAGGGAGATGTTGTTATTCAGACCTGAGTGGGTTGGAGTTGAAGGTCTAAAAAGTTCATATTACGTTCTATTTGTAGTCAAAATAAATGATACAGACTTCGACTTTCTCAGTAATTTAGACATAATTTTATTTTTTATCAGTGGAAAGTAGCACTTCCCAGGGAATTCCTCAGGAAGCTTGATGGATTTGCAGTCCTCAATGAAAGAAAAGGGATGAAGTGTGCCCTTGGACCACAGGTTACAATAGCCTGTTGTTAAACTCATCCTCCTCCATCCAACCAGGATTTTCTCAAACTGCCTGTATTTTCTGTGCTATAAAGCAGTGTGGAGTTTGTGTGCTGTTTGTCATTTGTGCTGTGTAAATCTCTGCACCAGCCCATCCTGCTTCAGCATGAGTGATCATTTTCTGCCTTCAGATGTTTCCATATGCTTTTTAGTACTGCTATATTTTAGCAGCTTACCAGGAAGTATGTCAGACAACCAATACAAAAAAAAAAAAAAAAAAAAAAAAAAAAAAAAAAAAAAAAAAAAAAAAAAAAAAAAAAAAAAAAAAAAAAAAAAAAAAAAAAAAAAAAAAAAAAAAAGGGAAAAAATAGAGAGTATAAAATGAGAAAGTTAATGATTGCAGCCAATTCTTCTACTTCCACTAATTTAATGACCAAGGTTGATTATAGTTTTCTTTTGCATTTAACTATTCACAGCGCTGCTAATCTACATCTGACACAAGTCTTTCAATTAACAATCACATAGCTATGTTGCTAGGAACAAGCCTTATTTTCTTTAAGCTTTAGATATCCATAATATTCTGGTTACTTGCAGTGGATGGTGATGCTTGTTAAAACAATGTATCAATGACTGGCTGATCTGCATTTTCCTCAAAATCCTCCTTGATGAAGGTTACTGCTTCAGGAGGTCAAAAAAATGTCCCAGAGTTAGGCACTGGAAGTTTGAATGTAATTTTGGGATAAGTTACAACAGAAAAAGGGTAAATGTGGACCCATGCAGATTGATGCATGTCACGTGCTGACATTTAAGAGATAACTATGTGAATTTATTTAACTACACCTATCTGGAAATCCTATCTAAGCCAGTATACAAAACACTTCCTGGGAATTTGGGTAAATTGTTTTCCAACAAGGCCAGAATATTCTGTACTTGATACAGCAGAAGGGCATTTGAGGTAATTGTTAAAAAAAAAAAAAATCCGGTAAACTGAAAGTAAATTTAACTTTATATTCAACAACATGTGTTTTTTTCTAGTACATTCCACTTTTAGACTGACCTTTTCCCTTCTGTTATTCTTGCTGCCAGGCATATACATTTTGATAACTTATTTCCATTCATTGACTATCAGGCAGTAAATAAGTACAAAAGAGTTAATATATTTGTAGATTAATTAAGCTTTCCCTAGCTCTGCACACTTAGATGATAATTTTCTTAAAATAAGTTTGCTTATCATTTGAGTTTATTAAAAGACCCTATCCCTGGCACTGAGAAATGTACCTTACACTGTCATAAAACTTAGGATAAGTTCAGCAGCTGAAGATGTGATAACTACTAGGTAGCAGAAAAGGCAACAGTTGATATTTTACACAGTGAGACAGTTTGCAACAGGTGACCACATTCATTCATCAAAAGTTTACTGTAAGCATTAACTCATGGAACACAAGAACCTGTGGAGCGGACAAAGATTAATTATACCTGTGCTCACACAGTAATGTTTGTGTTCCAAACAAATTATATTTGCTTCAGTTTAAATGATGCATAAGTCTGATACGTGCAGATGAACGTGTGTTCAGGATGAGTGAGCACACTTGTTTGAATGTCATATTTATCCCTGTATTTTGTCAGAAAATTAACTTCTTTGGAGTTTGTGCTTGAGCTGAGCATATGGTTGTTGATCTCTGGAGATGACAGCCTATCTGAGCAATAGCTCCTTATGGCTCGAGCTCTCCTCCGCTGGCAGATGCTTTGGGCTTTTCTACAATTAAGTGGAGATCATCACTGTTTTCTTTGAGCACTGCTGTGCCTTGTACTCTGAAGTGTTTTGTTAATCACTGTCTGCCTTCGACAGAAGCTGCCAAAGCTCTCATTAAGTTTGAATTTTGAGATGTCATGCTCGAATGATGGAATTTCATTCCTTTTCTGGATGAATGGAATTGGCTATGGAAAGATGCCAACAAAAAATCATGACACTGAAGCATATTTGCTCTGCATTTCACTGCTGAAACAAAAGAGAGAGAGGAGGGATAAAGAAAACTTTCTTACTGTTTGCCTCAGATACAGAGCAAACACAGGCTTGTGTGATTTCCTGTAAGATAATAATCATAAGGTCTTCAGCTGATCATCTGTAGGGCTTATGCTTCTACTTTCTATGAACAATCTGTCACTGTCTTGTTCGCACTGTGAACCTTGAACCACCTTTCCAAAAATCTTTTGATGAATAACACTTACTGTGGCACTGGCAAGTGTAGTTAAAGATGTTAAATAAGAATAAAATAAAAAAAAAAATTTTAAAAATCAACATTTACGTTGAGGCAGGAATTCCAATCATGACATTATGATGAACTATAATAGGAGCACAAACTAATGTTACATTTAACCTTCAAGAAGAATTTCTTCCAATGTGCAAGCAGAGAACAAAATACATCTGTTAGCTGTTTAACGATTTGCAGAGGGAAAGTAAGTGCTCTGTGAAATATGGCATGAAAAGACATTGTCCATTTGTCTTGGTGAATTTAAACATCTCAGCTGTATTAGTAAAAGTGAGCTTGGAAGAAAATGCTGGATAAATTAGCTGCAGTGCCTAATAATTTCTGTCACATTCTGAATAGCAACTCATGAAGGCAAAATGCATGGTTTCCACCCACAGAAAAATACTGGCTACTACTGATTTTACGTTTTTTGCCCTTGTGGCAATAGAATTTATAATTATGGTGCTCAACCCATGAGTATAATGACATTTGTATGTTATTGATTTCATCCTGTTCTGTCTTTCTACAAAATTCCTAATGTATGAATACCTCCAGTTGAGGAGAATGAAAGGATTCTCAGTGGGTTTCAAAAACTAGAACCCAAATCTATTTACAAAAAAGCATAGTTTGTCCATGCTCTTATGAGAATCAGGATCTTCATAGGGGGCAATGTCTGTTTATTTCTGGTCTTATAAACACAAAGCTCCAATCATACATTCCTATGGGATGGTAGTTACTTTCTAAATATATATAGATAAAATATATATATAATATATATAATATATATAATATATATAATTTATTATATATATATAATATATATATAATATATAATATATATTTTATATATATATATATATGAATTACTGTGTACAGAAAGGCTTAAACTTAATGGATTTGAGGTTTTCATGCTTTTGTAGGATATGGTCAAACCCCACATTTACTGATACATGATTTCTGTTCTGTAATGTTTTGCCTGGATACATACCCTTGGGGATCCTTTATTCTTCTTGCACACCTCCTAATCTAGCAAAATCTAGTACCTAACAGATATGAATCACAGAATGGTTGGGGCTGGCAGAGATCCCCAAAGACCCTTGACTCTAATTCTCCTGCTCAATATAGAGTCAACTACAACAGATTGCTGAGGACCACATCCATTCAGGTTTTGGTTATCTCCTGGAGATTGTACAACCA
Organism: Empidonax traillii; assembly: GCF_003031625.1. NCBI lineage: Eukaryota > Metazoa > Chordata > Aves > Passeriformes > Tyrannidae > Empidonax > Empidonax traillii. The sequence goes on from NW_020955197.1 coordinate 2,095,618, forward strand.
CTCTGGGTAACTTATTCCGGTGTTGGACCACCTCTAGAATTGATAAATATTTTTCTTATGTTCAGATGGAATTTCCTCTTTCAGTTTGTGCTCATAGATCTTTGTTCTTTCACTGGGCAACCCTGACTCTTGTCTTCTGTATTCCATCAGGTATTTGTGAACAGTGACAAGATATAATATAATGGCCAGTCTCTTCGCGAACGAAGAACCAGGGAAGGTCTTTACACCTTCCAGCCTGCGCATTGGATTTTTTTTAGGTGAGACACAGTGTGCGCGGAACTGAGCCCACCCTTTAATCCTAAGGTTCATCTGCCGGGGCCAAGCACGCTTGGACGGTGGCAGCGAGGTCCTCAGGACGTAGATGGATTGCCTTACAGGGCTAGTGAGCTCCATCTGCCCGGGGAGTGTCCTAACCGGGAATCGAACCCAGATCTCAGCGTCCCTGGTGGTACAGTGACAGTGACAAGATACCTCTGAGCTTTCTTTTGTCTGGGCTGAACAGTTCCAGCTCTCTCCTTGTATGAGAGGTGCTAGAGTGCCTTAGTTATCTTTTTGTCTCTTTTCTGGTCTTTCTCTGGTATGTCCACATCTTTCCAATACCAAAAAGCCAAGAGCTGGACAAAGCACTCTAGATGTGTTTCATCACTGTTGAGCAGAGGAAAAGGTCCACCTCCTTCAACCTGTTGGTGATTTTTTGCCCAACACAGCACAGGAGGATGTTGGCCTCTCTGTGAGGGGTCATGCTGGCTCATGATCTATTTGTTGTCCACACCAACTTGCAGTTTTTTCTCTGCCAGGCTGCTTTCCAGATGGTCAGTATCCAGCCCCTACCAATGCTGGGTGCTATTCTTTCCCACACACAGGACTTCACATTTCCCTTTATCAGAAGCTTGTACTTTGTGCTGCTGATCACAACACTAATTTTAGCTCATCAGCTCAGCCAGCTTTCAGTTCACCTCACTGTCCATTTATCTAGTCTATACTTTCTTTACCGGTTTGTCTAGGAAAATGATAAGAAACAAGTTGAAAGCCTTGCAAAAGTCAAAATAGCCATGATGCTCTCCTCTCCATCTATCCACCAAGGCCATAATTTCCCTGTAGAAGTCTATCAGGTTAGTCAAGCATGATTTCTTCTTTATAAATTGATAACAACTATTCCTAATCAGCTTCCCATCTTTAATATGTTTGGAAGTTACCCAGAGGAGGATATGGTCTCTCTTCCTCAGCTTCTCAAGCATTAGGATGAGGCTGATGAACATTTAGTTCCTTTAGGTCTCCTTTTTGCCATATTTGAAGATATGTTTGATCTCCTTCCTTAAGAAGGAAGAAATCTTTCCCAATTGTATTCGCCATTCAGAGATGTTTTGAAGTGACCTGACAATGACATAATCTGACTTCTTCAGTGCTGGTGGCAAAGAATGAAAGAGCTTTCTGAAATAAATAAGAAAACCAGAGAAAAATTTCAAAACATTCAAGAATTCACATGGCTGCCTGTATTGACTTCCAGAATATACCTAAGAGGCTAGATGTGAGTGTCTTTCTTTTGGAGAAAGCAGGCTTTCTAAAACTGACTTTTTAATGAAGGCTGTCCTTTTGTTAAGTTAACGAGTATGAAATTTTGAACCTAGGCACTCAGTGCTGCAGAAATCCTGAAAAATAGTCTTGTTGACATGAAAGTTATTATAATGCATTGAGGTATGTAAACGTCATCTTGATTGATCTTTTCAGATATATTTTGTGGTTATGAAGAAAAGATATTTATGCAAGGAAAAACTGCTCTCTTGAAATGGTCTTGGGGAATTGTGTAAGCTTATTAATGCATTCTTGTAATTTCAGTAAAATCTTGGTTTAGTAGTTTAACAATTATTCCATGTAGATATTTTAAAAAAAAATTGTTTCTAAATAGTTGACAGATATGGCATTTAAGGGTTTGAGCCTTTTTTTATGGAAACACAAGAGGTATCTGAAATTTAGTCACCACTCTCAGGTTGATATATGGGGAGATCAGCTTTTTTCTTCTTGTTTCTTGTTTGTGCCCCCAGAAGGTCTTGGGAGAAAATATGTGACATTTAGGGGAGCTTTTCTTCCTGGAGAACACTGGTCAGATTTCTCCCTCACAGGAATGGTAAGTTGATTGCAGCTAAAAATCCTTTTTAAATATATTTTAAATAAGCAAGTTGTGCCTGATTTTATTCTTTGTATGAAGGATGGTTGGCTGATATTATGTTTGGGTTATATTCATGTTTCCCTAACTTTGTGCTCTTCTGCTGTCCTGAGACTTGCTGGCTTGCTTTATTGCCTATATGTGTTTGTATAAGTAATTTCTACATCAATATATTCTATAAGTACATGGTGAGAAGTCTTCGGTTTAACATTTTTGACCCATATGTTGTGTTAGTGAAAAAGGGAGGTTTAACAACTTTTGATCTTCTCAGGTTTAAGCTGTTTTAAACTAGTATGGCTTCAGTATACATTTTGAAAAATTAAATCATTTTGAATCATAAGAGTAATAAATTTGATGTAATACTATTGCTGAGAGAATATTTTTATTATGTATGAGTAGAACTAGAAATTAAAGACTTAGAATTCTTTCTATTTTTTTCAAACCCAAACAATATCATAATAGATACAGGGCTGCATCTTCTATTGTAAAAGATCTCAGCTCAGTTTTATTTGAAAACAGTAAAGTAATGAGTCTTTCCAAGAAAGGGTGCTGTTAGGCATGGAGATGTGGACAAACCATTGTGATGGCAACAACAGAAGTTTCAAATATTGCATGAATCTTGAGAGAGCTATTGCTGAATTAGAAAGAGTAGGAAGATTATGACTTAATGAGAAGTCTGAAGCAATAAGAATGAAGTTATTCAGTAACTGATGTTACTAAAGCCATATATGCAAAAATGAATAACCAAAAGCCATAGGCTTAGAAACTTGTCAGATTAAATGAACTCAATTCCATAAATATCAAGAGCATAATGAATCCTGTTGAATTCAGTGAAAAATGGTTTACTGACATCTGTGAAAGTTGGATTGGACCCTAGCTGCAGGTCTCAGGAGGTCTAAGCTTTGTTTCTATTTTCTCTATTAAAAACCACAGAACCTTAGCGTGGTTTAGGTTGGAAGGGACTTTAGAGATCATCTAGTTCCAACCCACCTGCCATGGGGAGGGACACCTTCCATTAGACCAAGTTGCTCCAAGCCCCATCTAACTAGCCTTGATCACTTCCAGAGATGAGGTATCCACGACTTCTCTGGGCAGCATGTAGCAGTGCCTCACCATTCTCACAGTAAAGCATTTCTACCCAATAACGTGCTCTCTGTCAGTTTTAAGCCATCATCCCTTGTCCTGTCACTCCATACCCTGTTCAAAAGCCCTTTTCCATCTCTCCTCTAGCCCCTTTAGGTACTAGAAGATGCCTTAAGGTCTCCCTGGAGCCTTGTCTTCTCCAAGCTGAACAATTCCAACTCCCTCAGACTGTTTCCATAGCAAAGGGGTTCTTTTGTGGCCCTTCTCTGAAATCACTCCTACAGGTAAATGTGTGGATATATAAATATGGATATCTCTATTTACAAGTCTCTCTTATAGAAGAAAGATGTGTAATGGCACACACAGACAGAAATGATATAACCTAACACTGAAATGATCTGGGATTCTGGTTGATCAGCAACTCCTGCATATGAAATCAAGAGTCTAGTTCATGTTAAATGCAAAAAGTACAACTACTGTGTGAGTATCAGCTAGGTCTCTTCACCTTGACAGAGTTTTCACGTGCGTAAGAGAACAGTTCTAATACCATGTGAAGTGGAAGTGTAGTTGCTTGATTCCTTCACTCTTAGCTAAGAGAAACTTACACCTAAGTAAGTTGCAGGTGCTGCCCAATTAATATGACAGGAACCACAGAACCATAGAATGGGTAAGGTTGGAGGGGACAAGTTGATCACCGGGTCCATCCTCCCTTCTCAAGCACATTGCAAGAATAGTGTCCAGATAGTTCTTGAATACATAAGAGTCGCTTGCACAGGAAAGTTATCCTCATATTCAGGTGGAATTTCCTAGAGCATCAATTTATGCCCAAAAAAGTCACTGTCAAAAACAATCTTCTGAAATAAAACACAGTGTTAGAAATTCTATTTTAAGAAATGTGAAATTTAAGGAAAGTGTAAGATAAAGACAAAATGGCCTTGATTTCAACAGCTGTCTATTAAGATCCTATGATATAAGAATGAGTTTACAAGGATATGGAGCAGATTAGTACTACAGTGCATTAGAGCAGTATCTGATAACAAACCCAAGAAAGAAGGTGAAAGGAATGGTAGTTATGATAGGGTAAAAGACTTGTGTACAGGCCCCTCGTATAATTCCACCCTGAAGGTACCCCACAGAAACTTGTTCATGTGACCACTTGCACATCTAGATTTTCTGCACAACCCTGCCTCTCTTTCCCAAAGGAGTATAAGTATAAACCTGGAAACTTTTGTTTTCCAGGGAATTCTCCTTGTAAAAGCCATCCTCAGGCTGCACACTGTCCGAGATACCTGTCAGAATTATCATTTGAAGTGCTGTTTGACTGTCTGTCTTTATGCAATGGGTAGAAAGTGCCTCAAAAGAGCATCCTGTTGGGAAATGTATATTTTCTTGAATTCAAAAGGGATTCCAGTGTTGATGGTAAGCTAAGATGTTCTTAGACAATATTCAGTGGTTTAGAAGTTTGACTGATAAAAGGGATAGCAATAAGATATTTCAATATTTAAATTGTATACAATGTCCTTTAGAATAGAAAATGTCCCCTTTTCTAGTTTATTTGTGTGTATCTCAGAAAGAGGTACTTGATCTTTTTCCTAAAGTACTATGTTAAGGTGCTTTAACATCCTCCATCAGGAAAATATTGCCCAAAGGTTGTTCCTATATTTTCATCCTAATATCCAGGAGGAGGATTTTCTTTCAGAAATAAGATACTTTAGACTGAAAAGTCCAGAGAATCCTGTAATAACAGGTTGATTAAGAATTTCATTAAATACATTATGTAGAGGACACGTGAGATGCTCAACTCACGTAAATCAATTTTGTTCTATTTCTTTTATTGCACCGTCACTAATTTTACTGGTAGGAGGCTTGCACCATTGCCTAACAGTAATTTGGGTAACCTTGCAATGTATTTCCACAAAATAAAATCTCTGTATCCATCCACAATGCACAATCCTGCATGTGTAAGTTCAATATTACTTGAAGAAACTGTGTTCTTAAAAGTGCCAGCTCAGCACGATGGAATGCAAAAGCCAGACTCAGTGTGAATAGTCAAAAATGCATATACATACAAGGTTGACAGGTCTGACACTACCTTTTGAAATCTGATGCTTTCAGGTGTGTAAAATGGAAACGATTTTCCTCCATTTATTAGCACCATGTGGGAGAAGAAATAAAAAAACTAAGTATAAAATGCTGATCCAAAACATGAGAAGGGGCTTGCAGCAGCTTTTGCCACATGGCATACATGTCTTTGAAGTGTGAGGCAGACATGTCACACACCTTTCTTTGAACTGAGATTTTGCAGAAGGTAGTGGTGACATGGCACAGCTTGGTGGCTTTCCACAGCTGAAACTGCAGGTATGTGACATGCCTGTTCCTCCACTGAGGTGTCACACAGCTCTGTGCATTCCCACTGTCTTTGTTTTTGGAGCACAGCCTCTGACAACAAACACAAATGATAACCAGAGACAGCAACGAGATAATATATGTAATATGTGACATTAGGGTGTCCAAATCCGAGTTGCAGGCTTTCATGTTATGAGATAGGATGTTTTACCTCGAGCAGAGGAATGCATTTTATTTATTAGTTCCAGGTGTGTCTGTGCCTTCTGTTGTTATCATACATTTCAAGAGGTATGTCCTTTGAAAAATATGGTTTCTGCTTGAGGGAAGGGATACAACTTCAGGTAACAAAATAACCAGGAAGGTGTTTTTTTTGTCAATTGCCTGAATCAAACATTTTCCAGTTGAATACATGCTTATATATAGGCACCAATATACTGACTACTATTTATTGAAGCTCTACTGAAAGTGTTTGCTAGCTCTTTACACAGATACTCATTAGCTTCACTGAGTTATTTGTAGAAAAATATGAGTTACAAGCATGCTTTAGTCCTCAGCAAAAGAAGGAGAATCCTTTGGCTTTGTGGTAAAAGATTTCTAAGGCAAAAGTGGTAAAAGATTTCTAAGGAGAAAAACACACTTTAGCTAAAAAAAAGACTCTTAAGATTTTAGTTAGTTTTGTAGTACTTTTTGGGATATGTTTGAAACATTTATCTTGGATTAATTACATTTATTTGATATAATGTATAGTGTTTAATACGCAGATAATTATCTGCCTAGTATAATACATAGTTTACAGAAAAACATTGAATTAATAGAAGTTAGAGACAGCTATTTCAATGCTTCACATGTGCTCTGTAATTTTTTCTGTCAAAATCCAAACCAAAATAAATAGTTGTATGTGTGGCTTTAGACAAAATGAAGACACGGTATTCTTAAAATACAAATATATATATATAAATTCTTATACTAGATAAACTATTCCTGCTGAGGCAAAAATGTTACTTTCTTTTAAATTATTTATCTGTGAAGAATTTCTACCTTTTTTTGTGTATGCTTAGTCTGTATTGCAAATCCCAAATACTGTCTTCTAATAATTTATCTGTCATCTTTCCAATTATTTCTGTTTACTTTAACTGAAGTCACAAAGGATATTAATATGCTTTTGAAACTGGTAAAATATGCACATTGATGAAAAGCAGGTTTATTTTTTTTTTAAGTCACCTGTAAGTCTTTGAACTGTATTTGGGGGTTGGGGAGGGTGAAAATAAAAGGTGAGACATTCTTTTGTTTCTAGGGGTGGAAACAGAGCGAAGTGCATTGCTTCTTGTTTGCATTATGAAGATTTTATTCTAATCATTTATGCAGGCATTGTAGAGCAGATCTTGTGTGCTGGTGGAGATCTTCATCTTCAACTGAAAGAACATGGCTTTGCCTGGCTAAGAGCCTAAGCCATACCTGATTCCTTCAACCAGCAAGGCTCCAAATCCAGGAAAGCTGTGAGGAAAATCTGGTGGCATGTAGGCAGTGTGCAGCAACTGTGCTTTACCGTGTGCTTATCAACACAACTTGCTGTTCAAATGGGCTGTTCTCAGAGGGCATCCTGTCCCTTTCCCACATAACCATAAGTTCCTTTTGCTTTTATACTGGTACTGATTGTTTAGTCAACTGGATCAGGGACGATGCATCTGCAAATTAATAGTTTTGCATTTATTTTTATTCACTCATTTCCTGGATTCATCTTCTTCTTGAGATGGTCAAGACATGACAGAAGCATGAATGTAGTGCTAAATAGAGACTTACCTATCATATTTTGTAGAAGTACATGGACCAGGACTAAGTGAATGAAATTAACAGCAAACACTTAAAAAAAAAGCAAAACTAGAGATGGAATGCATTTTCAGTACAACGTTTGGTGAGACTTTTCCCCCAAATTAAAAAACAATAGCACAAATTCATGAAAAAACTTTGCATTGAAGTCTGCTAAACACAGTGATAATTCTGTATGTGATATTCCCATACTGGAATTGCTTTGAAGGAAATATCATGGAGTGCTTTCCCTCTTTCCTCAGACACCTGCTTTTGGCCAGTGGATACTGGTCTAGATGGAACTCTGTGACCCATTCTTATTTACCTGCATGTAGAGATTTTTAACTCTGCTTTGCCAGTATGTTTCCACTTTTGAACTGGAAAGTCCAGAAGGTCATTTTGTCACAGTCACAGTTCAGTGTTTGTCTTCTATGCTGGGAATTGCTGATATGGGTGTCAATTCTGGTCATTTGTGGTGGTATTTTTATATGGTGAACTTCTGCCTCTGGAAATTGAGATGATAATATTAACATATTTTAAAGACCATGAGATAGGTAATCTTAGTAAAAAGTCTAGTATAACATATAACATTGTATTCAGACTCCCAAATCCAAAAATAATAAAGAAAGGCGGTAAAATGAGGAAAACATTTTTATATATGCATATATACATACCTTTTTTCTTTCAAAATGTTTCCAAATATTCTGAAACACATTATCCTTCAAAGTATCATGTACCATGGAATAGATGTGTAAATTATCATTAAGGAAACAAACATTTTAATATATCAAAAATTTAAGGCTGAGTTTGGATTTGAGTGGAACCTCTTTTTTTTTCTGGTATTTCTGTTTCGTTCAATCCAAAATCAGTTAAAATTTTGAGAACTGATATTTCCTAGATTAGAGCATTTCTCTTCCTCTCACCTTTCCAGTTCATGAGCCGCATGTTAGGCTGTTGTCTAAATTAATAGGGTAAAAGTATTATTATTATTATTAAAATCTACATAATTATTGCAGCATTCATTTGATGTGACTGCTCAGTAAGAAACAACTTCAGTAAAAGTTTGACTCAAACACTTGTGTCTTTTATCTCTGTAAAAAAAACATCGTCTAGAAATTCTGAAATTATAAAACTCTTCTGGACAGTTCCTTATTTCTTGGGTCTGAAATCAGATGATGTATGTCTCTCCTAATAACAAATGTATTCTGTGATTTGGGCAAATTTATAACGTGGAAGTGTCCTAATAGCTGGGTTCAAAACCTGAATTCAAAACCTGAGTTCTTACATGGTGTTACTCTTCTCCTTGTGCTTAGTTTATAGTAGAATAGAGGAGATTTTATTAAAACTTTAGCAATTATGTAAAAAGGCAATTTCCATATAAGCTGTAGAAAGTTTATAAACATTAGTTCCACATTACTTTGCCCTGAAGAGTATGTAGAAAGGATTAAAAATTGATCAGCTAAGGAATTTTAAAGGTCTTTCTTGTAGAAATGATTCTATAATTCCATGATTCTATATGTTGTATACGTAACATATTATTTTTAAATATGTGCAACTTCTGACTGTCAGTGATGGCTTTGGAAGACACACTAACTGAGTTTTTCTCTGTTTCCACATAGTTATGTTCATAGTCTCAAAGGGATACTTCTCCATTCTAGGGTCCTGAACAGCATTCTCTGTTTATGGATTAGTTTTAATAAATACATAAATTATTTATTTGTGCACTCTATAGAAACAAACAAACAAAAAAACATCACAGGTTTTTCTATGGCACATGTGAGAATGAGTGTATTATGAATAATGTTACTTATGAAGGGTTGCTGTAAGTACAGTTAGTAAAGTCAAGAAGTATGACTCTAATACTGCATGGGCAGTTTGCTATACATGTGAGTTATCTCCTACATTAAGTACCTGAAAATTGAATGGACATTTACTAAACTTAAGTAGAAAGCTATGTATCATTTCATTTAGCTTGTTCTTAGCTGGGTAAAGTAGATACTTATGATGTCTATGTACTCAGTGCATATAAGTTCCCATAGATTTTTACCTCCTGCTCTCTTCTGCTTCCCTTTCTCCTTCCCTCCCCACCACCTCCCACCCCAACCTTCATCCGGAACAACAATTAGGCGTGTGCTTTACTTAGTTTCTTTTGGTTGGCTGTTTGTGGTTTTGTTTGTTTGTTTTTTCCTTAATATTTGTGGGTTTGATTTTATTTTTGTTTCTTTTTTTGTTTGCTTTTTTTTTTTTTTTTTTTTTTTTTTAAATAAGAACCCTCATTTCAGGAGGACTTGAGCAGGCTTTTGAAGTTGAGTATGTGATAAGGGTCTTGAACTAAGATGCATTTCTAGTTTATCATTCTTAGGGCCCTTAGCTTCAGAGATTTTAGTATATGACACTATTTACTGTTGAGTAAACTGTTAAAATCAGGGTATATAAGTGTTTAATCTTACTAAATGTTAGGATTTGCTAAATTTCCCCAGAGTTTCTAGGATTGATATTATTCCTCAGGTATTATCCTACATACTCTTGATTTCCTAGAACAGATATTATTTTGCACACTGGACAATTGCTTAAAGTCTGACAAAGATCAAAAGACTGCCAATTTTAGGGTAACTTTCACTTTAGGGTATGTAATAGTATAATATACCCGAAAAGAATTTTAATGTAGAAAAACTATGTGTATGATGCATACTACAGCTTTAGATAAAAGTTAATTTGTATCGGAAGTAAAATCATTCCAGTATGCAGGATCTACCATCTCTGTAAGTTTCTAGTGTAACTACTAATATTGTTTCAAATGTTTTTGCTCATAGAAAAGATAAATGATTTTATTAATTTTTAGTTATATTTAATTTATAATTTTTCCCGTGTGTGCAGGCTCCACACTTTGATCCTCTGTAACTTCAATAGTATACACGGTTCTCCTTACACATATCAGCACAGCTATTTTTAAACGAGGGATTTTGGCTGATATAGATGTATTTTTTAGGGACATTACACATATATACATGGGTAGCATAGCATTGAGCAATGGAGTTCTGCAATAGAAGTCCATGCACACATTATTAGTCAGATTGCAGGAAGATTTGAAGCAGAAGAGATGTTAGCTCAGCATAATGAATGTCTGCCAGCCATTTTTTTATAATGACTAGCTGCAGTTCTTATTGTATGTCAAACCTTATGCTGTGCTGTACTGTTAACTTTCTTGTTTGGCACAATCAAATGATGTAATATATCCCTAGAAGTCTAGCTGGATCAAAGACATGTACCACAGGGTAGGTTTTTTTCTGCCAGTAGTATTGTTGCATATTTTGCTAAAATTATAGTGCAAGTGATAACAAATACATGATCACTTATCATTTATAATGCATTATTCCTGCCATGCAGTAAAGACACTACAAAAATGGACAGCCTTGCTTGCCATAAAAGGACCGTTTATATATTAAGTAGACCAGTAGCCATTCAAAAATCCCTTTATAGTTGTAGTATTGACCTATGTTCATTGACACAAAGAATCATAGTTTAAAAGAAAGTGCTTTTCTTTCTGCGTATTAGTGAAATATGATTCTCTCTCTTTTTTTTTTTTTCCTTGAAAGGTAAGCCAGCAATGTAAAACAGTAGTTGAAATGCAGTTCATTTAAATGCAGTTTAAGAAATCACCAGTTTTGCCTATTTCAGGCACTGTGTAAGGCATGGGAAGCCTGCTTATGCTTACTTCTGATGTAAAATCCACTGCAGTATGAAAGGACAATAGAACTGTATTGTATGTGTACTCACTTTGGTGATAAATGCCTTATTTCTTCTTCAGAGGATTATTAAAAGAGTTCTCTGGAGGAATAAAACGATGGAAGTCACACATTTAATAGCTCAGGTACAAAGAGTCAGATTGTGCCAGTTGGCAAAAGTTAGCAGGAAGCTGTCACAATAAATGGCAGCAGCTGCTCATAGTTCTAAAGAGTATGTCCCAGTCAGAACTGAAAACTGATGGCATCTACATTAATACTACCTTAATGGTCCATCTGCTGCTCCATAGGGTCCCTAGCTGCTGTATGGAGTCATAGGCATTTGACAAGCAGTCTCTGTATGCCAGACACACATTGTGCCAAATGTTTTAGGCTGCTTCGTGTCGTTCTGATCTGTCAAACTTTCCTATCATTTATCAGGCGAGGAGTTATGAGGGATTTTTTCTCTTCTTTTCCTGTGGTGGGTTTGTTTTTTTGTTTTTTTTTTGTGTTGTTTTTTTTTTTAATTCCTACACATCACTGGATTTTGTATATGGGGCAGCCAGGAATTGGGAAAGTTATTTTTGGTTACTTTTTCTTGAAGAATAACCTCAGCTGTTTCATAATCTGTATGGTATGCTAATAAAGCAGTGTGATAAACCCCATAGAGAAATCACTACCAGTTTGCCATATAATTTTAATCGTTTTATTGTAGCAGGTAGAAAATTAAATACAAGTAAGCACAGAAGAACTAACAGTGTTTTGACAGGCTCACTAACACTCATTTGCTAAAGAGCAGTTAATTTTTAAATATGCAGTTGCATAAATATTTTAAAAAGAGTACCCATACATATATCCAAATATCCTTAGAAATTATAGCATTAATGTCAGCAAAAGGTTTATTTAATTGATTACAAAGGTATTCTATAATCATGTAATGGCCATTGAATTATAAGAGAATGCAGATAATTTTACCCCTGGAATGTTAAAACAGTGTACTTTCCTAACATTCCGTCATGCCATAATGTAGGTCAGATATTAATTTCTATAACATGCATATTATAATGTTTAAAGCATCAATAGTATTAAAACTGTATGTAAAATTTTTGCAACACTATTGTCTAAACAAGAGAACAAGCAGAGCTGTGCAATACCGGTTACATTAAACCATTCAGTGCTTCTGGTCATTCTGTACCTCACAAAAGAAAAGCAAGTATCATTCTTTGACTATCTCTTGTTCCCAGAAGGCAGCCTATTTCCAGTAAAATTGGAAACTTTTGCAATTTTTTTCTTTGTGGTTGTATAGCTCCAGTGAAAATGCACTGTCTATCTAAATTTGCCATTTGTGTGAAAATGTTGGAAGTTGGCACAGAAAATCGTCCAAACTATCAGTAATGATCAGAGCATAAATGCTTAGAGAGAGAGAGAGATCAGGATGTCAGCAAAATGTCACCACTACTTTTTGCAGTACATGTTTTGATTTTTTTAGTTGGATTCATTCAAATCAGCCAGGTGCTTGAAAGTCCATGATACTGCTTTCTTTGTTTGTTTCTTCTTGGAATTGAGTGAGCCATGAACTATGGAAAATCAGTGAATGACCCTGACTCGGTTTCTGAGGAGAGCCTTTAGGCTTTTCCTTCTTTTACTTTTCTGCCAGCTAGTGATGAGAAAACTAGTCAACCACAAGAAATACTAAACACTCATTATATTATACATGGTATCCTAAATATTTTGCATTATTCCATACTTCTGAATATGATTACCTAAAAATACTTTCTAAATTGAAAGCTGGCTTGTGCTGCCCTGCCCTGCATCCACTAACAGCATTTTCTTCCTTTATTTTCACCTCATTCCATTTCTTGTTTTCCTACTCCAGTATAAATCATGTGGCAACTTCTTACACAGTGGTTGTAAATGGGTATTTAATTGCTGGTAAGCTGTTCTGCTAAGGAAAGCATATGCCTTGGCATTTGGAGTTGTATTCTAGGTCTCCATAAGATGAAAAGGGGCAGATGCAGGCAAAAATGCATAAGTTGCAAACCAAAGGAAATACTTTCTATAAATAACCTACAGCTTTATTACAATGCATTTATATCTCTAGAAAACTGCCATCAAAACACATCGCCTCTGATTTCCAAAAAATTACAAAGCTGGCTTGATTCAGTGGCAGGTGACTTAGATATGGATAATGAATTTTAAGTGTAGGATTCATTAGCTGCTTTTAATTCATCAAAATGAGCATTTCAGGTGGTGAATAAAATCCTTGGGTATTACTGAGGATCTCAGTACCTCTTTGCCTGCCAATTGGCAATGCCTGGCATGAATCAGGAAGTCAACAGGAGGTCCATCAGATCTCATTCCCAGTAACGTGGAGATCAGGCATGCACAGCTTAGTATCTGTGCTCTCTGGTACTCCTGCACAGGACCCCTTGGGCAGAAAGGCACTATGCACCTGACACTGTGCAACCTGGGGAAAATCAGTAATTTTTGACATCAGCATAGGACAAGAAATAAGCTCTCTTATGCCACCACTGAATAAAATATTAGGAATTTCCATGATTTTGAGCACAACTGGGAATGTAAGTGGCCATTCAATAGGGAGCTCTCTCTAGAAAACTCTGGTCTACCTCCGCTCTGTAGGGTGTATAAGGGAAGATAGTCCCTCTGATGGCTTCCTCTGATAGTTGTGAGTTTTTATGATCAGAACATCATAAAATCTCAGTCTCAATCTCTGTTTAATCCTCTAGATCTAATAACATACTTCAAGATGAATCAGGGAGGCTGTTTATGTTTATACTTACATAATGTAGGAATCTAAACAGCACAGTTGCCTGTCTCAAACACTGCTAAGGCCAAAGAAGGACTTTGCCATGAGATAACCACAGAATGGAGCAACAAGATAGCACTAACTCAGGCCTGGGGGGAGGCAAGGTCTGGCTAGCACATCCTGAGTAATACATCCGGAAAAGAATTCCCACTGTGGCAAGTTGTGTAAAGAAGCAACTACTTGTACAATTATCACAAGTCAAAGATCACTTCAAGTTATGGGACAGGTGGCATCTGCAACTGCCAAAGACCACTGAAGCCCCTACTGCCCCAAATATGCCTCCATGGATATATGAAACTTGGACTTTAAATGAAGACAGCAGCCACCATAACCACCAGCCTCCAGAGCTGGAGTTTAAGACAAGGTAAAGGTGATACTATTGCCCATGAGTTACCTCAGACCGAGGGGGAGAAGCTCAACAAAGTTTGGGAAGAGGAATGTATTACTGATAATGGACAAAAGGAATTGAAAAGGAAGGTCAACTCAGTAACTGTGCTGCAATCAAGTCCGACTGGGTAAAAGGTAATTCCATCAGGGGGAGACTGTGCCCCACTGACTAAAGAACCTACTGCCTCAAAAGAAGTGAAAGACTAAGCACGTAACTAATTAGCATTAGAGGCAAGGGAATCATTTACGCAATAGCATAAGAGAACTATGTAGCCTACGAGCATTAAATCCTTTCTTTGCTAAAATGTATAAATAATGAAAGTTTTGAATGACCTCAGGACTCCCACATATGGGAAGCCCAGGATTAAGATGGATGAGTGGATACTGCTTGATCCATGGGCAGTGACTATCTGCTGCCTGATCTCTCTGTCTCCTTTATTTTTTTAGTTCTTTCTATCTCTCCACATCTCATGCATTGTTAAATAAAAACCTATTTTCATTTCAGCATATGCACCTTAATTTGGGACAGAGGCATCTCTCACTAATTGGATCATAACACCCACATATGTAAGCACCTTTTGGCGGGGATATTCCTGATTTCCTACTGTACATATCACTGACTCCCCTACTGAGAATGATTTTGTGTTCTTGTATGGGTGCCCTAGTCACTAGCTGACATAAGAGGGGCCCCTGTTAACTCTGCCAGCTGTAACGCAACAAGGCAGTTTAGCAAAAGCTGCAATTAAAAAAAAAAACAGCAGCCTTGGGAAAATGATTGAGATGTATTGTAAAAATTATCCTGAAGAAGGTCCAGGGAGATTAAATAAAGAGCAAACTGAGGCAAG
The DNA here is from genome assembly GCF_003031625.1 of Empidonax traillii. Lineage (NCBI taxonomy): Eukaryota > Metazoa > Chordata > Aves > Passeriformes > Tyrannidae > Empidonax > Empidonax traillii. The sequence goes on from NW_020955197.1 coordinate 2,110,798, forward strand.
GGACTGAAACAGGAAAAGAAAAGAAACAAGGTAGAATGATGTTATAAAGATAGAAAGCACTGGTGATGGACACTAAAAGAGAAGATGAGAAACTGGATTTACAGTCCTTTGTCTTTGAGATTTATGCTCAAGCTTAGCTATCTAAGAAAAAATTCCTCCCTCGCCCAATCTCAAGGAAACCAACTCCAAACCTGCCTGGCTGGGTCACCTATGAGTCTTTCTGCTTAAAAATTTCTGTAGACATCCTCTGAGTGCAGGCTGCAAGAAATATCTGTGATACCATCACAGAACAGTAAATTCTGGTTAGTGTGTGAGAAGGCCATTAAGCAACAGGGCTCATTCACACACAGAGAAGCAGAAAGCCCTGGCAAGTTGCACATATTTGCTATGGCAGATGTCATGCTAAACAGCTGTCCCATGTTGGATAGCTGAGAAAACATCTTCAGAGGTATCCTGTGTGTTACAGGAATTTAGTACCATAATGTTAGGCTTTCCTGTTAAAAAAATATATTCCTGCAATTGACCTGAGTGTTTTATTCAGTGGTGGAAGGGCTATTTGTCTTAACAGTTGTAGATTTTCACCTAATTTTCTGCTGTTGACTTGCTCCACTGGTCAGTGTCTGCTTATTGCCTTGTTTCTTTCTCTTTTTTTTCCTCTATTATTCCAAAGTTAGGACCTCTTTCCAAAATGTGCAGATATCAAAAAAGTGTGTATCGACTTGCTTGTGCATGCAGCACAAATCACAACAGATGGATGCTCCACACTTGACATGAGCAAGTCCATGCACTGAGATAGCTTGTTATGAAATAAGAAAGCAATGAAATCTTTATATAATCATCTGTGCTTTAAACTGTATTTATTATTATTTATTAGTTCAACCTGCATTTAATGCAATCAGATGAAGAAAGTTGGAAAGCATTTATCCTCATTTGTCTGGACAAAAGGTTAAGTGATGGAATCAGGTGTTCTGTATACTGATAGGACCAGTAAAGTCACTCTCCCCACTAAAACTGTAGGTAGCAGTCAATGTTTTTTTGAGGATCTTAAGGACCGGAGCTGCTATGGATGAGAATTTCATATTCAAGATGCATGAGAAACTTGTTGCATATTTTGATGTTGCATTGTTTCAGAAAGGAAAATTTTGTCAGCATTTTCTTGTCCATGTGAAGGCCTTAAATAGGCTTTGGTTTAAGAATATATAACCACTACTGATATTGGTGGGTGTGACATTCACAGCAGGGTATTCTACTACTGAACTATCCCATCAGTACTGGTTTTGCATTCAAGGGGATAACATCAATAGGTGAAGATTTACTGGGGGTTTTGTTATGAGTTACAGAACTAAACAGTAAAAAGTTTCTGAAAAGAGATGCTAAAAGAACAAAATCAAAAAATTGTAACAATCAAATACATCAAATCTGTAGAGGTAGATCAATAAAAGGAGGAAGAACACATACAGTAGAAAAAGCTATTAAAAGGCACATGGGGAAAAAAACTTTTAATGGTGAAATTTTGAGTTAGACTGATATGTCTTTAATTTACATAATTCTGCATGCACAGTGTGCAAGACAGTGAGCGAGATGTCTTCATTCTGTCTGAACTACATCAGCTAACAAATTGACAAAATGAATTTTGAATAATTCCACACTTTTAGCGATGATCACAAAGTAATATCTTTACAATTTTTCTGTTAGTTGAAGACTTGGAAAAAAATCTAAACCAACAAACTAACAACAAAACACCCATTTTCAAGGATAAAATAAGCTGATCTTACAGCTAGAATTTTCATATGTGTTGTCTCTCCCTATCCTCAGCCCTTCTTCTTTTCCCAGTTGCTTAACTGCTGTTAACTGCATAAGAACTGACAACAGAGGAATTTGAAACATAGCTTCGTTTATCAGCTCAAGCCCTCTGATTGCTTTTTCTCTTGCACTTCAACTACAAATAAACATTCACATATATCTGGGAGGTATTCTGTCCATTAATGAGTACTAGAGTTTGAATTGTTTTCTTTTGCTGCTGTACATATATCCATGTCTAGAAATAGCATTTCTATTCACTTGCGTATATTCATCTAGGGTCATCATAATTTTATCTCTACAGAATGCAAAATCTCATGGGGCACTTTTGATTCATATTTGCAACCTGACAGATAATGATTATGGCTGTTGAAATTATAACTTTCAGCACGGGCTTCAAGTGATAAACACATGCATAAGAAGGGACCTTTCATTGTATCTTCAGCTCTGGTCATGTCCTTCATCAGGGACTGGCTAAATTTGCTTCTAAACTCACTGATCAGATCTAGTCTTTGAAGTAGCTTTTTCATCAAGTTTATTTGAAGGTTTCTGTTAATCTTAAAATTGTTTCTCAACATAGTACCGTGATGACTGGGAAATTTGCTCTCAATCTGAATTTATTTATGACCAATTGATCCCATTTGTTCTTCTTCCTGTGTTCTTGTACAGGGTAAGTAATTTTGCCTTATGTTTTCTTTCCATCTACTCTTTTCTCCTGATATATGTACAGATCTTTTCCTACTCTCTCCCCTCACTCAACAATTTTTGTTTGTTTTTAATTAAGCTTAACAAACTACATAATTGCAGCCTCTTGTAAAAGAGGTTCTCTATTTTTCTGTTCTCTGCATATGTATCACATCATTTGTATTAATCTGTCTTGAAATGCATGACTGGAATGACATAAAGTACTTCAGATGAAAACCAACAGTATTTTGAGCAGTGATATTAATATTCTCTAAGGTCTAACAGGAATACATTTTAGGATTACATTTGGCTTTTTTTCATGCCTGCTTTAAACTGGTGCCTTAGTTACCCTGTGACCAAGCGGTGCGAAAGAGAACAGAAGGAGATCTGGTTGCTTCCAGCTGATGAGTTGGTGTATGCTTGGTTTATGCAACTACATAGCCAGATGCTTGGGATATGTCATTTGCAGGAAAACTCAAGAGGCAAAAAGTATATGAATAGAAGACTGAAATTTGGGCTCAAGTGCAAAATGTGACTGTGGGCACCTAAAGCATCCAACAGCCAGGCCTGTTGCATGACTGTAACAGAGAGAGAACATCTGTAAAGTGTGGAGATGAATGTATATCTGGATTTCAAATTCTCAGTGGATTTTAAGGTGTTTAACTTATATTTGGGCGTGTTTCTCCTGAAAAAAAAAAATTGTAAAAATGAGATATATCCACAGTCTGAATAGTACTAATTTAAACGCTATGAGATGTTTTGTATTTGTGTACACTCCATGATGAGTATTTTTGACACTTGTGAAGCTTCTACATGATGCCTATTGAATGATGCTTAACTTCACAGATGAATTGCATCCATCAAACTGAGAGTATGCTTAGTAAAGATAAATCTATTGTGTCCACCACCTTCTTGCCCTTCAAGATGGAGTACTTGTCGAGAGTGTTAGTAATTATCTAACAATATATGGGTTTCATAGAATCATAGAATTAGACAGGTTGGAAAGGACCTCTGAGATCCTCAAGTCCAACCTTTGATCTACTTTCTTATAGAGATTAAGAAAATCTTTGGTAAATCAAACTCCTTTAATCTGTCAGTTTTAGGGCTATGGAAATTAAATTAATTTATGCAATTAGGAATCAATTGACTAATTTATTATGATTTTGTTATGTTTTGAGACAGGAATAAAAACAGTCCTTATGGCTAAATCTATCCTAGTAACTGAAATCTTCTGCAAGGGAGACCAGAGAGTGGCCAACAGCTCTGATGGGAAGGTAGCCAAATTGCAGGTCCCTATGAACAGTCTGTTTAAGTCCTTTGCATCAGCATCATCTGTAGGAGATGTAGCTGGCCACATTGGCCAAAAGCACTTCTGCCCAAAATTTATTAGTACAGGTTCTCAAGTTGCGATGTTCAAGGGTGGACAACTGGGTATGGGAAGCAAATGAGAACAATGGCAAGAGAAACCTAGTCCAGATGGCCCAGACTGCAGAAATTAAGTAGAAGTTATTTTTCATTAGAAAGCATGGTTCTTCAAAAAAAAATAATAGTACTTGACTGCATTTAATTTTCTGGACATTTAGAGAGACTTTTCTTGCATTCTGCATGCATATGCATCTCAAATAAATGAGTTCAGAGAATAGTCCAGAGCTCACCTTTGAAGATCCCTCTGAATGGGTCAGGGCAGGTGCCTTCTGGGAAGACAGCATCTAACAGGCTACTGTATATTTTGGATACTCTGGTTCTCTGACTCTTTCAACACACTGCAAACTAAAAATTTTTTTTTTGTGGAGTAAAAATCTTCAAAAGCCTTTTCTGCCCATCTCTAATTTCATTTTAAGGGTCTCATTTTTAACAGAAAATATGAACATCTCTTTCACACTCTTGAGGAGTGAACCTTCCTTCTTCACCCTCAGTCCTGCCAGAAAGGGAGAACATGCTGCCAATATCTTCTAGCAACACTTAAGAAAATATGAGAAGAAATTGGCCTTGTTTTATGCTTAGAAAAACGTACATAATTTTTCTGTGAAACCAAACCTATTTTAGAATGGACAGACATATAAAAATAATCCATCTTTTTATGTATAAATTTTTTTTTGTATTTATATATATATAAATATATATTTTTTATATATATATATAAATGATGCTGGTTTTTTGACCAGATATTCCAGGTCTGTTTTGTTAAACTGTGTAATCTCTTCACAAAGAGTGGGTAACTATTGGGACCCAGCACCAAGCATCTTGCTCAATGTGTTTTTCTCTCTACATATTTAACATGCTATTTTTTACTGATATTATGAAGATTACATTAGTTTCCAAACAGTATATATTTTTTAAAGATTAGTCATTGCCTACTGGTTAACATTTTCACACTGTATAACATTACAGGCATTTTTGTCTGAAACTGTCAGCATTTTGTCAGCCAAAGCGAGCTTTAATAAAAGTCAGGCTCTGACAATTTTCTGGAATAACCCAGAGCTCAGTTCAGTGTGTCTATGTGAACAGGATGTGAAGATTTGATCTCCTGATGAAAATTAGCGTAAGCCACTGCTGCACTTGGCTGACACCTACATTTTGGTTTCCTGTGCGCTGGGGCATGCTATCAGGTCTAGGCACTTGGAAGGAAGCTGTCACTCACTTTAACTAATCAATCAAAGTTTGTCACATCCTTGTATGTTTTCACTAAAAACCCAAAGTGGGACACCAGATGTGGTGAATACATGGACAGTCTATGTTTTTATATAAAAACATCTGATGTGACAAAAGAGCAATGGAAAGCAAGTTTGGCTTTAAGCACATGCTTTTTTTGTCACATGCACATTCATAAATGTTTTCATTACCTATATCACTCTGAGATTTTCATCACTAATTTAATTTGAGAAAACATTCCCCAGCTATTTTATAGCAAATTGTGTCTAGCAAATCAGTTTTGCTAGTCTTTCCTAGTTAGTTAGAAGAAGAAAGCTTTGTTGAGGGAATTAATGAATCGTATATTAACATGAATCATAGAATCATAGAATAGATTGGGTTGGAAAAGACCTCCAAGATCATCAAGTCTAACCCCTGATCCAACTCCAGTTACTATATCATGGTACTAAGGGCCACATCCAATCACTTTTTAAAAACCTGCAGGGATGGTGAACCCACCACCTCTCTGGGCAGGCCGTTCCAATGCCTGATTACCCTCTCTGTAAAGAATTTCTTCCTAACATCTAACCTAAACCTCCCCTGGCAGAGCTTGAGCCCATGTCCTCATGTCCTATTGCCTGGGAGAAGAGACCAACCCCCACCTGGCTACAACCTCCCTTCAGGTAGTTGAAGAGAGTGATGAGGTCACCTCTAAGCCTTCTCTTCTCCAGACTAAACAACCCCAGCTCCCTCAGCCTCTCCTCATAGGACTTGTGCTCAAGTCCCTTCACCAGCCTCGTTGCTCTTCTCTGGACCCGCTCCAGCACCTCAAT
>NW_020955197.1:2116989-2118333 GCF_003031625.1 Empidonax traillii
AGAAGAGACCAACCCCCACCTGGCTACAACCTCCCTTCAGGTAGTTGAAGAGAGTGATGAGGTCACCTCTAAGCCTTCTCTTCTCCAGACTAAACAACCCCAGCTCCCTCAGCCTCTCCTCATAGGACTTGTGCTCAAGTCCCTTCACCAGCCTCGTTGCTCTTCTCTGGACCCGCTCCAGCACCTCAATATCCTTCCTGAACTGAGGGGCCCAGAACTGGACACGATACTCAAGGTGTGGCCTCACCAATACAGAGTACAGGGGAAGGATCACTTCCCTGCTCCTGCTGGCCACACTGTTCTTGATGCAGGCCAGGATGCCATTGGCCTTCTTGGCCACCTGGGCACACTGTTGGCTCATGTTCAGCCACTGTCAACCAGTACCCCCTGGTCCCTTTCTGCCTGGCTGCTCTCCAGCCACTCTGTGCCCAGCCTGTAGCGCTGCAGGGGCTTGTTGTGGCCAAAGTGCAGGACCCGACACTTGGCCTTGTTGAACTTCATCCCACTGGAGTCAGCCCATCTCTCCAGTCTGTCCAGGTCCCTTTGCAGAGCCCTCCTGCCTTCCAGCAGGTCGACACTCCCTCCCAACTTGGTGTCATCTGAAAATTTGCTAATGATGGACTCAATTTCCTCATCTAAATCATCGATAAAGATGTTAAACAGGACTGGGCCCAGCACTGATCCCTGGGGGACACCACTGGTGACCAGCTGCCAGCTGGATGCAGCCCCATTCACCAGCACTCTCTGGGCCCGGCCCTCCAGCCAGTTCCTGACCCAGCACAGAGTGCCCCTGTCCAAGCCATGGGTTGCCAGCTTTTCCAGGAGTATATTATGGGAGACAGTGTCAAAGGCTTTGCTGAAGTCCAGATAGACACATCCACAGCCTTTCCCTCATCCACCAGGTGGGTCACCTGATCATAAAAGGAGATCAGGTTGGTCAAACAGGATCTGCCCTTCCTAAACCCATGCTGGCTGGGTCTGATTCCTTGTCCATCCTGTCGCTGCTGTGTGATTGCACTCAGGATGATCTGCTCCGTAACTCTGCCAGGAACTGAGGTCAGGCTGACAGGCCTGTAGTTTCCCAGATCCTCCTTGCAGCCCTTTTTGTGGATCAGTGTCACATTTGCCAATTGTCAATCATCTGGGACCTCCCCAGTGAGCCAGGACTGTTGGAAGATGATGGAGAGCGGCTTGGCAAGCTCTTCTGCCAGCTCCCTCATTACCCTAGGATGGATCCCGTCTGGTCCCATAGACTTGTGAGGATCCAGATGATTCAGTAAGTCACCAACTATTTCCTCCCAGAATACAAGGGGGCTATTTGGTTTCCTATCTCTGTCTACCAGC
>NW_020955197.1:2118679-2134728 GCF_003031625.1 Empidonax traillii
CTACCAGCTCCAGAGGCCAGTTGCCTTGAGGGCCACCTGTCTTACTGGTAAAAACTGAGGCAAAGTAGGGGTTAAGTACCTCAGCCTTCTCCTCATCTCTATTAACTATGTTTCCCTCCAAGTCCATCAAAGAATGGAGGTTTTCTTTGCCCCTCCTCCTGTTATTAATGTATTTATAGAAGGACTTTTTGTTATCCTTAACAGAAGTGGCCAATTTAACTTCGAATTGCGCTTTTGCATCCCTGATTTTCTTTCTGCATGATCTAGCTGTCTTCCTGAATTCTTCATAAGTAGTCAGCCCTTTCTTCCATAGTTGGTAAACTCTCTTTTTATCCCTGATTTCCTTCAGAATCTCTCTGTTTAACCATGCTGGTTGTCTTCCCCCCTGGCTTGCCTTTTGGCACACTGGTACAGCCTCTTCCTGTGCTCTCAAAACTTCCTGCTTGAAGCACATCCATCCCTCCTGAACCCCCTTGTTTTCAAGGGTTGTTTCCCAGGGTATGCTCTGGACTAGACTTCTGAATAGGTCAAAATCTGCCCTCCGGAAGTCCAGCATAGAGGTTTTATTGTTGGCTCGCCTTGAATCTCTGAGTATTGAAAATTCTATTATTTCATGGTCACTATTTCCCAGGCGGCCTTAAATCTCTTCTTTAGATACTCAAATCACAACACAATTTTTTAGATACAGATGATAAATAAAAGTAAGACACTTCTCTGAAAAATCATAAAATATTTTGATTTTGTGCTGCCTCCCCTGGTCACCTTTTCATTCCTCTTCCATGTCATAGCTGCTTCCACAGCGTTCCATGGACTTTTTGCTGAGTTTTACAGATGAAACCTCCCAAATATCCTGCTGAAACCTCTCACTGCACTCATTTATAATATGCAAAATGTCATGAGACTGGTGCAGAAAATACATGAGATGGTGTCCAGGAAGGGCACCCTTTCAGAGGATATAAGAAAAACCCAAAGTGTTGACACTTCTACTTGAACTTTTATGTCAGCTGTCCACCTACAAGTATGTTGTTAGTGTGAGCTTTCAACAGTACTTTGCAGTCATAATGGCTTGAAAATAACAAGTGATTTGCTGCTCAAAAGGAAACCTTAACAGACAGTTCTACTTTGCATTTGAAAATGAGATTGAAGAGCAGTGACAGGTAGAAGGGAAGAAAAATCACTCTATTGATCTATTAGGGAAAGCTTACAGTGGCAAAGATGACAATTTTTAGTGGGATCCCATTCCCTAGATTCCCTAGATTCATCAAAAGGATGAATCATACTGGTTGGAGATGTTCACACCTGCTGGCAGTTCATACTTAGCGCCTGATAGCAATAATTTCCCTCAGGTATGTTTTAAGTTTGGATTAAGCATAGGCACAAATGGGCCGACTGAAAACAAAATATTTTTTGAGGAGGTAGGCGATGTGTTCTGGATGTGTTAGTTTTTTAATTGCTTTCTCAAGATTAAAAGTCTCTTAAGCAAAATTGTCAGATATGTTGAGCTCTGAAATACCTGTTTAATAGGACATCAACAGAAGGGAACAGTAAGTACAGAAGTGGCTTAGGGGTTGGATGAAGAGAACAAGATGAATCATGGCTTGAAGACCAAAAACAGGAAGAACAGATCAAGCATTCCTCATCAAAAAGTGACAGATTGAGGCTTGGCTGCTTAGGAGAAAAGTATTTTCCTTTCTCTGGCAATGGTATCTCTATAAAGTTCATGAAAATTCAGTTTCAGTCTGATACACTGCCTGATTTTCCAATTTGCTGTAATTGCATTTGTTTATTTGTAAATGTTTGCTTTCTGTCTCTGTGCTCTTTGAACTGCAGTAGCTGATGCAGAGTTATAGGCAGGTCCCCAGGTGCCTGCAAATAAACCTGGCATTTCTTGGAGTAAGGGATGGTTGAGCATGGTGAAATATCAATATATTCAAAATATATATCAAAATAATCTGGGATGTGATCTAGGATAACCCTGCTTGAGGAGTAAGTTTGGACCAGGTGATCCCACTATGGTCCCTTCCAGCCTTTCCTATTCTATGATTCGGTGATCAAGCAAAGTCCCTGACCTTATGCTGTTCTAGAAAAAGCATGGAAGATTCCTGGCACAGCTATACCTTCAGACTGCTGTAATCCCTAGTTAGAAAACAGTAGGACTTGGAACCAAGCTTAGTCGACCTTGCATAGCATGGAGAAGTGTCGATAAGTCAGGGGACAAGATTTCTGAAGCATTCAGGTACATTCCAGCTGCTTCTGCCAGTGTTGGCAATAGGTAAGTTGCTTGGTCTTTTTTCTTCTCTTACGTCTCTGTAGAGATGATAATGGCCCTAGAGATGATAATATTTTTAATGAAGCTATGAGGCTAAATTGTTCCAATTTAAGAAATATTTACTAATAATGAGATCATGTGAATAAACATCCAAAATCTGGTTCCTTCCTCCCCACCCACCCCACAGTTATTCTGGTCCGTCTTTTCAAACTGATCTCTAAAGCAGAGTATATCATGAATTTTCTGTTCAACTACAAGCTGCCTGCATCTGACAGCCTGATCTGAATACACAACTACCTGATTATGTGGATAAACAGCAAATACATGCAGTTTTGGAGGCTAGTTCTGAAAACTTGACCTGTAAATGCAATAGGTCAATTCAGTACATCCGCAATTCTCTTACTCTTTGTATTTATTCCTGCACTGAGTTTCTTTCACAGGATATGTGGTGGTGTTTTGGTGTGGTTTTCTTGTGGCTTTTTATTTATTTATTTATTTTAATTACTGAGTTTTTTGCCTTGTTATGCAAACAGGGTTGTAGTAATACTGCTATTCTTATGAAGCAGAAATGAGGAAAGAAAAAGTTCTAATTGATCTTTTCGTTCAAACCCAAATAAAATAAACATGGAGAATGACGAGTTACAGTCAGATCTCCTGGTAGTAAAACTTAGCTAGAATTTTTATGAGAATGGATCTTTTCTTGACAGATTTCCAGAGCTTCATGTTTTTTTCATCTAGGTTGAAAATAATTTATCTTCCTGTTTTATCATTGTTTCTTCTAGTCCTAGCCTTAGCAATAAAGACAAAAAGTGCATAATAACAACTAGCATGTATTGGCAATAATTTGAAGATTTATTAATTTCCAACTTGGGAAGATTATACAAGTAAAAACCTTTTTTTAATTGCAGTTCATACAGAAAATACAGTGAGGTTTATGTCTTTTTTTTTTGGTTTTGTGTTTGTGTTTGTTTTTTTTTTTTTTATGTGTGGTTCAGCTGTTGTTTTTTCCATTTGGATTTCAGATATTTTTAAAAATAAATGACATATTTTGAGTCAGATACATTCATATATATTCATAAGACCTTTTGAAAAAAAATTTACATTTACAGTCCTCTCCTTGCAAGTAGATTTTTATGATGCTGGATTCCTGGTCAGCTTGGACCCACTAAGCAGATGGAGAAATATTAAGTCTTCCCAATGTACAGTTAGCCATATACTCATTTGCATCTTTTTTTTTGTTGTTGTTTGGTTTTGGGTTTGTTTTGTTTTAAAGGTTTCTCAGTGAGAAACACAACCTTGAGAGACATTTTGTCTCCTGAGAGTTGAAAAGATTGTCCAGATAATAATAAGAAAAAAAGAAAACCAAATTGATATCTATTCCTTTTATGGCAGTATCTGCCTCCTTATTTTCTGTTGCCCTTAATAGGAAATTAAACATTTAGTGTTAGACTTCAAAATAGATGGATATAAAAAATACCTGATGATTAATCTTATTGATAAAATCTATTATTAAGAATTAAGGAAAATTCAGTTTTTAAATGTCATGTTTGAATGGCTGAGACTTGTACTCTACACTTTATTCTAGGCAGATCCAAGTTCATCTTTTGTGAACTCATAAAACACTTTTTTCTTGTTTCCACTTACTTGAAAAGCTTCCAGGAATGGCACCATGTGTTTATCAGGACTTGGGAAATTGATTATCTAGTTGATTAAGCATGTTCTGATACCGGAATCCTGGAATAGTTCTGTGTGGAAACATCAAGGCTCTCGTGCCTATTTGTCTGTTTTAATGTTACAGTGAGGCTCCAATATAAGAAAGAAGGAAATATGGATTTTTGTTTCTCAGTTCATGAAATATTTAGTTGCCAATGAAGTAAATCCAGTATATATAAAAGCCTATCTCTTAATATCAAGTTCAAATAATTTTAATTAAAAATGAAAATAAAAGACCTTTTTAAAGTGCTTATCATAATATATTCATTACACTTTTTGATTTATAACTACCATCTATAATTCCTTCTGAGTCTCATTGTTACTCCATTTTTAAGGTAGTTGAAATATTCCACTTGAAGAAACTTCACAAGTAAAAGTTTTATTCAACTAATAATCAGGTTTCTTTCAAAAAGTAGAGATAGGTTGTGGTGCATCATTGCAAATTCTGAAGTATTATATAGAACTGGAAAATCTTTTTCTACGTACACCTGCCAGCTTAACTGCTGTTCAAATCATAAATGACCATGTGTGCCCTGAAAATAGTACACCCTAAAGTACACTTAAAATAAGTGAGATTCAAAAAAAAATATATATTTCTGTCCCTGAGTGGCATGCTTTATGTTAGACACACTGAAGAGTCTTATCTAATATTTATTTATTTATTTATTTATTTATTTATTTATTTATTTATTTATAATAATATGAACCTCTGAATACATTCAAGTACTTGAAGCACATATGATTGATCAATTTAGATTAATTTGAGAATGAGAGGCTGGTCAGCTCTATGAGTTGTTTAAAAACACACTAGTTTAAGTAGTTTAGCTTATTTTTAAGTACTTTTCACACAACCTTCACATGCACAGATCCCTATGCCTGCTTCTGCCCCATGAAGGCGATTGGATTCAGAAGGCCAGAGCAATGTTTGATTCCCATTTTTGAAAGAAAAACTGGCAGTTGCATTGGGTCCACATCTACTTCTGAGCATACTGGTGTATTTATAAAGTTGTATGATGTGGATGATGTGGCTTAAGATGCAAAGCTAATTCCTTATGTATTTCACTCTTCCACTAGGGTTCTGTAGACCCAAATTCTTCTCTTATGACGTTTGTAATTTGTTAGATTTTTTTTATTTAATGCGTTAGGGGAAAATAATCCTATGTTCAGCTGGGAAGTATAATGATGGAATCACAGACTGGTTTGAGTTGGAATAATCCTAAAGAGCATCTAGTTTCAACCACTCTGCCATGTGGAAGAGAGTCTGAGAGAGTGCAAGTTTTTGTTATGCAGCAGCACCCTTTGGATTATTCTACAGGTTTGTAGAATCATACACCACCCCAAAAAAAAAAAACAAACGAAGAAACAAACAAACAAAAAATACCCGCAATCCAATTCAAACCCAATCTTTATCTCAGATAAAGTTTGCTTTCAAATAACTTCTTATACAATTAATTTTAAGTCAATGGAAAATGCTTGCCATCCTGATTCTGTCCAGGACAGTTAAATTTTTGCAGTAGCCAGGAGAGGGCTTGGCTGGGACCATTCTTCTTCTAAGGTATAGATACGACCCCACATCATTGCCAGAGGGATGTGGAAGGGAGTCTCTTCTGGTCGGTGGTAGTGATTTTCATATTGCAGTGGGAACTTTTTTCACGTGTGAATCATTCACCTTTCTTGTACACCCTTTTATTAATATTGTTGCTGTTACTGTTACTGTCTGATTTCACTGCTGTTTACAGTAAACTGCTCTTATCTCAATCTGTAATCTTTGCCTTTTGTGCCTTCCATTATCCTCTCCATTCCTCAGGGGAAGGAAGACAGAGAGAGGAGAAGGAGAAGGAGACAGAGAGAGAGTGAGCCAGCGGCTTGTGGGTTGGAGTGTTTCAGTGAGAACATTAAATTGGTGAACACCATTCCTAAACCACAACAACCTCATTTGGTGCCCAGTTTGGGGCATGAGGGTTTAGATAACAACAGGTCTAACCAGAGAGGGCTGGAATGAAATTTGACCTAAGCAATTGTTGTATTAGGTTGGGAGTCACTGGTCACAATGTTGCTTGGTCTGTTCATGTGGGTTTAGTACCTAACTCTGGATATGCTTCTGTATATGCGCTATGTGCCATTCCTGATGCTCTTTTTCCAAGCAGGGAGTTGAATCAGAAATGTTTTACTGCTGTACTGTGTGATATCAGCTTATGACATGATAATACCAAGGGCAATGAAGATCATTTGGTATGTGTAGTCAGTGTTGCTCTCCTATCCTTACCTCAGGCACTACCTTTGGGAGTCCATTAATAACCTTACTCACCACTGGTCAGAAATGGAGTTCCACAGGGCTCCATCTTAGGCCCAGGGTTCTTCAATATTTTCATAAACAACTTGGACACAGGACTGAAAGAGATACCAAGTAAATTTGCCTGTGATAATAAATTGTGAGGAACTGTTGACTCCCTGCGAAGAAACCTTGACAAATTAGAGAGATGGGCAATCACCAATATGAAGTTCAACAAGAGAAAGTGTCAGATCCTGCACCTGGGATGGGGCAACCATGGATGGACATACAGACTGGGGAACAAGACACTGGAGAGCATCACTCTGGAAAGGGATCTCAGGTCCTGGTCAATGGCCAGTTGAATATGAGTCAGCAGTGCCCTGGCAGCCAGGAGGCCAGCTGTGTCCAGGGGGGCATCAAGCACAGCATCACCAGCCAGTCGAGGGAGGGGATTGTCCTGCTCTGCTCTGCAGTGGGGCAGCCTCACCTTGAATATTGTGGCAGTTTTGGGGACCACAATATAGGAAAGATATTAAACCATTAGAGAGTGTCCACAGGAGGACAATGAAAATGGTGAAGGGCCTTGAGGGGCCTTATGAAGAGCAGCTGAGATCACTTGGTGTGTTCAACCTGGAGAAGACTGAGGGGAGACCTCATTGCAGTCTACAACTTCCTTGTGAGAGGAAGAGGAGGGGCAGACACTCATTTTTTCTCAGTGGTGACCAGTGACAGGACCTGAGAGAATGGCCTGAAGTTGTGTCAGGGAGGTTTAGGTTAAATATGAGAAAGACATTCTTCCCCCGGAGGGTGGTTGGTCACTGGAATAGGCTCCCCACGGAAGTGGTCACAGCACCAAACTGTGCAGAGTTCAAGTGTTTGGTTGACACTCTCAGGCACATGGTGTGACTCTTGGGGATGTCCTGCACTGTGACAGGAGTTGGACTTTGAGACTTGTATCAGATTCCTTCCAACAAAGAATATTTTTTGATTTAAGGATTCTGTAAATTATTATGGATTGACAGGAAGCTGAACATGAGCCAGCAGTGTGCCCAGGGGGCCAAGAAGGCCAATGGCATCCTGGCCTGGATCAGGAACAGTGTGGCCAGAAGGACCAGGGAAAGGATGCTCCTCCTGTACTCAGCACTGATGAGGCCACACCTTGAGTATTGTGTTCAGTTCTGGGCCCCTCAGTTCAGGAAGGATATTGAGGTGCTGGACCAGGTCCAGAGAAGAGCAACGAGGCTGGTGAAGGGACTTGAACACAAGTGCTATGAGGAGAGGCTGAGGGAGCTGGGGTTGTTTAGTCTGGAGAAGAGGAGGCTCAGGGGAGACCTCATCACTCTCTACAACTACCTGAGAGGACATTGTAACCAGGTGGAGGTCGGTCTCTTCTCCCAGGCAGCTCTCAGTAAGACAAGAGGGCATGGTCTCTAGCTCTGCCAGGGGAGGTTTAGATTGGATATTAGGAAGAAATTTTTTACAGAGAGGGTAATTAGGCATTGGAATGGGCTCTTCAGGGAAGTGATGAATTCTCTGTCCCTGGAGGTATTTAAGATGAGACTGGATGTGGCACTTAGTGCCATAATCTAGTAACCACAGTGGTGGTTGATGAAGGTTGGACTTGATGATCTCAGAGGTCCTTTCCAACCTGTCTGATTCTATGATTCTGCAACTCTATGAGTCTATGATTATGATGGTAATTTAATTTTTTTTACTTAATTCTTGGGCATCATTTCCTTCTCAGTGACTGCAATTACATAGACATTTTAAGGTGCAGAATATAAACCGATACTTCCTTAAAGATTATCAGTCATATCATGACTTCACACAGCTGAAATAGCAACATAGGATCATTACTGGTAAAAGTTTCCCTCTTAAACGAATTTATTATTAGATACCTCGACAACTGCCAAGACCTTCCATTTCTACTACTTTTTCCCAAGACTGTAAATGTTTGTTTATTTGAAATTTCATCCTAAAACAAAATACAGGGCTCATATATTGGTGCTGTTCCGTACCAAGTGTGAAATCAATATACAGCCTTAAATATAGGAGGGACATTATTGCAACCTAATTATTGATGTGCTAAAGTCATTTACACTTGACAGAGGAGATGGATTATGATGCTGTTAATTTAACTGACAGTGAGTATAGGAACATAACCTGCAATGTAAGCCCACAGACTGTAAAGTTTTTATGCATATTTTGTTCAGCAAGCTATGCAATTCTGACAGATATGAATCACTTTAAATCTGTCAATTTCAAAGATTGTCATCAGAAAGTTCAGCTGAAGGAGAATGTCTGTTTGACTCATCTTAAATGTAAGATGATTACTGTTTGTCACATTTACAAATTATACTATTCTTAGAAAAAATAAAGCTAAGATATTTAACATAGTTATTGTGTCATTTGGAAGGCAGGATGCAGTAATGCATCTAAAATAGATGTATACATTTGTGCCATGCAACTTGTTTGCTAATGGATGACACATAGCAATAGCAATAAAAGCAAAGCTGGTTTTCATTGCAATAACTTCATATACATAAAAATATAGAAAGGAAAAATATAAAAACTGCTGAATATTTACTTTTTCCTTCAGATATACAGTAGAGATATAAATGCCGCAACAGATGACAGTTCCAAAAGATGAATGTGATTCTCCAGACACAAATTTCTTTTTTTTTTTTTACTTTTAAAGCACTTGTGTGTGCCATTGGTCTCGCATACAGATTCACAAGACCTATCATGGTTCTACGACACTTCGACTTATTTCAAGCATTTTAAGGTAGACTTTACCAGGATAGACTTTATCAGAGGTGTTGAGGCTTTAGCTTTTCTTAAATTGAAGTGTCATACTTTCTTGGGGTACCATGATCAAGTTTTGCCTTATAAGGTTATCCCTCTCCAGTAGTGTTTTTCATACTTTCAGCTTGTTCTTCAGTTCTCTGGGTTTCCCAGACATGCCCTTGCTCCCCTGGCAGTTCTGACAACTGCTGAAAAATAGAGATATTTAGTTTCACCATAACTTCATCCTAGCATGAATGGGACCATCCACAGATGTAGGAGGCACCCATTCTTGCCTTGAGAAATTGCTCTCCATTGTTTATAGAAATCACAAAACTGACTTGGCTCCTAGAAGTGGTGCAGCATTAGGAGGCTAGGAGAAATTGAAGCATTTTAATGACTCTGTGTGGTAACCATTTGCTCAATAAAAATTTTCAGTAACTCTACAGTGCCTTGAAAATGGCAGTGTGTATCATTTTTCTTCATTTAGCTGGGTACCTGGTATATAATGAAAATATACAAATTAGTAAACAAAATTGCTAATGCAATACAGTAATTAAAGAGAAAAATAATAACTAAATAACAAAACTTTGCTGCTAGATGTAAAAAAATTTATTGAGTCAAGAACTTACCATTCTTTGTTGGGATAAATCTATGGTTGTAGGCACTGGATTTGTTCCTCTTCCAGTAAGAGAAGCTAAAAGATTTTAAGTCATTTCAGTGATAAATT
Organism: Empidonax traillii; assembly: GCF_003031625.1. Lineage (NCBI taxonomy): Eukaryota > Metazoa > Chordata > Aves > Passeriformes > Tyrannidae > Empidonax > Empidonax traillii. The sequence continues at coordinate 2,128,448 of NW_020955197.1, forward strand.
AAGCTTGTTTGCACTGTATCAAACAGGGGAGCTATTTGACATTGGTTCTCCTTTGAAGAAAGCAACAGTGGGAAAAAAAAATAAGTCCTGAAATTATTTTTTTGAATTCTCCTGCCCCCATTTATTTCCTCTGTCCTGCTATATAATAGCTGCAAACTTAGCTTTTACCTCTAGGCAAGTGGGCAGGAAAGCATCTCCTTCTGGAACTAACGTCAAGGTTGTCTCCTTGGATTAATTGGCAAGTAAATGATGCAGTCTATAGGTTGCTTCCCCAGGAGAGTTTCTACATCAGCACCTTTGTGATACTTTGCTCTGAAATTTATCTGTATATTTAACCCTTTTTTGGTAACTCTCAGGAAAATGGAAGTCCACCTTTCTGCGGTTTCATGCAAGGCACGACTACGGGTCTGCAGTTTACTTGAGAAGAAGAATTTTTACCTAATATAAATTGATTGACTGTTTTCAGAAGGTTCCTTTTTTTGGCTGGCAATATCTCTGGGTAAACGTTGGTATGTCATATGGAAATAACTCTAGATAATTCCTTAATTCCAACTCTTTTGTAGATATACAGATAATCAATGGCATAAGATCAGAGCAAAAGCAAAATATCTTCTAACTTGGACTTTAGGGCACAAGAGGGTTTTGCTGGCTTAGCCATGTTTTCAGAAACTCTCTCCTATTGCTCATCAGAAGTAGTTACTTACATTTGTTACTGTAAACTTTCCTCTGTGCAAAACATGCTCCTACATAGTCCTGTTTCCAGGAACGATTAACAGTCCTCTCTGAAAGGGAAATGTGCAGTGGGGTTTTCAAGTCAGTTCAGAATTTTTAAAATTGCTTCCCCTGAGCAATGTATCAAGTTGTCCACTAAAGTGAAAAGTTTATTTTTGCAGTCAATGTGTTTTATATTAAAGTGAGTACAAAAAATTGCTAGCTAACAACTGCCTGCTTGCATATGGGAGTGTTTCACCCATAACCCGCTAAAGATAAACATTCACTTTCCCCTTTATGATTCAGTGGGTCATATTTGTAAAATTCAACTTATTTATTACCATATTTAACTGAAAAAAAAAAATCTTAGTTTTGTAGTTACAATGCTTTCAAATGACAAAGAGTGTTGCACAGATGAAGAATGTCTTTAATAAGCCAGTGCCCTCCTGCTGAGTTTCTACCATCAGAACATGTCTATGCTAGGCCAAGTTTCATTTCTATTTAGTTTCAATTAAATGCCTGTAATGTAATTACATAGCACAGGAAGGATCTATGGATGTTGTGAATTTGATTTGTACTAAGATTACAAAAAAAAACCCTCTAAGGTGTCTCCCTAACTTTAAAAATTATTGTCTGTCCTTCTAGTTTCTTATGTGCAACTGTAACATCTGGCAAATGTCAAATCATGTAATTTTGCTTTCCTGCTTTTCCTTACTTGGCCATTGATTTTGAACAGAGTGCTCAGAATAAAACATTCCACACCTAAGGAAAAGTCAGGAGACTCTTGGACAGAAACAATATGATGGCTATTCAGGAAATACAGATAAGGACATAATTCATAGAGATTATGTAACTGTGTCAGCAGCAGTGTGAACTTTGTTGCTTGTGAAATTGAGGCTAGACAAACAAGAATACTAACATTTTTACCATTTGTAAAAAAACCTAATCATTTTGTGTCATATTTTCACCTTGAATCTTTTCACAAGTGTTTTGTCACTTGAGGTATATAAATTTTGGTTTGGATGAAGGACTTACATTTAATTAAAGTCTTAGTTTGTGCATAAAAATGTTCATTCAAAAATAGAAAATTTCATATTATTGTAATAGTAATCTGTAGTTTGCATCATGCTGTTGTTTACATACAAATCATATTTTTAGTATTTCCTGTATCCCTCAATGAATTTGTTTCTTCTGTTCCTTTAAGTAAAAGCTAGTATGCATGACTGAAAGTTGAAGTTACTGGAAAGCTGAAGTGAAAAACTTGAATGTAGTACAGAAGTATGTTTCAACTTTGTTCTATACTTTTGTCCCTGTGCCATCGTAACTGACCAAACTCTTTTCATTAAAATTTGAAATGGGATGCGTGAGAGTGTAGCCCTGACCATTTTTTCCCTCTGCATGAAGTTGTTTGATTTTCCTTGACAGTTCTACCTTTATGTGTCACCTCAGATAGATTGCAGGTCACTTGGACCTGTGCAGCCCAAAATAGGAAAAAGCAGCCCCAACAACCATGCTTTTAAATTGCTGTTGGCATAAAATTTGAGGAAGGAATGAAAAGTTTGTCAGGATTGTATCTCTTGATTTGCGTACTTTTGTAGGGAGTTAATGGCACCTTGACTCAGGCTGCAGTCCAGGGAACTACCAGGGAGTGGGACTTGCCAGCCTTAGCTATTCTTAGATTATTACACCTGGTGGCTTTCAGCATAGCCTCAATGACATTGCATAGGTACTTCAAAGTAAGGACAGAACATTGGAGGAGGTGGAGGGGAACAGAGAAGATTAGGTTATTTTTTCCTAGAAACACAGTTAATGTGCCTCTAATATTTACATACACAAATTACGTATATAAGCATTTTGTCCTATGCATGTGAATCTAGAAGTTGTAAATTCTTAGAATGTGAATTTTAGAAACAGAATTTAGACACCAATTATGAGATGTTAGATACCACAATAAACTTACATGTTATTTCAACCATCTACATAACTTGAATTTTTGCCTTCTAAAGTATTTTTTGTAATGAATGAAGCAGCAAATAACCTGCTCATTTTTTCTCCATTTCTGACAATGTTGCTTGCGTAGGAACTCTGAATGAGCAAGTGTTATGAACCTCTGCTCTGATCATCCTTGAATTGCTGTTTCCTGGAAGCAAAGGATGTCATAACTATCTTTCTTTTTCATCTAATTAAAATACTTCATTTCAACTAGATTTTCAGAGCTTCTTGGGTAGTTTAAAATCTAATAGATATATCCTGTGTCACAGGTCTGAGGGAGTACGATACTATTATTCCTGTTTCACGAGGAAACTGTCTCAGAAAGTAATTTACAGAGAGACTCTGGCACAATTGGAAATTGAAACTCTGACTCTTGACTGCACACACACTGAAACACAAGAAATTCCATTTAAACATAAGAAAAGACTTTTGTACTGTGAAAGGGCTCAAAAGCTTGGTCAGTTTGCCTGGAAAGATTTAGGAGTAATCATCCTCAGAGATACTAAACCCTGGAAGACACATTGTGTGTCAGCTTTAAGGACAGTGGCTGGAATGGATGATTTCCTTAAAACCCTTCCAACATCATTCATTTCATGGTTTTGTAGTGCTTTAATCAATGAGCAAATTTTCCCTAGAAAGTTTTAAATGAAATAGCTGCACAGAGTGGAAAAGACATTTCCACATCTAGGTGTGTGTGCTGCTTGCCTTGTGGGCTGAATATATGAAAGGGTTTCACTGAAAACTGTTTTTCCTCAAAAAAACAAACCAAAACAAATAAAACAAAATTCAAAACCAAACCAAAAAAAAAGCATCCCAAACCAAATAAAAACAACAGCCCCCCCAAACAAACAAACAAAACAACAAACAAACCCTTAGAGCTAACTGAGCAACAACTGAGTCCCCTCTCCTCTTCTACAGTGCTTCTTCATAGGAGACTGGTTTCTGAATCAAGTTTTTGGGATGCACACATAGCATGGAAAAACTTACCGTGATTTTTTTTTAATATGTACAAAGCTGATAAATTTTTCATAGAGTAAAATTACACCCACTGACACAAAAATAATGTTACTTCAGTAACAGAAAGAGTTACTTTTACTTAAGGTATTGAATTTATACTCATTGTAACCATAAGGAATAAATAACCTCTCTGGGTAGATACGATGAGCTTTTAATCCAAAGAGACACTAGAAAAGAGTAAGAAGAAGCAAAAGAAACTATATGTCTGAATATTAGTACATGTCAACAATTGGTTTGGGTTAGAACCAAGTGTCTTCATTTCTGAATGTAATTTCTTCAAGGGCAATGGTACATGATGCAATGAGCTCTGCAATGGAATCTGGGATCACTTGGAGCATTCCTCATCTTGGGCACAGACTGTGGTTGTGCAGCTATACTGCTTGCTGATTGGAGCTATTTTCTCTGTACAAGACTGTACTGTAACTCCTGGATGTATCAGGTCAGCTGTGTGCTCATCAAAAGAATTTGCACTGGAGCTTGCTGCCCATGGTGTACATAGTCTACATTTATCTTTTGTTCTGAGCATGACACTAGCTATTAAATGTGTCTGTGTTATTTGAATAAGATTCAGTAATAGGTGTTGTGTCTGCTCTGTAGAGGTCCTGTAAGACAAATGGATTACACATTCTCAATCTTCCTTTATTCTGTCAGTTTTATTGACATATAAACTAGCACCGTGGAGTACACGTCTGTGCGAGATTCTGCTTTTCAGTGTAATTCAAGATGTAGTGTGTTCAAGGCAGGAAGTTAGTGGTGATTAAACTCAAATGTTAAATGATTTTTGAACAAAGAAGTTTAAAATAGAAAAGCAATGTCAGAGCATTTGGATTTTTATTTTGTTTTCAGTTGAAGCTGGGCATGAATGTGTCATATATGCTTTCACTTTTCTTTATTATTATGTATGAAGGATAAAGTATGAAGTAAGTTCATTGAAGCATACATTGGCTGTATAGAATCAGAGACCTAAAATAATTTGCATCTTTGTCAGTGTTTCAAAGGATGTGGCAGAAAAGCACATAAAACCTGGTTATTTTGAGATTGCCTATTGTTGGATGGTTTTGCTTTCACAGACTTTATTTGGTCAAAAGGAAGTCTTAGATGTTCAGAAATATTCTTTATCCCAGAAGAGCAGAGATTGAAGCCTTTGAGGTAATGAGACCACATAGATCTTTCCTGTCCCGTTTGTGACAGTGTGTGTGCTTTCCCTTGTCTTCTAAAAAGAGTAAACTTTGGAAAGACTGCACAAGAATTAAGGTTTATATTTTCTGAAAATGTAACTTTTATCTACAAAGAGATCAAAGTAAGTAAAAAGAGTAATTGTCTTTTATCTTAGAATCCTAACAAGAAAGTTTCCCCTTTCTATAAGTGAAGGTAGACTCCAGAGGCTGACATGAGTAGCCTTCACCTTCTGTCCAATATTGCTGAAGACTATTTTATACCATTTAATACTGTATTTTGTATGTATATAATACAGCTTTGCATTACGAGTGCCTACAGTTTTACAGGCCACGTCACGGGGAGCACAACCAGTCAGTCAAGGGCAGTGATTATCTCCCTTCACATTTGTTAGACCGTGTTGGGGCCAGTTTGGGGCCTGCCATATGAGTGAGATATTTATCAGAGAACCACTAGGCTGGTCAGGGAGTAGAGCACTTGCTGTGGGAGGAGAAGCTGAGGAAATGGAGTTTGCTGAGTATGGAGAAGAGACAGCTGTGGGACCACCTAACCACAGACTTTCCCTAACTACAAGAAAGTTATAAAAAAGATAAAGAGTGAAGCTCTTTACAGTGGGGCATGGCAGGAGGACAAGAGACCATTTCAATGGGAGGACAGTCAGACACCAAAAGAGACTGAAGAGAGAGGCTATGAGGTCTCTGTCTTGAAGGGTCTTGGGTACTGACTGGATAAAACTCTGAACAACTTTTTCTTATCTCATAGGTGGTCCTACTTTGAGTAAGAAGTTGGACTTGAGAGTTGCCTAAGTTCTCTCCAACCTGAGTTATCCTAAGGTGTGCCCTCTTGTCCATATCTCCTTACAATGAAAACAGATTCAATCCTCTTAAATAAAGACAAAAATCTGTAAGTAAAGGACATGACACTTCTTCTTACATAGAAGAGAGAGTAAAACCTGAAAAAGAGAGATTAAAGTAATTGTGAATTCTTTTTGTGCATATTGTGTTTTGAAACTTCACTATAGTTTGCACATATGTGGTTGGCTTTTTAGTGTATTTTTCTATTGAATATAAACTAAAAGGTGTGAGTATATCCATGCAGAAAGAAAATCAGGGATGCAAAAGCACAATTCGAAGTTAAATTGGCCACTTCTGTGAGGGATAACAAAAAGTCCTTCTATAAATACATTAATAACAGGAGGAGGGGCAAAGAAAACCTCCATTCTTTGATGGACTTGGAGGGAAACATAGTTAATAGAGATGAGGAGAAGGCTGAGGTACTTAACCCCTACTTTGCCTCAGTTTTTACCAGTAAGACAGGTGGCCCTCAAGGCAACTGGCCTCTGGAGCTGGTAGACAGAGATAGAAAGCCAAATAGCCCCCTTGTAT
>NW_020955197.1:2135473-2186578 GCF_003031625.1 Empidonax traillii
CCACCTGGTGGATGAGGGGAAGGCTGTGGATGTGTCTATCTGGACTTCAGCAAAGCCTTTGACACTGTCTCCCATAATATACTCCTGGAAAAGCTGCAGCCCATGGCTTGGACAGGGGCACTCTGTGCTGGGTCAGGAACTGGCTGGAGGGCCGGGCCCAGAGAGTGCTGGTGAACGGGGCTGCATCCAGCTGGCAGCCGGTCACCAGTGGTGTCCCCCAGGGATCAGTGTTGGGCCCAGTCCTGTTTAACATCTTTATCAATGATTTAGATGAGGGGATTGAGTCCATCATTAGCAAATTTGCAGATGACACCAAGTTGGGAGGGAGTGTCGACCTGCTGGAAGGCAGGAGGGCTCTGCAGAGGGACCTGGACAGACTGGAGAGATGGGCTGACTCCAGTGGGATGAAGTTCAACAAGGCCAAGTGCCGGGTCCTGTACTTTGGCCACAACAAGCCCCTGCAGCGCTACAGGCTGGGCACAGAGTGGCTGGAGAGCAGCCAGGCAGAAAGGGACCTGGGGGTGCTGATCGACAGGAGGCTGAACATGAGCCAGCAGTGTGCCCAGGTGGCCAAGAAGGCCAATGGCATCCTGGCCTGCATCAAGAACAGTGTGGCCAGCAGGAGCAGGGAAGTGATTCTTCCCCTGTACTCTGCACTGGTGAGGCCACACCTTGAGTATTGTGTTCAGCTCTGGGCCCCTCAGTTCAGGAAGGATATTGAGGGGCTGGAGCGGGTCCAGAGAAGAGCAACGAGGCTGGTGAAAGGACCTGAGCACAAGTCCTATGAGGAGAGGCTGAGGGAGCTGGGGTTGTTTAGTCTGGAGAAGAGAAGGCTTAGAGGTGACCTCATCACTCTCTTCAACTACCTGGAGGGAGGTTATAGCCAGGTGGGGGTTGGTCTCTTCTCCCAGGCAACTAACAATAGGACAAGGGGACATGGGCTCAAGCTCTGCCAGGGGAAGTTTAGGTTAGATGTCAGGAAGAAATTCTTTACAGAGAGGGTAATCAGGCATTGGAACTGCCTGCCCAGAGAGGTGGTGGATTCACCATCCCTGGAGATTTTTAAAAAGAGATTGGCTGTGACCCTTAGTGTCATGATATAGTAACTGGAGTTGGATCAGGGGTTGAACTTGATGATCTTGGAGGTCTATGATTCTATTTAATATCAGGATAATTTATCCGTAATTTCAATTCAATGCTTTGAGAGATTTACTAACAAGTACAAAATCTACATATCTGAGTAGGAGTGGGGTTAAACCACCTGTGTAGTAGGTTATTCTTGCTTTCTTTCAACACAGATGATGTTTAGAGAGCTCTGGAGAAGTGTCTTTTTCTTGAATACAGTGTGCTGGACCAGATTGCATGTGTGAACATGTGGCTACTTTCTTTTCCTCTCTCCAGATTACTAACTCTTGTTAACTTAGCACAGAAGATAACTTCTTTTCCCAAATTTTTTTTTCTTTTTTTTCTCTCAACGTGTCTACACATCATCACGTTCCTCTGTCCCTCTGCTGTCATTCCCCATGGTTTTCTGAGGTGATTTCTGTAAAAATCAATTTTTAACTCCATTGTAATTTTATCTGAAGGGAGCTTTAGCTGTTATTAAGGGACAACTTTCTCTTTGATTTTTCCACTTAAAATTCGCTAAATTTTCATCAACAAGATTTTTCGGTGCCAGTTGCCCAGACTCTGAAATTCTACTATGATAAAGTACGTCCTGCTGTATCCTATTGCTTTATGAAAACTGGCCAATCAGATAATAACTTAACTAAGGCCTCAGATAATTCTAAGCTGTGAATATTCAGACTCATGTAGATAGAAAATGGAATTCCAGCTGCACCATCTTTGCATGAGTCAATTTTTCATAGACCTAAAAGGAAGAATGTATGAAATAAAAATGTATTGTGATTTGTTTTAAGATCCTTACTGTGAAATTAGATAGCCTAAAAGGCTCATATTTTATATCAATGCATTGTCACTCATCCCTATTCTCTATTTGATATCTAGTTGATTTTTTTTAATCAGAAATAGTCTTCTGAAGATATTTATCATAGTAAAATAAGAAGGGAAAACATAAAAGAGAAAATATTCTTCTGCAACAGTTTATCCATTAGAACACCCAAAATGTTTTATCTTATGACTTGCATCAGGGGAAAGAATAATTACTAATGACTTTTGCAGTTGCTATAAGAGAAGGATAGTTATTTTTATCTCCTGACCAATATTACATAGAATCCAGAAAAAATTGTGCAGAGCATGATTACACTGAGACAGTTGTTAAATAAAAAGGAAGAAAATCAGTTTTAGGTATGAAGCAGTGTCCTGTCCCCTTATTAACTTAGGAAGATGTGTATGATATTACAAGGGATTTATTCTCTGATTATTCCATGTCTGAAAGAATCAAAATGGTGCTCAGCTGGAGCAGTCAATAAGCAGACTAAACATGTGACAGATGCACAGACAACTTCAAAGATGTCGTTACAAGTGCCTGTGGAGATAGTTAAGGAGCCAGATGCTGCTGCTTTATATCTTCCACAGCTCAGCCTGTGTCCTGTGATCACCTTCCAGAGAGGGTGTGTGGTTCAATATGCTGCAATAAACAATACTTCATCTAGTCAGTTTTTGCCTCTTTAGTTCCTGCAGCACTCATTTAGCACAGGTACACAGGAAGAAAGCATAGGTGAATATATCTGTGTACATATGTATGTGTGTGTGTATGTGTGTAAACGCACACACACTCACACGTTACTCCCGACCCTCTCTGTCCTATGTTTTTCCAAACCCATTAGGCAATTTGAGAGATATATTTTAGAGTTTATTGGGGCATAGATTACTATATGTTGCTTTAAAACAAAGAAACAACAACAATAAAAACCTCCACAAGATATTTTGAGCGTACTCTTTAGTTTGTATGTGTGTGGTAAACTTGGTTTAATTTTAAGTTATTCCACAGTAAATGTAAACAATATTTTTTTGCTAGCCCTTTTTTTGTCCTTGTCAAGAAGAAGATCAGTAGACTGCTTCCTGTGTCTGTCTCTTGCTTGCTTGGCTGCAAGAGATGCTTTGTCTTTTCTATAGATTTATATTGCATTTCTCTGTTTAAATCCTTTTATATTGCTATCTTATTTATTAGCCAGTATAGAAGAATAACCTAACTCTGCATCAGGAAACAGAGTCATGTTCTGTTAGGAGAAAGGCCCCAAAAGTAATAATTGTTATAATTTATTCTAAGCTTCTATTTTACACAATCCATATGAAGTTCCTGTATTATCTCCTGTTCAAAAAAACACCAACCAACCAACCAACCAATCAACCAAAAAAATCCCTCAACAAGTAGAAAAGCCAACAACTTAACAAAACCCCAAGGCAAAAAAAAAAAAAAAAAAAAAAAAAAAAAAAAAAAAAAAAAAAAAAAAAAAAAAAAAAAAAAAAAAAAAAAAAAAAAAAAAAAAAAAAAAAAAAAAAAAAGGAAAAAAGAAGGTGAGGAACAAAGAAAAAAAATTAGAAAAAAATTCAGTGAAAAATCTACTTAAATTGTTCTGCTCAACAAGTTCACCTTTGTGAAAAGTTTCCACTCTATTTTTCAACATAGCATTGAAGTCTGTTACTTAACCATTTTAAAACTTTAGGTTTAGTGTAAACAACCCTTGATTAAGAACTGTCAGTTTATCCATGACTCTGCTTACTGAATATGATCATGTCAATCTAATTGAAAACTAGCAACAAAATCACAGTTTAATAACTTTATGAAGTAAATTTCAGTTTTGTCCAATTAATGTTAAATAAATTTGGGGTAAGAACTAATTTCAGATGTATTTCAGCAGAATATAATCTCATTTTCTGTGTACAATTACAGAGAGACCTGACAGTATACGGTATATTGACCTTCCTCAATGGCATCATAGTTAATTCATGTTTAAGTGGGGGAAGATAGGATGCATTTTTTTGTCTGAGGAGGTAGGATAAATTCACCTTACCTATGGATTCCCAAAGGCTTTCCTTGTTGTCACAGTAATTCTCAGAAATACCTTAATGGGAGTGTTGCTCTTTGCTGTCATATTTGGCTCGTTGTTATAAAAGCTGCATATAATTTTTGGCTATATAGTATTTCAAATCTGGGCTGTGCATACTATGATAATTTTTTATTGTACTGTGGATATTATGAATTATGATATATTCTGTGGATATTATGAGGTAATACACAATAGTTGGATGGATGAATTTAACAATCAGTCAGAATGGTGGACACATCTTGTGCTCCGTGTTTTTGTGAAATTTCATTTTGAGGCAACTTTTTTTAGTCAGTGGACTACCTCTCCATCCAGGCCCTGTTATGTACATTTTGGTAAGCATAAAAAATTTAGTCTAACTCTGATAGTGATAAGTGGCTATAAATTTTTGGAGCTGTTTTAGCTAAGTCAGTAACTTCGCTATTTTACCTACTAGTTTTGAATCCTCTTAATATGATTCCTGTGCTATAAAGTACATATTTCAATGCACTTTTTATGGTTACTCTGGGATGTATATGACTAAGAATGCCTATAATAACTTGTCCTATAAAGTTATTTACAGATTACACTCAGTGAAGCAGTTGATACCCTTGAGGGAAGGGATGACACCTAGAGGCACCTTAACAGGTTCGAGGAGTGAGCCCATGAGAACCCATGTGTCTTACACCTGGGCTGGGGCAACCCCCTGTATCAATAGAGACTGGGAAGTGAATAAATTGAGAGCAGCCTTGAGAAGGACTTGGAGGCACCAGTGAACAAAAAACTGGCAATGTGAGCTGTCAGACAGGAAAGCCAACTGTGGTCTGGGCTGCATCAAAAGAAGTGTGGCCAGTATATTGAGGGAGGGGATTCTCATGAGATTCCACCTGGAATACTGCATGCAGCTTGGAGGTCCTCCACACAAGAAAGAAGTAAATATGTCATAGGAGGTCTAGAGGAGGCCATGGAGACGCTCAGAGGGCTGGAGCACTTCTGCTATTAAGACAGCAAGAGACCTGGGGATGTTCAGCCTGGAAAAGAAAAGAATCCAGGTAGGTCTTATTGCAGCTTTTAAATATAAACAGAGGGATTGTAAGAAAGACTTTTTACCATTGCCTGTGCTGACAGAAAGAGGAGTTTTTAAAGTTAAGTTTTAAACCAAAAGAGAATGAATTTAGATATGAAGAAGAAATTCTTTACTGTGAGGGTGGTGAGGCACTGGAACAGGTTGCTCAGAAAAGATATGGATGCTCCATCCCTGGAGATGTTTAAGCCCAGGCTAGGTTGGGTTCTGAGCAACCTAGTCCAAAGGAAGATGCCCCTGACCATGACAGAGGGGTTAGAATAAGATAATCTTACAGGTTCCTTCCATTCCAAACGATTTCATAGGATTCTCTCTATATAACTTAGATTAGATAAAAGGAAAAAAAATCTTATGAGGGTGGTAAGGCAGTGTAACAAGTTTCTTAGAGAAGTCATGGATGGTCACCTTGGAAGTCCTCAGGAAGAGCTTGGTCACAGCCTTAAACAATGTCATCTAGCTGTCTGTGCCTACAGCAGAACTTAGGCAAGATAGTCTTTAATGAAAATTATGTACTTGGAATTGCAGCCTTGTTTTGTCATACTTTCGTTGTGGGAACATGGTTGTCCTGCAGCCTACTTGCAGCCTTTGTTTATAAGTCCTTTAATAAGTCAGATGATAAGGCAAACCCTTAGAAGCCATTTCTGATAGAAATCTTCAGAAATTTCTTTCATAATTTCCATCATTGTACAGAGTTTGTGTATTGGCAGAGGATAGTGGGGAAATGTGTTTGAATATTCCTTGAAAAATCTATTTACCAGTATAAGTAAGTTAATGGCTTTAGAACCCTTAAATCTGTCAATAAATTTAATTAAGAATAAATTTAATAGAAAACTGTGTATAGTATACACTTTTCAGTTTTAAATTTTAAACTAAAACATTCTCTTTTAGTTATGTGTGCTAAGAATATATATCAGTTTACTTTGAAACAAATTCCAAGGTGTCACCACCCAAGGAGACTGTATTTTATTAATTATCAACCCCAAATTTGAGGAATATTTTAAAAATGAAACACTTTTATGTAATTATCTACAGGAAAGGGGATGTTTACAAGTGAAAAATAAAGAGCAAAGGATATTTTTCTTTCTAATGTAAACATCTGGCAGTATTCCTTGCTTACACAATTAATGGCCATTTAATTGGCAATGATCGGTTTATTGCAGCAATATGAAGTGAATATTTCCCCAGTAACAAACAGCTGTTGCAAGAATTTAACAGCAATTTAGCAAACACCAGGTGATATATGTATCTAGAATGAAGTCTTCTGTTTCCAAGCAAATAGAGTAGCAATGACTCACAGAAAGGCATAAAAGCATGAACTGCTAGATTTATATGATTTTTTTTTCACAGCTTCTGTAATATTGTTTCTAAATCAACCTCAGTAAAATAAATTAATAATTAAATTAAATCCGGTGGATTCATACAGCAGCATTAGAACAAAAGTCTCCATTTAAACTCAGAAGGCATTCAAAATAAGACTAACACTGAGACTGAATTTTGAAAATTATATTGTCTAATTAGAAATTCAACTATTAAACCCCTCTGAATTTAGAATGCTTGTGTCTTGTTATAGACCACTCTTTGAATCCATTGGACAGAGATTGCTCACGTAAACTTGTATCATTCACTGTTTGTAAGTTAGACAACGCAAGAATTACTTTTCATTATTTTCTTAATTTCTATAATTTCTGTGAGAGTTCTAACACAGCAATTTGATTCATCTGGAGTTATTTAAAAAAACTAAAACCCACACAGAAAAAATTGGCTTCATTCACAAATTACTGACAATTAAGTAGAAATATAATTATTTCTACCAGCTGTCTAAAATTAAATGTATTACTTTTTAATTTGTGTTGCTTGTGAGCAGCTTTTGTATTATGGCTTAAATAAAATTTTTCATCTTTCATTATGTTCTCTCATTACTAATTTAGTATAATGATAATAGCTATGAGAACTTTGTGTTACTCTGCTTTTGGCATAGATTAAAACGCACAGTTTATGTGTAAAATGCAGGCCAGTACTGTGATTTTTGAAAGGCTGGTTTCACTGGTGAGGAAAGTAATTTTACTTCTGCAAAATGCCTTATTTACTATGCTATTTTGTATTAGCCTATGCCACAGTCCGAAAACAATACACCAAAATGAGCAAAGACTCGAAAGAGAGTTTATATAACAATTCTTTCATTTTTTTATGTTCTTGTTCCACAATAATTCATCTCCACAACAAAAGCAGATAATCATCTTCTATTGTTCTTTTCTCTGTTAAGATTACTATTCTTAATATAACAAAAGGAAGCTGCTTAAGTAACAGGAATATTCCTACATGTTTAAATCAATACATTGATCAGGCTCAACAAACATCTCTTTAAATCATTAATATGACAATGCAGTTTTTTGTTTATTCATGTGTATTAATATCAGATTACACCACTGTTGTTTATAGTCTTCTAGAAAATACAGAACAATGCATGTTAAAGAGATGTTTTATTATATCCTATTAGTCAAATATTGTATCTGGCTATTTTGTCTCATCAATAACTTGAAATTTTCAAAGCAAAAATTCCCTAAGGTATTAAACTAGACATTTTAAATCTTTATAGTTATTTAAACTAGGTTCCTTTACTGCTGGTCAGATTTTTGTGCACAAAGATATCTCCTAGAGAAGTCATTAAGAATGTCCCAACCCAGTTTTGTGATAAATTGTAAGACAATAAAACACATTAGTTTGATCTCAAATTACTAAATTCAGATGGTAAAGATATATTTAATATTTTTAGAGGTCATAAATATACTAGTTATAAATCACTAACAATGATAATTTTTTGCATTTTATTTGTACCAAGGTACAAAGTTGATACTGATTTATAAAATTACCAGCCATGAATTTCACTTTTTTTGTAAAGTGCAAATAAAAGAGCAATGTTTACAAGCTTGCAATCCCATTAATGAAAGAAACGATAGAAACTGCAAAGCATATTAGATATGAAAGAAAATGGTCAATAGGATAATAGTAACCTGTTAAGAGGAACTTTGTTTTATATATTATTGCACGTGAAAATTTTAAGGAAGGATTTAAACAAGCAAAGTGATGTGTATTTGCAAGTATAATATATATATATTGGCTTTATGTAGCAATTAATTATCTATGACACTATGCTTTATTTCTTCTGTCTTCCTTGGCTAGGGAGGAAGGCTGGATTTTCCATCTCTTAACCTAATCTCATAAAAGAGAAGATATACAAAGCAGAATTATTTTGAAGTTACTTTTAATTACTTCTAGTTACTGATTCAACCAGAAGATGCTGTTAATTTCTTCATTATGTAACTATCTAAACAAGAATGTTCTGATTATGCATCTGAGTTTCTTGCTGTAAGATTAGAGTAAAACATTTAGATTAAAATGGGGATATTCTGTATATAACACAGTAAAGTAACAGGATTAAGTTAGGCTAATAATATCACGTCATTAACTAGTACAAAATTCAGATGATTTTAGAACCCCTAAAGATTTCTTTAATTGTATTTTTTTTTATGAATTTATGAGGCCAGGCCAAAAAATGTCTTAAGAAAATGTAGTCTTTTGTTTCATTAATGCAAATGCAGTGTCATGACATCTAAGATACTAGACAATATGGATGATTGTAAGTATATTTGGATCATGTTATAAAAGAACATCACAATAAGTTAGGCAACCACTGTCTAATTAAATTTTCTTAATATCTTCTTGTTAAACACTTCTTAGGCATTGATTGATTGTGAAGATTTGATACCTATTTTTATTCATAATCCACAATGTCAATAGCAAGTGGTTTTGAATTTCAGCATATGTAGTCCTATTTAAAGTATTCCCTTTCTTTTTTCCTTAACTGTTGTCTTCAAAGTCATGTAAGTAAATTAGTTGGGTTTAGGCAATAGCAAACTAAAAGTAGAAGTTTTTATAGCAATTATTTACAAGATGCTCAATAACTCTTCTATGGACTGCAAAGTTTCTGTGTAGTTTCTATGATATTTTTATTGACATAATTATATGAGAAGAACTGTGAGAATAAACCAGTGCACTATGGCTTGTTTGACCAAAGCTATTTGGAATAGTTCATGTTTTTCACAGCAAGTGAAAAACAGACAAAACTCTGCTGTTACTTGCTTAGTTTAGCATCAACCAACTAACCAGCCAGTACGTGCTTGAGTCCAAGCTGGTTTGGAAGGATGTATTACAAGATGGATGAATGGTAAAATGTAGAGATACAGACCACTGACCATAGGAAAGAACTGTTTCATTTGTTAAAACTCTGTACAGTACTTAAAAATCCCTCTGCTGCTCTTGAAAAATGTGGTCAGTATCTGATTAGGTTCTGCTTGGTTTTTATTACAGGGCTGTTAATGCCAAGTTTTCCAGAATTAGTGACACCTGTGAAGAGAGTTCCAACTATTTTCAGCATTTTGTACTCTGCATTGGAAAACAAAAGGCAACTTAACTAAATTAACTAATGTTTTAAAGGCAGATAAATGTCTATATTTCCAAATTATTTTTGAATTTGAGAGTGGATGAGTTTCTCCTTGAGGGATCTCCCTATCACTAATAAAATGAACCTCATATAAACCTGTCATTTACCAGTTTGTTTCCTCTCCTAGTCTTGGAGAGAGAATCTGCAAGCTGGAGTTTTCTCAAATAAAAAAGCAAATTGAAACTTAGAGGTAATGTATTTGAAAAACCTGCTACAAGCTTTCTTTTAGCTTTCTTGTAAAGCTATTACCTGAACAACACTTCTGATTATTTAGTTTCATACCAGTGTTAGCTATTTAGATCATAGAGGGAGTGGATAATTCACAGATAGCAGGGATTCAAGTCATGACTTGCACTTGAGAATTAGGTCCCAGGTCTAGAGAACTTCCTGCAGATTTAATTAGCTTTGTAGTTACTATCAATTCTAAGGAATGATTGGTTTTTGTAGAGTAAATTAGCTGCTTTGTGTCAGAGGCAGAATGGCAGTTCAAACTTGCAAGACCTGCATCTGAAATGCATTGTTCAGGAAAAAATGAAAAAAAGACAAGTAAAATTTGAAAGAATTCATAAAGATTCCTGAATCAATTTTTCAAAGCTGGCAAGCAAATCCACAAGACGAAGGAAAAAAGACTTTCAGTCTTTTCTATTGCGACTGACATCTTAAC
The DNA here is from genome assembly GCF_003031625.1 of Empidonax traillii. Lineage (NCBI taxonomy): Eukaryota > Metazoa > Chordata > Aves > Passeriformes > Tyrannidae > Empidonax > Empidonax traillii. The sequence continues at coordinate 2,145,712 of NW_020955197.1, forward strand.
TCTGAGTGTTAGCTGCAGTTCCTTAATACTGCCCTATGCTGGTTACCAAGTGGCATTTAGTGGTCAGTGCTGGTAAGGTTATTTGTCTAAGAAAGGTAATTTAAGTCTCTATATTCTGACTAGTCATCTGAGCCATTACAATTTAGTTTCCTTTATCAATTAAGACAAAATAGAATATTAATAAAGTTGTATTTATAATATTTCTTAATTCATTTCACATACCTTGAACAGTATGGTCAGTTGACCTGTTTTGCTTTTTTTTCACTTTTTATGCAGAATAAATCAAAATTGTGTGACCAAAAGTTTTTTGTGGAATATGAAAACTATGGTGATATTCTTAGTATTTATAAAATAAGTTAACCCTGATAATCTTCTAGTTACTTCTTTGCTATCTTTCAGGAGCATACTTTCTTGAAAAAAATTGTAATCACTATAATAGAAATAGTATATTTCTGTATTTTCCTCTTAATGTATAATAATTTTAATTTTTCATGTTAAATAAGTAGTACCCTCTTCCATATATATACACATGAGGCTCTTGAATCTTGCAACTGCAAACATTCTGTTTAGAACACATAAAGGATTTCAGTCAAATATTTACTTTGTCATATTTCTAATATTAGCCGTTATACTCTGTTATTTACTTTAAGCAGGTGATACAGTATTAATACAATCAAAATTCCATATGCCAAAGCAATTTCCATGACCATAACCCCAAAATTATGTAATAAACTCACCAAAGTTGTTGCAGAATAAGAAAATTAGTTTAACACTTAAAGGACTTTTAAAAATGTCTATATTGTCATATTTAAGCCCTCTAACTGCTAGATATACAGTACAGTCAGGTCATTTGCTGATATTAGTACACTTACTGTTCTTTATTAGTGGAATCTTGACCACATGAATGTATCAGATGGATTTTTTCCTAATAAAAGAGTGAGATTATTTTGATCTCTTATAAGACCACAAATACCTTACCTGGAACACTTCCCTTTGCAGTAGAGGATTGGAAAAAAATTGCTACTCCCAAATCTTTCAAAGGTACTAATTTCTAGGAGGCACAAGATCTTTTCTACTTTCAAAATAAAGAAAAAAGCATCGCATTTCTTTCTGTGATGAGTGTGACTGACTTCATGCATACTATGCAATAATTTTTTTTTGTTCTCACAAACTTCTGTTTTTGAGAAAATACAAGGTTTCTTACCAAGTTATGTTCTTCTCTGCTTCTACTATTAGACTTTATTAAAACAAGTACTTCATTTAACTTTTAAAAATTTATTTTACAAAAATTTCAGTAAGACTGTCTGTTTTGGATGATTAGTAAGGAAAACAAGGGTTACTGTTTTCACCTTGTTATGCAGATGGGTCATGATCATGACTTGCTCGTGGGTAGCCAAGGCAGATGATAGATGTAACATATTTGATGTTCAGTTGCTGCATATCACACTACCTCACACAGTAGTCTGGCAGGATATGTGCTACAGAAGCACTCCAATGTGGCAGTGTTGCCCATGTGAAGGAAAAGATAAATTTAGCTTTTTTATTTTAAAAAGTTGCTTATGTTGCTTTGCAGCTATACAAAGATGTGAAGAAAGTAAAAAAAATGCTCAGAAAGTAACATCTGTTTTGGTAGCTTCCCTCACCATAAAATACTATGCTGATTATTAATCGACTCAGAAAGCAAGATTTCCGGAGAAAAGATTCATGATATTACTCAAAAATTCTCTTCTTTCTCAAGGTCCATCTGGTGTTTATATAAAGGTCTGTCTTTGGGCTTCCTATTCCTCTTTTGTTTCAAGTACAGGGATAAAATAGCTGAGACAAGACTATATTGTCTGAAGTGAAGTGATATTTATTTTTTAAAAAAGAAATTCAATGACATAAAGTTAAATTTTCCTGTAAAATTTCAGGAGGAATGTGTAAACATAGTCACATTCTGATTTGTAAATTTATTTAAGCAATAGGGTAAATGCTAAAGAACTCAATGTGTCAACTTTGAATCTTACCTCAAATATAGCATTTCAATAGGTGATTAAGCACAATGGCAAAACATCTGTTCTTGAAGCAATGCAAGGGAAAACCTGCCACCTCATGAATTACCGGAATAAGTCCAGATTTCAAAGTCTTAGTTAAGAACAGATTTACCCCAACCTGGTTGTTTCAGTTCAATAAGCCCTTGGCTAACTAGGTCTTGAGACACTATGAATAAAGATGAGTTGCATGTACTGAGGATTACAGATTCCAGATGCTGTATTGCTTGCCATCATATATTTAAAATGAAATGCAGCTGCATAGTCTAGTATCAAATTTGCATATTTCATAGTGTTCAAAAAAGCAACATTGTTTAGTCAAAGGAACACAGTTGGACTTCTATAGGCTTTAAGGATTTCCTAAACCAATAGTATAAACTAAGAGGAGAATATTACTATTATGCTTTCAGTGAGAAAGTTAAAAATTGGTTAAATATTTACCATATAATAGTGCTGTTTCTCAAAGATTACCATTATTTACCTTCATCCTGCAGCACTGATCATGTCAATTCTACTCCAGAGTTTCTGATCAATACTATCTGTGTCCTTTTCAGACATGAAAGATGTGTATTTTCCTCTGTCAGAGAATTAGTGCCATATGCACGCAGGAAATATTGGGAATGGGCAATGTTTGAAGTGAAAGGAGAAACATGGGGTACAGTACTTCACAGCAAGGGGGCTTCTATCTTCTTTTGCACAGCACTTAACATCCACTCAACTTGCATTAGTTAACAACAGTTAACTAATTTTACAAGTCAGTGAGTGATCATCCCCATTCTTGTAATCAATAAAATGTTTTGAAATTTATCATACATTTTTCTTATTGTATTGCTGAAATTTTTTTGATTGTCTAACTGATGCATTTTTTCAGCTGCTTTGCATGCATGATTTGCTCTTACACAAAATTTCCACAGTGACAGTTGATGATTAGCTCTTGAGCCCCTAAAAATTCCTATTGCTATATTCAAAATAATCCAGCAGTTGCTCAAGCACCATGTAGTAAATATCCTAAAAACAAAACACATCAGCACCATTTATCACAATGTAATTTGTATTTGGAAATATTTTCTTTGGATTACTGAAGGGTCAAACGAGGTTTACTAGTTCGCTCATCTCCAACACGGAGATCTTCATACTCATTGGCTTGCAATTTAAATTGCTAATTTAAAAACCTTGAATTTCCTGCTAATCTCAGCATTCTGATCACACACAGCTCCATCAGCTGTAGTTGATGATGAAGATATTAACTAAGCATTGACTAGGATTTTTTTTGTCACTTTAAAAATCCTACATATACAAATTTGACAGAATTAGCAAGATTAATTAAACATTATTAGTATTTTGGAATGATAATTCCTGCATTTCCTAATGGGGAAAATCATCAGGGTGAGTTTATTGCTGAGGCACACTTGGAACAAGGAATAGTCAAAGTAACTGCCCACAGATTGCACAGTGACTATGAAATAATAGAACTTTCAATACTCAGGGATGCAAGGAGGGCCATGAATAAAACCTCCATGTTGGACTTTCGGAAGGCAGACTTTGGCCTATTCAAAATACTAGTTTAGAGTGTAGACTGGCAAACTATCCTTGAAAACAAAGGGTTTCAGGAGGGATGGACGTGCTTCAATAAGGAAGTCTTGAATGCACAGGAGCAGGCTGTCCCAGTGTGCCAAAAGGCAAGCCAGCAGGGAAGACGACTGGTCTGGCAGAACAGTGAGATTTTGTAGGTAATTAGGGTAAAAAAGAGAGCCTACTGATTATGGAAAAAAGGGCTGGCTACTCCGGAGGAGTTTAGGAATATAGTTAGGTCTTACCAAAAGAAAATTGGAGACATAAAGGCAAAATTCGAACTCAATCTTGCCACTTCTGTTAAGGATAACAAAAAGTCTTTCTAGGGATACATCATTAGCAAAAGGAGGGACAAGGAAAACCTCCATTCTTTATTGGACATGGGTGGGAACATAGTTATCAAAGAGGAGGACAAGGCTGAGGTATTTAACACCTCCTTTACCTTAGTCTTCGACAGTAAGACAGGTTGTCCTGAGGACAGCTGGCTTCTGGAGCTTATAGACAGAGATAAGAAGCTGAATAGACCCCTGTAATCAAGGAGGAAATAGTGACCTGCTGAGCCACTTGGATCCTCACAAGTCTATGGGACCAGATGGGATCCATCCTAGGGTAATGAGGGAGCTGGCAGAAGAGCTCACCAAGCTGCTCTCCATCATTTACCAACAGTTCAGGCTCACTGGGAAGGTCCTAGAGGATTGAAAGCTTGCAAATGTTACGCCCATCCACAAAAGGGCTGCAAGGAGGACCCGGGAAACTCCAGGCCTGTCAGCCTGACCTCGGTGCCTGGCAAGGTTATGGAACATCATCCTGAGTGCAATCACACAGCACCTCTAGGATGGACAAGGGCTCAGACCCAGCCAGCACGGGTTTAGGAGGGGCAAGTCCTGTCTGAACAACCTGATCTCCTTTTGTGATCAAGTGACCCACCTGGTGGATGAGGGGAAGGCTGTGGATGTGTCTATCTGGACTTCAGCAAAGCCTTTGACACTGTCTCCCATAATATACTCCTGGAAAAGCTGGCAGCCCATGGCTTGGACAGGGGCACTCTGTGCTGGGTCAGGAACTGGCTGGAGGGCCGGGCCCAGGGAGTGCTGGTGAACAGGGCTGCATCCAGCTGGCAGCCGGTCACCAGTGGTGTCCCCCAGGGATCAGTGCTGGGACCAGTCCTGTTTAACATCTTTATCGATGATTTAGATGAGGAAATTGAGTCCATCATTAGCAAACTTTCAGATGACACCAAGTTGGGAGGGAGTGTCGACCTGCCGGAAGGCAGGAGGGCTCTGCAGAGGGACCTGGATAGACTGGAGAGATGGGCTGACTCCAGTGGGATGAAGTTCAACAAGGCCAAGTGCCGGGTCCTGCACTTTGGCCACAACAAGCCCCTGCAGCGCTACAGGCTGGGCACAGAGTGACTGGAGAGCAGCCAGATGGAAAGGGACCTGGGAGATTGGATTGACAGGAGGCTGAACATGAGCCAGCGGTGTGCCCAGGTGGCCAAGAAGGCCAATGGCATCCTGGCCTGCATCAAGAACAGTGTGGCCAGCAGGAGCAGGGAAGTGATTCTTCCCCTGTACTCAACGCTGGTGAGGCCACACCTGGAGTGCTGTGTCCAGTTCTGGGCCCCTCAGTTCAGGAAGGATATTTAGGGGCTGGAGCGGGTCCAGAGAAGAGCAACGAGGCTGGTGAAGGGACTTGAGCACAAGTCCTATGAGGAGAGGCTGAGGAGCTGGGGTTATTTTGCCTGGAGAAGAGAAGTTTCAGGGGTGACCTCATCACTCTCTACAACTCCCTGAAAGGAGGTTCTAGCCAGGTGGGGGTTGGTCTCTTCTGCCAGACAACTATCAGTAAGACAAGAGGGCATGGTCTTAAGCTGTGCCAGGGAAGGTTTAGGATATTAGGAAGAAATTCTTTACAGAGGGTAATTAGAAGGCATTAGAATGGGCTGCCCAGGGAAGTGGTGGATTCTCTGTCCCCAGAGGTTTTTAAGATGAAACTGGATGTGCCATAATCTAGTAACCACAGTGGTAGAGGATCAAGGGTTGGACTCGACGATCTCAGAGGTCCTTTCCAACCCAGCTGATTCTATGATTCTATGATTCTATGATTCTATGATTCTATGATATTTGGCCTCAGTCAACTTCATTTACTGTGGTGTTTCTGAGTTTCCCATGGAAGAGGAAGTATTACATGGATGTGCAGTAGCTGAAGGTTTTCGCAGGTTCTGCAGGTTCTGAGGAAGTCAAAGGTTAATGCAAGCTGCATTTATAACTCTTGGCTGATACTGAATCAAAACCTGTTGGTTAATTAGCTGATGATACCTAATGCAAAAAGCAGTGCTTGGGAGTCTGTTGTTTTGACAGTCAGATCCTGATCCTGAAAATGCTGGGAAAGGTGCTGTTTATCCTAAGTTACCCTAAGTATTTAAACCTATATAAGTTACCCTAAGTATTTAAACCTATATACATAAATTTCTGCTTGTGCACAACCTGTTCTACACATAAATGTAGGCTTTATAACCCAAAGGAATGCATAAATAAATTACCAAAATGAACTGTGTGGATGTAGTATGCACAGTTTATTTAGCTTTTGTGCTGAAATTATGCATTCCCTCCACCATCTCTAGTCCTCCAAGGTTTTCAGGGAGAAAGCTAAATTTGAGGCCAGCATGAATTTCCTTACTGACATAGACCTTGACAAATGAGAGTTTTGAGATACCTCATAGGAAATATTGAACACCAGTTTATGCTTCAGATCCAGTTGTCCTTCTCAACTTCTCCATCAGCTTAGGATCAACAACCTGAAATCTGTTTTCTCCTGCTTATGTTTCAAAAGAATGCCACTTCCATCAGTCATATACCATTTTGAAGGGATGTACCTGATTCTCCCATCATGCTGTGTTACAGAGTAAATATTTTATGCAAGTAGACTAGGAAAAGGAAAGATTAAGGACATTTCTTGTTCAGCCTAGGGATTAGACTATGAAAGGTTTTAGGTTCTCTGTGAGCCTAAACTAAAGTTTTCATAACCATGATATGAATTAGGAGATCTTCAGTGTCATAGAGTAAATTCCAGTTCCTAAAATATTACTGAGTGCTAATCTGGCTCACCGTTTTTTTTCAAATGGAAACATTTGAATGGGTTGGACCCACATCTCTACAGATCCCATTTAATGCCCTACTCAAATATTGAAATTACGTTTCTTTAAAGTATTGAATGTAGAATGCTCATCCCCACTGTTATGTTGTTAAGGTTATGTCCTGCTGTTTTCAAACTAGGAGACTTATTCCTCATGAGGATAACACTGTAACACACATTACACTGTCTATGCTAGATTTGCATTTGCCAATTACACAGCAGAGGCTGGACATCACTGTGATTGTAATCAGTGATCCCAGCGATCCTGGGATTACCGCATTAATCAGAAAGTCACTTTCATAACCAATGGTTTAAAATTTAGTTAGTCATAGTTGCTTTTTTTGTCTATTCTTTCCTCTTAAAAATGGACACTTGGGAAGTCTCAGAGCATCTTATGCGTGATGGTTTAACTGACCAGATCTGAGGACTAGTTTGGCAGAGGAGTGCAGTAAGAATGTGTGTGGCTTTGGGAAAAAATAGTGAAAACAATTATGACTGTTCCTTTACACTTAAAGCTTTAAGAAATGCTGAAGCACCAGTTCTCTGTTTGAGAACTGGTTGTTGTAGAATTCAAAAGATACGGCTGAACCTTTCACAGATTTCACAGAATGATTAGGATACATTAGAATGATAGGATACTATATATTTCAAAGAATATTCTGAGTCTAAAGGGACCCACAACTCTTAAGTGAATGGCCTATGCAGGGATCGAACCTACAATCGTGATGTTATTAGCTCCATGCTCTGATCAGCTGAGCTAATCTCAGGGTCAGATAAGGGTCAGATGATAATATGTACAGATAGGTGAAGCTTTGTGCCCTTGTAAGGAAAATTAAAAGATTTCTGCCAGGGCTGAAACATTAAAATGCCCCCAGTCAAATCAGCCAACAAGAAATAAATACCACTGGAATGCTCCCACTCTCTGACAACAATTACTGAAGCAGTTTTTTCAATAAAAGAGGAAGAGATTAATACAAACTTTTGCAGTAAGCAACACTGTAAATTACAACAATGAGATGGAGTTCTCGGTTCAAACATCTATAAGTCTTTCATAAGATAGGTAATATTTTATTATAGTACCTAGTTTAGTTGGCTAAATTAGCTGACTGATCTCCTAGTGTTAATGGAGAAAGTGGACCTTTAGGTGATTTTCAAAATATCAGCCTAACTTAGACTCTGCGAATAGCCTCCTAAGGGGCTTTACCATATATCCATTGATAGAGATTGAACTTGAAATACTCATGCAAAAAACCCCTCATCCTTCATTCCTACAGTAATACTCTCAATATTTTCATAAGATCTAAAGTTTATAACATACCTTTGTTTCTATATGCAAGTATTAAAATGCCTGTGACTGTCAATGGCACAAACTCGGTAGTTTGTTCTAACACCTTCTTCACTGTCCATACTCTTAATAATCTTAAAATTTTTGCTTCATGAAATTCGTTCTTTGATGTGATAAATAAAGTTGATAATGGGACTCAGGCTCATGGCAAGGATCTGTTTCTAATTTGTATGCCTAAGAGGGACATGCCAGTGTGGAAAACTATGAATTCTGACCCTTGAAGAGTCAACGTAAACATTGTATTAGCTTACAATTGTACTTTATACAAATTTATTTTTTTCTAAACTGATTCATTATAAATTTGCCCAAGCCTACTTTCTAATCTTGATAGATATATTCTAATTAGGAAAACTGACTTGTATCCCAAGTGACATAAATTAAAAACTTAGGGATAAATACTCACCTAATTGACTGATAGCATGCTGAGGATATTTGATTTGCAGATGAGAGTTCATAGAGATTATGTGGTAGAAAGCTATGCGAAAACATATTGTTGTGATGTGGATTGTATTTTGCCCTGCAAAGACATAGTTATTTAATATTAGTGGTAGCTGAGTTGACTAAATCATTAGGGTGTAGTTGATGTGTGTTGTATGCTGTTTGATATGAAATTACCTCTGACATATATTACATAACATTTCCTGTTTATTTATCTGATTGCATACACATATCTTCATCAGAGCTTTGTGAGCCTGGAGATACCCATGTTTGCTTAATATTTGACAAGCACAAATTCAAACCCCTCCAGGCTCACTAGGTCTGTTTCTATAATCCTTAATTGGGAAAAGTAAGCCTTGAGAGCTTTTAAATACCATGCTGAAATTGAGATCAGGGGTTGGCAACACTATCTGTCAAAACTTGCTGTGTAAGCCCACAAACAATAACACATAACCACCTCCATATACCATCCTCTCCCAATATTTAACTGATAGTCTAAAAATACGCATCTACAGAACAGTGAGACTTTTAAAGTTCATTTTTAATCATAAAAGTATAAAAATCTGAGTTAATTTTATCTGGACAACAAATAAGAATAAACTCTTAATTATTTATAATATTTTTGAAGAAAAATATTTGTTTATTACTTCCTCTCAAATAATGGTTTATGTTATTTTTCTCCTTAGCCATCTGAAGGGAAGTGATTAATATAAACAGGTATTTGTGGTTTTTCAGATTACACTGTAGGAATAGGACTTCAATCAGTAATTCATCATTTTCCTCTTCATCCATTTCTGAATTCTGCACATTACTAAAGGGTCATGTGGGTAGCTTTAAGTAAGAATAAGCTACACTGTAAGAAATGTATTTCCATATACACTCTATGTGTTTGTCTTTTCCATCTTTTTGGAAGGTCTTTCTGCCCATCCTGCCACTGGTTTGCAGAGCAGGTCTCTTAGTAGCTGCAGACTTAATAGTTTAGAAGTTAAAAATTGGAAACTCGTTTAAGGAAGGCAAGCAGAGTTTACACTACACTATTTTGCATCTTCTGGTGATTTAGATTTATCTCAGAACAGTGAAGGCATAAGTTGAATAACGGGAGAGTAGCTTGGGAAGATCTATGTTTATTAAAAAATGCTTTCTTCAAGGCGCAGATAATTCAATTTGTTATGAGGAAGGAAAGAAATATTGTTTATCTTCCAAAACTCAGCTGGGCAAATACGTACTAAGCAGTGTGTGTTAAAACAGTGTAGAAGCATACATTTGACAGCGAGCTCCAATCTGGAAAAGCTGCTGGCAAAGCTTAATTTTGGAGTATTCAAGGTTGTTTTTGGAAACACTCCCCAGAAGATTATTATTTAGTGTGCTGCACGAAATGTTATGTAAAATTAATATCTGTTGTCCTAAACACTGCACAAAACACAAAATAAAGTATTAAGATAAGAATTCAATGAGCTCATATTGCATTTAGGTGTGTTAGGATGACATTTTAATTGCATTTTGAAAAATACAACTTTTTGTCAGTCTCTCTTTAAATTTCTGCTTGCCATTTTTTAATTCCCTCAGTTTTCTTTTATTTGCATGCATAGCATGTGGCTATTCTAAACTAGTTTTGCTATGTTAGCTGCAGTATCGTGTTATTTTTAAATGTATTTTGAAGTTGCACTGAAATTTCTTCAGCAGCTGGAAGATTTTTAGATGTAGAAATATGACTTTACCACTATTCACAGAAATTATGATATAGTAGGTAAGAAGCATAAGAATATGCAGTTATGATGGAAGGAAGGCAGATGAGAAAGATGGTTTAAATTTTTTTTCTGCTAGATATAAGTTAAGAATATTACCCATAACACTGCATAATTGAATTAGTATATTGAAATCTTGGTATTAAGTCCAAAGTCTGAGTGAAAGGCTTAGTGTTAAAAGGCTGCTAAAACTTAATTTCACCTAACTGGGATTTGAAGGAAAGAACTGTTGGCTTATAGCTATGGGGATATAAAAGATTTGTTCAAAGTGTGAGAATGAAAGATGAAGTCTGGTACACAAAAGATGTTTACAAATTACTTTTTGTCTGTTTGCTTACTTGCTTGTTTGTTGGTTTGAGTTTTTTTAAATTTATTTTTTTTAAATTTATTAAATTGCCATTACGCAAACCTCTGCCTTCTATCCCAAAAACATCTGTGTTTTTTCTGGAATGATTTACCAAATCTGAGTCAGACTTGTTAGCAGCTGAGAGACTGGATGAGGTGAAAGAAACACTGAGGTGGAATGCTGAATGTCTCTCTGCTACGGTTCTCTACAACTTGTTTTTGGTGTCTTTCCTCTCTGATTCATTGGGTGTAAGTCATCACTCCACGAAGCTGAAACTTCATCAGCCCAAATAAATATGATTTTCTTTTCTGAAGGATTTAAATCTTTAATTAATACTTTTGACATCAGCAATTCCAAAGACTTTTCCAAACACTAAAAAAAATGTCTCCCTTCAGACAGCTTTGGTGTTCTCTGCCATAACAAGAAGTTATAAATTGATGCTTAAAAAATTAAAACCAGCATATTTTCTCAATCAATGGCATACTATATTTTTGTGTGCTGGCTGCTTAATGCAAACCACATAAAATATATGAATATTCTAAACCCATTAATATATGGGCCTTCTCTCAATGGTCTTTATTGTTAACACTGGTTAGGTTAGCTAAACAAATGGTAGCATGTATATAGTTAGTGAATTTCCCTGCTTACGTCTATAATACAAGTTTATAACGGAAGCAAAGTCATATAATATTTAAATCTGACATTTAGTGTTTGCCCTAGTAGATGGTCTTTCTTTTACTTAAGTGTCATTACTTTTATGTAGTCCATTTTCATTGCATTTAGTCTCATTTTAGTAATAATGCTTGCATGATTTACCAGGAAAATGCAATCTTTGCCCTGAATGGCACAGTGCAAGAAAAAATGGAAGCTGTTAAGAGGCTGAATGGCAAAAAAGTATTATTGACCTATGCTGGCAGCCATGTGTTTCAATTATTTTCAAGAATCCATTTGTCAAATAAGTGAAGCAATGTGGGACGTCAAGTTCAAGCTGGGGTTAGTGCCTTTCTACATCTGATATGATGTATCTTCTGTAGCCATTTAATTGAATTACCCAATTTATTTTTCAAGCAACAATGCTCTACCAAGAGCCATGACATTAAACAATTAAATACTAGTTTAAAAGTCTGTATTTTCTGTAGTTCATCATTTCTCTGCCTAGGCATTTCTCTGCCTAAGGCTGTGCTGCATTCAGATACAGTAAAATCTTAGTGTCTCAGGGAACACCCATCCTGTCCCAAATAGCAAAATTTTGATACCAATATGCATGGAGAATGTGAATGCCCATTGCCTGGTAAGTTCTGTAGAAGCTGCCCTCTTAATTTCTTAATAGATGAAAAGAAGGAGTTAACTCCCATGCCTGAAGAGATTCTGGATTTCTAGGTTGAAGACTAAAAATTCAGAAAAGGGGCTAAAATCAAGAAATCATTAGCAAAAGTTTAAGGTAAAAGCTGGGCTAACTTGCAAAGCCTCCTTAAACTTTTAAAGCAGTAAAAATTACACAATCTTTGTTGCCTTGACCAAATAGCACAGGATTTGTCTTTCCTTTTTTTTTTACTTTTTATTAGAAGTTTTTACCTGTAGTGCAGTTGTTTACTTGTGTATTCATAGAGTACATTAGTCTGTATCCATATACTTCCACAAATATTTAAAATACTTTCACCAATTTTATTAAGAAATAAGTTGAAGCGCTGAGAGTTTTCTTTATTTCTTTGTGTTTTCCTGGTGCTGCTGGAAATCAATTAAGATACAATTTTTAAAAGTCTTAGAGATTTTCTTTTGTTATATACATATAGACACATATTTTTATATGAGAAGAATAATTACTGAAACAGTAAGAACAGCAGTGACTTATTTTTTTTTTCAATTAACATTCAACAATTAAATTTTAATATGGTCAGGGAATTGTTCAGAGACTTTTGTATGGGGATACTGCACCTTTAATTATCTGCCCTCTGGTGCCAAGCCTTTTCTTTGAGTGCTTCCATAAAAGCTTATTGCAGCTAGTTATTGAGCAAATTAGTACTTGAGTTTTGGTGAAAAATGTCTTTATTAGTCCTAAAACCAGAGTCACTGTGCATTCCCAGAAGGCGTGATTTTGTTTGATGAATAAATCTAGCAATTATCCTGCTGTTAGGGCTGTATTGCAAATGTCATAAGCAGATAAACAGAAGGAGTAAGCCTTCCGTAAATTCTCTAATTATCTATGTTGGATTACTTATTGCCTGCAGATGATTTATGAGCATATTGATATATACTTAAGTATTTTCATTTGAGTTCATGGATGCAAATAATTAAGGCACTAGTAATTTGCAAAAGAAAGTGGCAGGTCAGGGTCATCTCATTATAAAACTTGTGCTCATGTTCATGCTATAGGAGAAAATATAGGTATGAGCTCTTTGACTAGGCTTCTGACTTTGACATCTTTAGCATTCCCATCAGTTTTTTTTGTTTTAATTCCCAATTTTCCATAAACGTGTCTTAGACCTCAGCTTGCTTAGATATCACCACATCAAAATACAGATGATTGTCAGGTTGATTTCCAATACTCAATATGTATGTGAACCTGGAGAGCCATGCTGGAAGATATTTAGCTGACAATCCTGAGGATGGTAATTTTCTTCAACTTAACTATTGTTGTGTAAATGTTGAGCTCATGCTTTTGCACCACATCATGTTAAATACTCTCATATCCCTTGGCACTGTCAGTGGCTGAAATAAAGATTTCACCTTTCTTTCTCAGAGAAGTGCAAAGAATATATAGAGCCCTTTATGTAGAAGCATATAGCTGTAAAAATTAATAAATAACAAAGACTTCTGTATGTTTAGCAGGAATAAGGTCTTTTCTTTATTTCAGCTGTTGAGGGAAGTTTCTGCTAAATATTAAAGGTACAGAGAATTTTCCTGTGACATTAAAAAGCAGCTGAGTGAAACAACCGGAAAAAGAAGATGCTATACAATGTGTATGATACCTTACTTCTCTGTGCATCTGGATTTTTTATGTTGATATTTGCATGTGTTTATCTTGTTGTGGGCCTATTAATTTGTTTTATCTGTCTAATAGTAGACAGAGACTTTGACCTAATGTGTTACAGACTTTTGTGGGTGATATTTTCAGTTTTACTTAAAATTTGATGCAGTTGAACACAGCATGATTTGTGGGATAAGGAATTAAAGCAATGTAAGTGCTGACTGACAAAAATTGGTATTTAGAACTGTTGCAACCTCTTTTGCTCAAGGCTATTTCATGAAGTGCTCTTCTTCTGTTGTAATAACTATTTTAGTTGTTTAGTTATGCTTTAGTAAGCATATTTGAACAGACTTTAACATGGGGAGGGAAGAACTGACATTTACAAGTTTCTATTGATATATTGAATATTTAATCTTCCAGATGTACTCCCGTCATAATAACTTACATTAGCAGAACTCATTTTCAGAAAACCCAGTAATTGTATGAAGCTGGATCATCCTCAAATGATACAGTGACAAGCCTTAGCTGAAAATTCTTCCCAAAGTTTTAAAAGGGATATTTTGGAATATGCCTCAAAATTGTCATAGCAGATGTGGTACTGCCTGACGTGTTGCCTAGAGTTTCACTGTACAGACAAGGAGAACAAAAAAATACAATAAAACAAAATGCTGTTTCTTTTAATACAACATCTGTGTTTCATGGTGAGCTGATTTTGGACTTGTTCATGGAAATGTAGAAATGGGACAGTATTGACCTACCAACCACACATAAAATGGGAGTAAATGAGATAAATAATGTGACCTTGATATTATCATTGGTCTAGTCCAGGGAACCTGACCTTTCTGATAACTCCTTCTGGGCACAATAAACTTCGATGTCACTTTAATATCACATTGTTGCATAAACAACATATGGATTGGACAGAATTGCACTCTTTTTTTCCTAACACCTTCATTCTTTTATCTGTTATCTGGACAGACAGGAATTGTTGTGCTATTAGAAGATTCTCCTTAAACTGAGTTTTCTCCTCCATCCGACTGACCCTACTACCCACAGTTTGTTGCTTAGAGTGTTTCTTTTGCAGTTTATGATCAAGCCTTTAATTTTTATTTTATTTGCGATGTTATCTGCTTCTCTACAGAGTCACAATATATTTGTAAGAAAAAAGATGCTTTATTGAGAAGATCAAAAGAATCAATGATTTTCAGAAAAACTTTTGACAATTAACTGGGGATTAAACAATGAAAATCTATCAAGTCACTGTTAATCACATAAACCTCACATGCCATCAGATAAAGAGTCAGAGCTTTTCATAACTCATGTTGCAGCTGATTTGGCCATATAAACAAATCTTGATTCCTTCTGAACACATGACAACAAATGTTGTTATTGCTGTTTCTAACTTAGAATACTAAGGTGATTGTTGGCCTTTTTTTTTACTTTTTACTTCTCACCTCATAGTAAGAGTAGTGATTTGACAACCAGCAATAACTAGAACATGTGAAACAATTGTAGCAAAGAACTTTGGGAGAATTTTATGTGAAAAATTAGTTAAATATTTTAATCAATTTCATGCTTCTCCCACTGTATTTTTACTTTACGCTTAATAGTATTTATTGTTCTCTATATTTATACAAACTTTCTTTTGGGGTACATGTCTGTGAACATGCATATAAACTGATATCAATTTCCATCTATGTTGTATTAGACCTTTGACCTCTATCGACTCAGTTATTAAAAACAGCAACATGTGATGTCTGAAAAATTAATGTATTTATAGAAAGTCAAATGTGAAAGCTTAATACTTACAACAATCTAATATTAAGAGACTGTAATAGTTTTGAGAGATCTAATCAAATAAAGTGTTCAAATATAGCATGAAACTCATCAGCGGTGAATGTGAACATTACAAGCCAGAATTAGTTGCTTGAAATAATTACTTCACTTGTATTATGAATAAAGACATTATAGGACAGTGAAAGTGTTGATGATCACCTCATTTGCTGTCAAAAACTTCTTAGACTCCTTACTGGTTCAAAATGAAGATATGTGCAGCAAGACTAAAATCCTCTTTCTAATGAGTGCTTTTTTTGTGGAAGAAGGAGGAAGTAAGCCTGCAACAACCAAAGGTTTTATTATTTCTGGAGGGTTTTTTCAGTAGTTGAAGTCTGGTGGCTATGTAGCCAAAAGGAATCAGCTGCGATGTGGAATTGTTAATTGGTCTCTGTCACTGTTTTTTATTAGACATTATATAAAAGCTAGCCTAGATGAGTAGCTATTTGCTTTTATGAGAATAGTAAAACTGGGCTGGGCTTACAAAAATGAGTTTCATAAAGATAAGCCAGAGATTCCAAAATGTCTTTCCTGGCTTGTGCAGAAGGTGTTGACCATTTACTTTTAAGAAAACTTGTAAGAAAACAGTTCAAACATGCAGGTGCTGTATTTTAAAAGCGTTTAATATCTAATTAATAAATTACATATTACACCTATGCAGAAGAAGTCCTGGAAAGCAACAATAATAGTGTTACCCATATTTAATTATAATATCAGTAGCATTTATTACTTTGTACCATTCAGCATTATTTTGTTTAAAGTTTGTGCATTAAATGTGGGACTGGGAATTTCACATTAAAAGGTCCTTTTATGCAAGGGTTTTCTTAAATTGTCCTATTTCATATATTTAGTCTTGAAATTTTGTCATAAATTTTTACTAATTTCTTTTTATTTTGGTAATAACACTTTAAATTGTAGGGTTTATATATATTTATATGTATAAATATAAATGTATTTGATTTTAAATCAATGAGTGTCATTGAGTCCACTTTTACTTCAGGACTAATTATATACTGACTGTGTATTTGCAGTTAATAAGCTTAGATACTAGGGAAAACATCAGTGAAAAAGATTACACCACAGATAATTAATAAAAATCAATTAGTTTGTTAATGAGTACTCTGCTATTACCCAAGGTGGAAGAAACCAGCTGGGGAAAAAAACAACATCCCTGAATAGGACGTTTTAGATGCCTGAGATCTGCTGAGAATTTCAAAGGAAATGAATATAAGAGGCAGCACTACTTGGGTTAAAACTAGCCAAATTTCCTCTTGAGATAGTAGGTCCTCCAGCTAATAAATCTAGTAAAAAAGTGATTCACCTTTAGTTTATGCTATAAACCATCTTCTGATGCCTAAAGTACATTGCTCACTTGCTCACTGCCCTGTATTAAAAACAAAGCCCATAGTTGTAAATGTCAATGACTAAGTTTGTTAGAGCTCTTGCATCTCCTCGCTTTAGTGGAAAAGCTGGAAATACCCATTACCTCTTAGATGACTTTAGGATAACATTTTGCATTCAGATATATAAATGGCATAAAGTCAAACCTAATCTGGCAGCGAAATGCAAAATGCCTTCAAAAAGTCCATGGACTGACTGAAATGGAAAAGTTCAATGGCAATGCTTATCCATTTGTAAGTATACTTCTATAACAAAAATTCTGCAACATGTTTCCATCACCTTTCTTTTACTTTGACTCGGGTTGTTAGCTGTGGCTAATTTAATCAAACCCTATACAGAACTCAAAAAAAAAAAAATTATAATCCATACACATATTGTCAGCCACATCATTTATGTTTCATGTCTTGGGCGGTTATATCTGGAAAGAAAGAGGTAAGAGGAAAGAAAGTGCTTGGATCTGGAATCATTGTATATAACACAAATTTTTGGTTATTATTCTTATAAGGAAGCAATGGGAAATAACTATATGGAGAAAGTTAAAATGTTGATGCTACAAGAAGTCAAACTCTCTATTGATCAAGACAGATATACACCATAACAAGAGAATTCCTTTTTTTTTTTGAAAAAAATACAGATGCTTAAAAACTATTGCTTTAAAGAATATTTTCTATGTGACAGGAGAATTTCTATCCTGTGTACAGTACAGACATGAGGCAGATAAGTATAAGGTTTGTTTGTTGTTTTTTTTTTTTTTAACTACAGTGCTACTGTAACTCTAGTGTGCCTTATTTAAAATCCTTTCAAATATACAGTTTGTCATCCTGATTTGGGAAATTTGCCATGGAGTTCACTGTGAGCAAGATGCACAGTAGGTCATCTGAATGACTTGAAGTCCTATGAAATGACTCCTGAAACTGAGTCTGTTTCCAAAAACATTGTGATTTTAAAGTTTTCAGATGATACAGTAGAGAGACAAATGTCTTCTCTTGCTTTTGAACCACTGGAAAGACATTGCAATGCTTAAATTTCTGGGTTGGGACTCCAGAATTATTCTGTACCCTGTTGACTTTCTGGTTTTCCTTTATTGGTATCACTTTCAATCTTTCTTCGAAAATCTACTTTTAGACAACATAAACTGCTTTATCTAATTAAATTGTACTTAAAAGAACTGGTTTTCTGTTTGCTCTCTTGGCTGTGTTATTTTAAATCTGATGAGTTCTTAACACTAGGATAGATTACGTTGTTTTATATTACCATGAATTCTCTAAATGACCTTTTAAAAATTACTTGTCCATTTAAACACATAAACCTCATAGATAAAACACCTTGGGCATGACTTCCTCATTACACTGTGTGCCGTCACAAGCACTGTCGCATTAAGCTGTACACCTATGGCAGGTAAATGCTGTCAGAATGTAATCTTTGTGTCAAGTTAGGGATTTAAACACACTTTTTATAAATACAGAGCAGAAAAGTTCCATATTTACATAATTATCTCAATTTCCATATACAATGTCTCAGTTTTGAAGAACCCGTGCCAAGCTTATTGCTTTTCATGTATAAAACATTGTGGAAGCAGCAGAGAGTTGTGAATGATTGTGATCTTGAAAATACATTGTACCCTTAAATTTTTTAGTGGCAGAGTTAAATTTTCCATTTTTAACCTCCAGTAATCTAAGAAGCAATGGACTACAATGTGATTCTTGGCACTCATTAAGCCTTGATTACCTTTTCCATCAGCAAGCAGGAGCAGGTCCTTGGCATTTATTAGCTATTAATAATGATCTGAGGCCAGTGAAGTACAGCATCTTGTGTTATTAGATGTTGCCTGTTGAAGCTTCAAGAGGTATCAAGCTGAGAGCATGCAACAGAATATATCAGCATGATTAATTTCAAAACTGAAACCACAGTTTGCCTTGTTATATATTTTTTTTTCAGATTTATCCAAACTTCTCAATGATCTGTTTGTGAAAGTTCATCATACTTTTGTGGTATTTGCATGGATCATATAGTGTTCTCCAAACTCATTAGAGATTATATGGTAATAGTAGTGTTAAATGAATAATATTATTCTTAAATTACATATCTCATGCTTGATAGTTCTTATTAATATCCTAGCAAACAGTTTCTTTTAACAGTATGGATATTTGAAATGAAGGGTTTTGAGGAAATGGCCTTTATACATTCTATCTCTCTGGCTATAGAATATAGATTCAAAATATCTCCTGACTGTACGTTATTCTTCACGTGTACAACTGAGTGTATTACAGAACTATTAGCAAGAGTGTCATGGCCTGCGATTTGTAAATGAGGAGAGTTTGATAAAATTACCACTGTTAGCTTTAGCTGAAAACAAATCATAACAACATTTTTGTAGCTGTGATGATCTCTGGGGGAAAAAGTGGAAAGGTTTTTTATAAAGAATGCGTATCCTTAACTCTGTCTTACTTAGGAGGCTGATACAGTTGGAAAAGTAATACCTTGGAATGTTAGTTCTCCTTGTCCTCAATCCCTAACAGTATCATTCTGCCCAACAAGCATTACCTCTTCTTACAAACCTTACAATACTGGAGTACACTATTTGTTGCTTTGTTGCATATTATTTCCTCAGTTTATGGTCAATATCTGAAAAGAGGTGACTGTGATTTCTTATGACTCTTTCACTGTTTACATTTAGAATGAAGTTTAGTTTACTTAAGGTTTTCTGTTTCTCACTCAACATTAAGAGCTTTTTAGACACAGATATACTTTCTGGGCCTCTGGGGAAGTGCATTTCTAAGTTCAAAAACATTCTTCAACCTTGCCGAATTGATGCCTGATGGCTAGTACTGATTTTCTCTACTTTCTCATCTCCCAAAGGAAAGTTAACAGCCAAACTACTGATCAATTTTCAGACAAATTGTACCAAATGCAATCATAGTCAATGTAAGGTATATCTTGAATTAAAAGTTTCATCTTGTCCTATTTTAGTAGATGACAATGAATGCTATGTTTTTGCTGGGTTTTATGGTCTTGTGAGGGCTTTTATTTGGGAATTTTAGTCGTCCTACCATGGTTTTTTTAAAAAAAAATCACTTTTCTGTTTACAAAAAAATGTATTAAAGTCAGAATATCACTTTGAAGTAGGCTACATTAGAATTTACGAGTAGGAAGTTGTGAAAGTTACAGGGTAAGAAACTATGAGCTATTAGTGCAGTTTCCAATAGCTTTCCCTCTGGACATTCCCAATTCTTCCTTTTTTTTATTAAAAATTCTATTCAATTTCACTAACTGAGGGTATAGTAAGTCTGTTCATCCTGTTGTGGAAGATCCAGATTTGTGTCTCTGGAGATGTTCTGACAACTTTTTCTGCATCTCTGGTAGAGTTGGGGCTGAAGGTGGGGAGCGGCAGTGAAAATTTGTTTCTGGTGGTGTTTTGAATGTCTAAGCAGGAAGACTGGAAGGTGAATCAAGGGGAAACTTGTTTTAACTTATGATCTCATGAGCTTCAATATTTAAGTTGTAAAAACAATGCACAAAACATAACACAACTAGTTTTTACCTATTGCTATGTAAGTAGATTCTTCTTTATATCCCACTCTTTTCATTCTATTTAGCTGAAATTTTGCAACACCAATTTTCAACTCTTTTGGAGAACTGTGGATTGATATTTCAAAGGAAAACTGTTAAAACAAAATAAATTTGTACAGCATTTTAATAATGATGTGTGGAACATTAAAGTTCAGGGCTCCTATCTGAATCAAACAGGGATAGAATTTACTTGAATTCAGGTTTTTTACATCAACCATCTGCTGTATATGTGTTTTGGATAGGGAGTTTGGGGTGCTAGAGGCAAATGCACCAGTCACAATTATATTGATTACTTTGTAGTATATTTTTCAACCCAGAAATCCTATCCTGTGCCTAAGGAATGACTGATCAAAACTTACACACCAAACACTCTAAAATTAGTTTTGTCATCTGAAAAAAACTGTGCTGAAGATGTCACTAGTTCTTCTCTAGAGATAGTGAATTTTAAGTACTTCACAGTACTTTAAGAAGTAAAGTACTGACCACCTAGAATTGTGGTTCAGCAGCATCTAAATAAGCAACATCAGCAATTTTCCTGCTTGGTGCAGATCATGCTGGTAATTTGCAGTAAAATATCTACTAGTTATTGAGAAGGGTAGCAATTATTTTCATTTATTTTTGTCAGTTTACCAGTTCTAGGACTAAAGTTTATCTCTTCTGCTTTTCTCATAGGTTTACCAAATTGCTCTAAGCTATCCATTTTCTTCATCTCCATCCTTCACCTCAAATAGAAGAGGTGAAGGTGCCTCTTCCTCAAAAAGGCTTGTGAATCCCAAATTTTCACATCTGAAGTTCTGCATCTCAGATTATGTGCAGTTTAGTCCCAGGTCTCAAAAATATAGAATTATATTTTTTCCTTCTCTTACTTAGCAATGACTTGAGGTTTCATTAAGAGGTAAATTGGTATGTGCTTAAAGTAATAAGAATGCTTTAGTGGCCTTCAATGTTTTCTGTACTGCCACTGTACTTTATCAAACATTAAATCTGTATGATACAAAGGTAATGTGCTGATACTTATGGCTCAGGAGAAACAGGAATAGGAACATGACCATTAACAAAGAGCAAAGCCATGCCTGAGCAAAGAAAAAAGTATACTAGCATTTGTAAAAGCTGACTTTAGGAGGAATTGCTTATGGATTCTCCATCTGTCAGTGAGAGTGCATAAAATTCTGGTTACGTCAACGTATTAAGATATAGCAGAAATTAAAATGAAAGCAGGACAAGGAAAAGGTAAAGTGAAAGATTTTGCTATTAGGCCATTGCTTTGATCATGAGGTTTCAAATATATCTATCATCCTACATCTGTGAAGCTGTATTAAAAGGTTAATGAAGTTTTGTACCTTTTGGACTTATTATACCTAAGTTGCTGTATCAGCAAATACAGGGAATTTAGTACTCTGTGATTTATCAGGAAATTGGTATTGTAAAAGACTAGACAGTCATAGAATTTACATTCAAATATATCTTAAGACAGTTCTTAGAGGACTAACATGTTAATATTGTTGCAAACGGCTGTGCAATGCTCCTCATATTCCTGGGGGGCAAAAGAATCTTTTTGAAAAAGAAACTTTCATGTTTTGGCAGCTCTAGTGCTGTGATTCATATACAGCTTGTAGACCTTAGCAGCAAATGCTCATTGTTTTAATGGTTTTAGCAAGAGAACTGGTTTGCATCAGTCTTGTAGTGTAAGGCTCATATCATAAGACCATGCATGTAATAGTGATACTGTCGTGTTAAATGAGCATAGCTTGAAGTATTATTTTTTAAAAAATTGAAAGGTTGTGGCAGTAATAAAAAGGTTGAATGGTAATGTCTCTAATTGAACAGTAAGGCCTCTTTCCTATTAAGTCACTCTTTCATCTGTCTTTTTAATTATTGCATTATCATTTTGCACTGCAGTTCACAATGAAACGACCATTTGTGTTTAAGTGAAAGCTAATTATTAGGACTGAATTATTGTGCAGTTTATTGATCCCTATGGTGGATTAAGGGCTTTAAGTTCGTCTAGACAGAATAGTTAGCAAAATGACAAAAGGAAACATATAAGACCCTTGGGAAGAATCCCCACGCTCCATAAGCAATTAATGCCTGCCAGGTAATGGAATTTAAGTTTATACTAAATCTAGCAGTGCTTTGACATTTCAGCTGCCTTATAAACACATTAGTCTAATGAATTAAGACTTATGAATTGTGTTGATACACAAGTAGGAGTAGTTGCAAATGTAAGATATTTTTAGCCTTCTTGAAAAATGGATACATTTCGTTCAGAATTTGATGAAAAATGAAATGTGCTCTGTGTAATGTTTATCTCTGTTCACCTTGCTCTCTGTTGATGAATGTGCATTAACAACTTCTATTTCCTGAAGAACACTAATCTTTCTTATGAATGTGAAAAATATTCACTAAAAAACCAAGGCAAAAAAATCACAAAAACTCAAAAAGCACCACAAAAACCAAATACAGTACTGCTGAGTAAGAAAGTGAAGAGACCATTCACCTCAATCCAGTTTGAGATGCTTGGCAAGTTTAAAAGCCATCTGTCATTATCTCGATGGGAAAGCCCCAGTTAGCGCTAAGTCTAAAGCCTTTTGTTATTTATAAGTACATGTCCCTGAGTGGACTGTGAACAGATCAGACAAAGTGGTTTTACTGAGTCCTCTTTTCTTATGCAACTTTTTGTCCATAAGAGCTCTGTTATCAAAGACTTCCCAGGCAATATGCCAACCAGGAGACCTGTTCAAAGGAAATAATGACACATTATAGTCCTAGGACTTTGCTTCAAATACATTATTTTATACAAATATTTTTGGTAAGTCTCTTTTTAGATTTTTTTACCTATAAATAATTCTTTGGGGTTTTTTCCTCCTAAATTGAGGAAGATTGACATTTGGTAAGACTGGTAAAATATAATTCTCTAAGTAGAACACAGAATCAAGACTCAGGATATGGATGTTCTCACCTTGATTTTCTTTGTGACTTGCTCACAACCCCTGGAATACTCAGGTTGGAGTATCTCTCCACGAGAACCCATGCTTTGGATATCTCAACATTTCTGAGAGGGATAATTGGCTTGAGAGACAGGATGCTATGTGATGCCTGGTCAAGACCTGGTTTGAATCTACCCAACATGAATGTGGCTGGAGTGACTGCATGCATTTTTTCATTTGGGGAATGTGTTGTCTGCTTTTCTTCCCATTACCGCTGTCTTTTTCTTTTGAATGAATAGCACAAAGCTTTCCAGCCTAAAAGAAGTTTTCTGTTTTGCTCATGATTGTAGCGTGTCCTTGACTTTATGCTGATACTTCTCTTAAGATTACTTACTTATCTTAAGTTACTTCAGTCCATGGGGCTATAACTTTTGTTCCCCCTAAAAAGGGAAAAAAAAAAAAAAAAAAGAAAAAAGAAAAAAAAGTATTCTCTTTTCTTGTTTATGATCTGGTTTCTAATAAGGCTTTATTTTAATTTTTAATCTTTTTTTCTGTTGTACTTAATATGTAGATGAAGTTACTAAAACTTAGGTTGCAGTAAAATATTTGTTCATCTAGGAAGGTTTTATATAATGTAATCTTCATCTCAGAGTATTTATTTCTTAAGAGGGAAAATATAAAAACTATCTAAATAGGGGATTACTATTCTCTTCCCTCGAAGCAAAAAGGAAGAAGGATTTATTTTGTTGTATTCTGAATGTTTGATTGAAAAGATTAAAAACAACCCAAAACAATATTACATAATTTAAATTAAAACAGTGTCCATTAAATAATTACTTGCACAGCTGCATCTCCTGTGAGGAATAATTTGAAGAAGAGAATGTTTATAGTAGAGGGCCTACCCTTAAATATCTTTCATTCCAAAACAGGGTGCAAAGATTATGTCTGCATTGGTGGAGGTTAACTGTTCAAGTCTAGTTTGAATTAGGCAAGCTTGTTGAATAGGAGAACTTCTATAATGTGACTTATAATTAGTTTGAACACATTCTTTTGCTTGTAAAATGATGTCTAGGTTATTTTCTAATTTGTGGAGGAACTGAGGCATAACATATTAATCTATATACATAATTTCTTAAGTCAGCAGTGGTTACCTCTTGTACACCACTTACCAGCAAAAATTTAATTTTTGTTTGGTGACAGAAAAGAAAGATTATTACATGGTTTGGAGAACAGCCTAGGAAATTACTGTGATGACTGCTGCTCTGTAGGACCTTGATCAAGTTAATTATTCTGTGTACATCTCTTCTACCACTCAGGTATTTTGATTTTTTTCGCTTTCATTTGACATCAAAGCAAGTGAAAAAAGTACAGAAACTCCTAAATGCTGTGTAACTCATAAATGCATGTAAAATATTTTTAGTGCCAGATGTGGTAGCTGTTTAAACATCAGTAAAACATTTCAAACATGATCACTGTTTCCCACACTATTCTAGTTTCTATTAATTTAACAATCGAGGAGGTCAGTTTAGTCCTTGAATCTAGTAAGCTGTCTATTCCAGTCTTCTTCCCTCGGTGCAAAAAGAATATGTAATATTTAAATAAGTGTGCTGAATATGCCCTGTTTGCTAACTGTCCAACCATGCAATGCCTTTCATTATTGAATCTGGTTCCTGGGATGAATATGATAAAAGACATGCAGGCTGATGGGCTTAGATTAGCAATGAACCCAGTAATTGTCCGGAAATATATATTTAATTCATAAAAAGTCTTAAATCATGACATAATGATGGGGAGGTTTTTAAAAGAAAATGAAATACTAGTAATCACAAAATAATTGAGAATGTTGGAACTATTCTTTTTCCCTGACAGTATAAAACTTTTTACCATTTCTTTGCCAACATGTATAATTTTCATAATATTCACATATGTAAAATAAATAAAAATTAATTTGCATAGTAATTTTTCTAGAAAGCAGCCTCAGTGTGAGGTCTGGAGGTAGATCAGAAGAATGAAAATAATACATTGGGATCTGTCTTTTTGTAAGAAAATTAAATTTTTTACAGAACTAATAGAGCATATATATGTTATAATATATGCACATAATATGATCAGTCATACTAGGGTGAAATTAAGGCTTGGAATATTAATGCTCATGTTGAAATTAAAAAATAAAAAATAAAAGAGCATCACTGTCTCAAATTAGGTTCTGGAATGTTCTTCCAATAAGTCTTGATGAATTCATGACACGTGATATTTCTAATTGCACTGAGAAACATTATATATGCAGCAGAAAATATTTGTGCAGGTCGTTCAAGTTTTACTTACCTTGTCCATTGGTCTTTCATTCTTTCTCTATTCTACTTTACCTATAAAGAAATCTTTAACTATTTGGCCTTAAATCTAAAATTTCTTTCAGCACTTTGAATTGGTACCACTATTGTTTCTGTGAGCAGTAGATGTTGTTGAGTCCTGATTTGACATCCTGACGATGAAGCTTCTTCCAAGCCAGGACAATCTCTTTTTCCAATAAACCATCATCAGTTTCTTTCATATGACTGGCTTTTGAGCTGTCTGATTATAAGCTTTTTTTGGCTGCTCTGCATAATGGGATATCAGCATAAGAGTCTATTGAGTCCAGACCCTTTTGGCTTGCTTAGTCTTCCTAATATAAGATAAATCACAGCTCATTTGCATAAAATGGTAAAAGCTTTTTTCTTATGTTTTGGGTTTTTAAAGAAGATTGAGAAGCATTTTGATTTTTTCTCCCCTTCAAAACTATTTTTTTACTCTCATTGTCATAAAAAATGTCCTTCTCAAATAACCTAATGACTTTAAATGTTTCCAAGACCTCCTAGGTAAAATGTCTCTCTTCAGTTCAGGAGTGCTTGTACAACATGTACTGTAGCTACTTCATAAGAGAAAATAATTAAACGTGGAATAAATGCCTTCAGTTTTGAACAAGCATGAAAATTCTCGGTTTCAAATGTCTTCCCTGCTGCTTACTGAGCCTTAAAACAGGGGTTTATCCTAGAGTCCCTTCTGAGCTGTAATTGTCATTACAGCATTACAGCAACTTGCTCTCTTCATTACAGTTACTCAAAGTACTCTGTCAGTCTTCCTTCATCATATTAGATGTTGTACTCTTGTGCTTAGATTTCGCTGCTTGGTACTCCAGTTAACACAAGAGATGATCTATTTATGATGTATATCAGATCCTTCCAGTCTCAATTACTCTGGTGGGCTTTACAATTAGTATGAAAACAAATTTCTTTGAATCTCACAGATTATTCTGATTATAAGTTATAAAATAACACTGTTTTCATTTGTTTTCTGGTATGGACATGATTTTAAGCATTCAAAGCTGATGTGAACTACATCCTCCTGAGTTTTCTGCAGACATAGTGTGGGCAACTCCAAGAACCTTAGGAGCCAATCCGTACTGACTTTATAAGGTTTGTATTTGCCTGCTGCAAATCATTATGTCTTTCTTAAATTCCATGTTTCCATCAAAAATTATTTAAAAAAATAATGTTCAGGTATGGACTTACATGTTCTTTAGGGGAAGAAACAATTTATTACTTCCTTGGAAACAGAGTTTTGCTGCTTAAAATATTAAAGAACAAACTTGTAAGTACATTTCAACTTTCATTATAATTCCAGGGAACAAATTGTGGAAATATGAGTTTGTTCATATTGCTAGCTTCAGACATCATGAAACTTTGCAGAAAATGAGACTGTGAGAGCTGAGACTGTGAGAGCTAAGACTGTGAGCTAATCTCTTAGAACCGTTAAAATTATGCAGAACTCAGATGAGTGTGGAAATTAGGTGCCTACTCCACTGTAACCTCTCTCTGCATTATTAACTAGTGTAAGATTGTATTAAAAATAGACTGCTCTCTCCAAGAGCTGATATGTATTAATTTATCACAGAATGACAGAAACCTCAGATTATATTTTGATAAACATTCCAGAGTTTGAATGCAAAATTGAACTTACTATGCACTTCTTCCTGCAGCTTTCCTGACTTTTTTTCCTCATTGGGTATTCTTCCCAGCACTTGACTGCTTCACAGGCTCAATCGTCATCCCACCTGTGTCAGTCAGAGGATGTTGTTGAGCATTTCAGTCCTTCTGTTATACTAAGACAAGGAAGACAAGGAAATATGTGGCTTACTTCATCAACCATGTATGACACTCGAATGGTGTATAGAATATCAGCATAACTGAGAAATTGTCCGTTGCTTCTAAAAGAGATGGATGCTCTTGGCATCTGACTCTGTAGAGTCACTTTCTCCTTGCAGACATATAATTTAATTTAACACTATAAGGTAGATCTTTAGAAGACACTAATGCACTGTCAAGCCAAAAAGAGACGTTTAACTACACTACAATTTTCAAATTCTCCTATTTCAGACAAACCAAGTCAAACCTCATCCTCTGAATTTATTTCTGAAGTCTCAGGATTTTTTCCCCTTTTATATCACTGAGGAATCACTGTTGGTTTCCTGTGTGATCACACCTGAAAACAAATAGTCACTTTCTGTGTTCTGCTTTTGAAAAGTAAAATTAATTTGTGTTGTGGTTTTGCTCTGGGTCAATTTGTTTTCACACCCCCCACACAATTATTATTATTTGAGAGAAGGTTTATGCAGACAAAAGAAACTGGATTTTGGGAAAATAGTATGAGCATTTATTACTAGCAAAATGAAAACTACTAAAGAACTATATGTACAATAATTCTACTTAGGTAAAAGTGCTATGCATGTACAGAAATTCTCCTCCCCCCTTTATACCAGTCCAAGGAGGAGAAGCAGTCTCATTCTTCATTCTCGGAGTTCCAGCTCTCTCTCCAGTAACTCTGCAGTACCCTTGTCGCAGCTGGAATTCTTTCATCTCTTTCTCTCACTCTGTGTTGGCCTCCAGGGCTGGGCCTACCCCACTCCTGGGCTAAGACCAAAGGTTGGGGGTTACCCAGGTCCTGAAGGTTTTTCCTTCCATAGGCTTGCAAGGGGACACTTGCTTACTATGGATCTTCTTCCACAGGGTTACAGGGGATAATGGCTTAAGAGTTCACCCCTGTTTCCCTATGGAGCTCCCTCCCCATGGGGTAACAGTCCTTGATAGACTGCTCTGACATAGGTCTAGCATGGATCCCACACATGGATCCCAACATCCCTACCCGAGCCGTTATTTGCTCCAACGTAGGTCTTCTCTCTCTGTCAAAGTCAAAAATCTTCAGTAGCAGCATGGATCTTTCACACAGATCTCAAGCTTACCCAAGCCATTCTGCTCCAGCGTAAGCCTCGTTCCCCTCAGGATCATAAAATCTCCAGCACCAGCAGCATGGATCTCTCACTGAGATCCTAAGCTTATCCGAACTGTCCTCGCTCCGGCATAAGCATCGTCCCCTTCAAAGATCACAAAGTCTTCAACAAGACTCTGCCTCACCTCAGGTCTCTCATGAAGTCTCAGTTCTCTGGTACATTCACAAGCTCTTCTGTGAGCTGCATGAGGAGTCTCCTCACTCCAACAATCTTCTAAAGGTAGCAGGGATTACTTTTCAGCCTTTTCCCTGCTCAAGGGAGAGAGCGAAAAGGGGGGAAAAGAAGCAAGACCCCCCTTCCCACTTTACTTCTCTTGCTGCAGCTTCAGCTGCCAGCTTTGACCTTGGAGGCTTTGTTATCTCTTCGCTGGAATTCTTCCACAGCGGTTTCTCATCCAAGTAGT
This sequence comes from Empidonax traillii, assembly GCF_003031625.1. Lineage (NCBI taxonomy): Eukaryota > Metazoa > Chordata > Aves > Passeriformes > Tyrannidae > Empidonax > Empidonax traillii. Next base: position 2,174,748 of record NW_020955197.1, read on the forward strand.
CAGTCTTTTAAACCTTTTTTCCTTCACTCTCTTACAGAAGAGAAAGGGGGGCTTCAGTGCTACACCTGCCCCCCCCCGGCCCAAGCCGGGGGAGGAGGGAGCCTGGCCCTGCTCAGGCCCACTGCTCTTCTACATGGCTGCTGCTCCTAATTTTAACTGCGCAACAACCCTTCTCTTCCGTTTTTTTAAAGATGTAATTAGCAACGGCGTCACTGAATTTTTTGACTGTTTTTTTGTCCAGAAATCACCTGGACAAAACCATCCTTAGCCCCAAGGATGGGCTGGTGGGCAAAACCACGACAATCTGACTTCATAGCCTTCAAATACAAGTGTTGCTTCTTCTCTCTAAAGTGAGAAAGAAAAGTCTACGCCATCCTACTTTCATTAGAGAGTTTCACTTAAAATAAAGACTTATTTTGTTATTTTAATTTTTTTTAAATAGTCAAGACCATGAGGAGTATTTGCAACTGAAGATCACCTCAGATTCTGGGTATGAATCTGCCCACTTGTTTTTGCTGGCTATCTGCATGGTTGTCAGATCTTCACACTTTTATCTCTGTTTGTAACAGTTGCAAAATCTATATCAGTGCTATCAAAGGAAATCTGAGACCTTAGTCTGAAAAAACAGGAGCAGAGGGAGATCTGCAGTCATGCAGGATGCACAAAAAATTCCATTTATTCTTTATGCAGTTAAGTCTAGTCTCTGTTTTCCTTGTATAATATTTGCTACCTAAGTAGGAAGTACGCTACAGAGGATAGTGTTATCTAAACTGTAGAATTAGATCAAATGAAATTATTACTATTTAATCTAGAAAGATATATAAAAATGCCTTTTTGTTACTCTTGGAAACAAAATGGAATAATTTCCTCCTGATAAAAGATTAGCTTAGACACTTAACAGAATAGTGTCTGATTTTTAATACTCCAGTAAACCTACTTCTTGTCATCATAAAGGCCAAGACCTTCTCTGATTCAATTTCTACCCAGAGATAGTAATAAGCGACTTTTCTGGAAGAGCTATGTGGATGTATCTGTCTTAGAGGATCCTCATTCTATGTTTTCCACTTATCTTGCAACTTAAGCATTAGAAAATACATCACTAAGATATCTTATTTAGATCAAGCTCTGGCCTGTCAGGTATAAAGAAGGCTAGTGAATATCTCAAACTCAGTTACTTTTGCCGAACAGTTTTAAATTCCCTCAAACTTGGTAATAGTCAACATGATCACAGCATCACATGTCTGGATAGCACACATTAACTATTAGGAGAATTAAATACCAGCATTTCCATAATGCAATGACATCCGTCGTGTTCTGAGCCAAGCTGCACGGCTCTCCCATTGCCTTACCCACAAGCATGAAGATTTATGTGGCATTTCAGCTCTCAACTGCAGTAGAGAGAGAGAAGTTGGATGTAGGTGCACCCCAGCCATCCCTAAGCTAGCATTAGTCTTCACTCATTGGATGAGGGCTGGACGGAATCAGAAAACTCAGAGTTCACCAGTGTGGTCTTTGAGCCCCATGTAATTGACTTCTGCATTTGTGAGACTAGCTGGTCTAAATAATGGCAGAGGAAGACGCAAGGAGAAATTTTGGGGTCTTTTCCTTTTCACCATCTTTTCCCTTTTCATCTTTTCCCTGTCTTCTGGAACTTTCAGTGTCCAAAAAGTCACCTGTGATACTTTCTGGACTTATAATGAAGGATGCAATAATACTGCCGCTCATCAACTGAGTCTCTGGTCCCTTTTGCATTCATAAGATGGCCCGACCTGTCCCTTGCATTTGTGGGAAGATTTTTTTATCCAATAACGGATCATTTCTGTGATTTGCAAAGTAATCATAGGAATCATAGACTACTATATTCACAAGTAGTACATGCACTTGCAAACGAAGTTGAAAAGCTGCCCTCAGTTTCATATGAACTTCAGGATTGCTAAAAGCATGCTGGGGCTACTTCAGATAGATCAGCTCTCAGTCTAGCAGGGGTGATTACCTTTTATCTGTTTCACTGCAGTTGGGAGAAACAGTGGGGTGCTGGTATCGCAGAGATTATGTGCTCGATCTACTCTAGACCCACATCCCAATGCTTTCCTTTCATAGTTTTTGTGGCCATTTCTCACACTTTATTTATGGGTTGTAATTGGATGTCAGTGAAGAAAATGTTATTTTTTTGCCATCGTTTTCTACATGGTCGGGAGAAGGACAGAGAGTTCATTCCTTCCAATATGCTTATCCTCAGTCATAGAAGGTACTGGAAGCAAACATAGTATTTATACATGCGATCTGGAGATACATAGCTTTTCGGATTTTCGTTACGATCAGCTTTTCTGACTTTTTTATCACCATGTAGGTCGTTGCTAGTTGTGTTTCACTTCCATAAACATACTCAGTTTGCCTATGATCCTGAGTGAGGTAGAAAAGCAGTATCACCCTAAGAACACAAATATTCCTAGTCTTGTTTATGAGTAAAAAAATAGAAGTAAATCATGTAGAAGAAAAAATATAATTCCCTGTATAGATATGCATATCACATCTGTAGCACAAGGCTGAGTACGTCCCCTTGAAAAATTGAAAATTTCCAACTGAAAAATTATTTTTTGTTATATAAATATAATTATGTATAAATATATATATACACATAAATATATTTTAAAAAAATCTCCAGTTTGTTATAATCCAAAATATAATCAGAACTTCATGTGAAAAATCACTTAATTGTTAGTTTGGAATTTATTGCATTTGAACGTTTCTATATATATAAAAAATAATTGCCCTACTATCCATCATATTATATACTATTACAAACAGCATATATGTGTTTCTTCTTTGCTAGTTTTTATTTATAAAAATTCAGCTTTGATTTGGAAATTTTACAGCTTTCAAAAGTCCATGGGTGGGAGGGGGAAGGTTGATCAGTGTAAACATCTTATATTCTACTGTCTTGCCTAAAATATATTAGAAAAAAAAAAACAAAGGTACAAAAATACTCTCACAAAATATATAAATAAAAAAACCCAAATCAAAACCTTTTCCAATATAGCAGTAGTTTGATTAGTCTTTGACTGTTTGGATTTACATTTTATCTTGAAGGTAACTGCTTTAAAGCTGATTAAAATTTTATTTCAGTCTAATAGTTTTAGACATTAATATAGTTTTGTTTGAACAGAAGTATCTGTTTAACAGTTCTAAAAAAATTGATACTGTCTTAAACAACCTAGGAGTTTCTTTCTTCCACTAGCTGCAAATACATAAATTATCTTTCTGTTCCTTTTTTGTTAGAGATATTAAAGCAGTTCTGCAAACACAGTTGAGAGTACTTTTCAGAGTAAATAACTTTAAAATTCATAGGAAAATATTTGGCTTTCTCACTGGAATATAATGAGGTCATTATACATTTTCCAGTACACTTTTGTGAAAAACCTCTCCAGTCAGAATGTAAGCATGGTTAAATTTTACATTCTGACTGAAACATGTTGAAAATCTTTTGGTAATCTAAAGGTAAAGACAATTATTGCTTGATACAAATTGAATCCACTGATGATGGGTTCAAATACAAAAACACAAGCATGTACTGAATACCTTTATTGGTGTTGGTACATATCTAAACAAACTCAAGTGAAGCAGGAGTAAGGAACCAGTAGTTTAATTTAATTTGATTGTATTATTAAAGTAATTTGAAAAAATAGGGTAGTTTAATACCTGTGGTACAAGACACTGATAGAAAAGGGAAGAGTGAAAAGAGAGGAACGCTTGAACAGCAGAAATAACAAGATGGAGGGGAACATGAAAGGTTAGCACAAGGCAGGTGTGGTGGCATGGACAGATTTAGACACCATTCAGATTTGGGGGTCTGTTCCTGTATTTCAGTCTTTAACAGAATTACAAAATTTAATTCCCACCTTTTTAACTTAAGATATTCTACATATTTGATTAAAGGTTTGGTCCAGAAGACAGGGAGTTATTGCCTTCTGATAAATGTTTATCTTCAAATGCCAATTTCTATTCTTTATTTGTGTTGTAAGTTCTGGTACTTGCACATGTTTTCACTTACATAGTTTGCATTTGCTAACATATGTCTTAGTATAGTACCTCTGTGCGTGTTTTAATGGCTGTCTAGGGTTGGTAGGCTATGTTCATTGTTCTGGCAAGACTTCTCCTGTAGGATGTTGTTTTGCATAAACTTTGACCAGTTTTGTTTATTGTCAAAAAAATAGAAGGAAAAAAAAGAAAGGAAGTTTTGGGGAAAAGGGTTTATTTAAATAGTTCTAGAAAATTAACTTGAAGCAGTTGTTCCAAAAATGCTCATCTTGAAGACTGAGCTTTGTACAGAAGCAAGTTTTACAAAAACGGGGTACATTAGAAGAATACATCTTCTATTTCAGTTTATGCTGGACATAAACAGAAAGTTATCTTCAATCTGGAATAGGAACAGCAAAGCCCCTTTGTGATATTTCATAATTTGAAGGAAATCTCTGGAAAGTCTCTTGAAAGGAGACATGGGTGGGATTCCCCCATCAGAATTCAGTTCTGATCCCAGAAAAGCTGGGTCCTCTGCAGTAAGTGCAAATCTGCACCAGGGTAAACACCTCCCTGAGCAAGTGGAAACAGCATTGAGAATTGTTTTGAGGTGTTAAATCTTAAAATTGAATTCCAAGGTAGAAAACTACACCAACAGAAGACATTCACCCCCAAAATGGAAGCCAAGACTAAAAGAAACTGAAAGAAAATAAGCAGGGAAAAAAAAAAAAGAAAAAAGGAAAAAAAAAGAGTGTACCATGGTGAGAATTTCTTTGAATTTAGACTCTTATTGAAAACCTTTAATTTAAAGGACCTCTACTAACACTAAGTAGATGTTAAAACTCCCCCAGAAATTTTCACTAGTAATGGAAAATATTTTCAGTATTTTCCAGGTTATTCCTGACTTCTAATCTAAGGACTTGAGCCATAGCAAATTTGTTCAAGTTTCTTCCCTCTGGCAATAGTGTTCTAAATAATAGTTATTGATAAAATTGTAAATATTTTAACACTGAAAGTAATAATGAACATATAACATATATTCATATATAATATATAACATGAAATATAACACATTTTCCTCCTATTATTTTCCCTAGTTTCTCATTTGACTCTGATTCTGATGCCACACTTGGCCAAATTAAGATTAATTTTACCGTTATAGGAGTATGGTGATGTACTTTAGCAATAGAAAACTTTGAATTTAAACTGTGAATAAACCAATGCCTTAGAACCACTTAGAACAAATATTTTTTTCAGTAAACCAAATACCTAATGTCAAATAGACAGATTGAACTTTGTGTCAAAGTCCTCATTTTCTGTATTGTCCAGAAGGTCTACATTTATCCTCTGTATAAATAAGTAAGATAGGAGAAAATGTTCTATTTTTCTCTGAGTTCTTTACATTCTCTATATTTCATTTACTTTTTCAGTAATTTTTATGTGAGACCATATCATTGTTTTATTCCCGGTTTTGGAGAGCACTGAACTGTTATCTGTCCCACCACATGAGAACTCCTTCTGTGCATCTCCTAGTTATGAAGGATGTGGCCCCTTAACATGCTTATTTCTCACCTCCATGAGTTAATATGGGGCTCACATTTGTTTATGAAAGCACAGTCACCGTTATGTTTTTTTGAAATGATATCCACTTTTCCAGGAGGAAGCACTGATAAGGCTCATGTGTGGGGAAATTTCTAACCATGCATCTAAATAAACTTTGAACAATAATAAAAAAATTGTTTGTGAGTTTTAATTCCAGTCATTTTATTCCAGTCTTTTTGCTTTGGTCTCTCAAAGCAACATTTGATGGTAATATTTTAACTACACTACTGATCGCAGAATTGAACTATCAAGTTGTGATTTTCTTTTTTTTTTTTTTTTTTTAACCTACAAAAGTTTAAATTCATATCAGGACATTTAATATTTCTGTAAAAATGTATGTAAAATGTATATACTCTAAATATCTTTTAAAGTAAGGTAAACCAGTAGCCTAAGCATGCTCTTCCCTTCCTTTTGACACCAGAAAATGTAAAGATTTGTTAAATAAGTAAGTGCAAGTGAACACATGCATGTGTCTTTGATGTGAGTCGTACAGATGTTTCTAGTTCTATGCAGGAAGACATATCATAAGCTTTTTGTCTTTTTGAAGAGGCCTCTGCACTAACACTATACTTTGATTTGTTTCAGCCTGCCTCACATAGTCACTTGTTTGTTTGCATTCAGTCCAGGTGCAAGTTGAAACTGCTAAGAGCTGGCAGTATTTGTTTTATTGTGAACTTTATTCAGCCCGATATTTAATTATGTTTCCGTGTGGATTCGTAATGTGGTTTAATAGTTTTATTTTACTCCTGTGATTATTTTCTGTTTGCTCTAATTTCGTTTAGGTTCTTTCTTGACCTTGAGGTGAAAAAACACAGAAGATGTATTCCCTCAATTTAATGCCAGTCTGAGGTGTTTCTCCTGCATCATCAGATCAATGAAAAGTAAATAGCCTACACTTCTTGTTTCACAGTGCAGTATTGATCTTTCTTCGGCTTTTGCTTTCCTTTTTCCCTGCGTCTTGTGTCTTTCAACCCCTGGGACCGAAGTGATTGCCATAGATTGGACAAGCTAACAAGCGCATGATAAGGAACTAGTGTTTTGTGGTATACTCACACTCTCATGCCTGGTATATAAAGCCTGGACCTCTCTGCATTTAAGGAGAGGTGCCATTTTGTGTATGGCACAAGTCACTACGAAAAAGAGCCACAGGGAAGGCACCGAAGCAGCAGAGGATTTTATTCTCCACACTGATCTTTTATTCCTACAGCTGGTGCCAAGCTGGGTGAGGACCTTACTCCTCTGAAAAGTAAGACAAGTAGCCTGTGGGGAATGCCAAAAGCTGCTTTTTTCTTTGGCAATGTATGGGATGGTGGCAGCTTGTGGGTAAGTCTGAACTTGATCTTATAGTGACTGTGATATGTCTGTCAAGTCCTATTTAAATTTGGAGCAGTAGAGACCTAAGCAAGCAGAAAGTTTGAGACATTAGGTGAATATATACAATTTCTGGTTGGAAATGAGACAGTCATCATCATGTAGTGGGTATATTTTTTAGTTCAGCATTGGACTGAGGAAAGATGAAGTAAGTACTTCATTTAGTAAATGAACTGAATTAATCTAGTGGTTTTGAATTGGATGGGATTTCTATGTTTATTTTTTTCAAAATGTTGTGGAAAATATTTTTGCTTGAAATTTTAATTCAGTGGCAAAACCTTGTTTTTTAATACTAAGGAATAGTGCCTGCAGTGTCTAGCTTCCTGGAGTGCTACACAGATTAAGAAATAAAATCTCTTTCAGTTTTGTCTCTTGGCCTTTAACTGTGTTAAGTGATGACTGGTACTGAAAAGTGGTCAAATAAATAATTGATATTATATTACATGTTATGCAGTGTATTGCTTCTTTCACGAAGATAGGTATTTGTGCTGTTCAGTTTAGAAGTTTTCTGATGTTGCTTTAGGTTTGTGAGAATGCTGTTCCTGTCTCCAGATGCTTATCAGTCCTTAATGCTTTGCATTGCTACCATATTATTCTGTTGTAAATTAGTGTTATGCAACTTTCCATGTACTTAAATTCGTTACTGAGTGTATATTCACTCGATATAACATATTCCAAAGTAGTATATAGTATATATATTACTATGTACTATATAAAGAATCTATACTATACTATCTATAGTATAAAAGAATTTATTGAGTCTGTGAAGAATACTTGCTATTTTATCTCCAATCCAGTAAAGCCTAAGGGAGTTATTTATTGTTCTTAGTACTCTAAGTATTAGTATTATTTTGTCTATAGCTACTAGTACCTTACATTTGCATCTGTAGACATGTTATTTTTACCCTGTTACAGTAGCTAAAGTGAAGCCTTCTGTACTAATACGGTAGTAAACTAAATTCTGTATTGTTACATTATTATTAACAGTACAGTGATATATGAGTTTCATATTTCCCATGCACACCACTGCAATGCGTTTTGTTGGCAGTATATTCAGCTCTACACTTTTATAATGTGAATCTTTGTTGTTTAATGTGTTTTAAAAACTCAGTGTACACTACACAAATTATGCCTAATGTAGGAGCTATTCTATCTCTTTCTAGTTTTATGACATTTTACACTTCTTGGAGCTAGATGATTGTTCTAACCCAAGCTATTATGTAATCCTTAGGGTAACCCTGCTGCTGATTTGAACGCTATTAATTTTCTATTATAGTGTGCTAAAGATGTTCTACAGTGTGAAGCTCACCTGCATTATTGAGTCAATGACCAATTGCAGAGTTACTCTGTGGCAGTTGAAGCTTAACTCAACCCTTTGGGATCTCATTTATTATTTGCAGATATTGATTCTGGAAAAAGAAAAAGCTAAGATGTGTGAATCTAATACTGAATTAGACCTAGCCTACAGCTGTTAACTCCTAATGGTCTGCTTGCTATACGTGTGTCAACTGAAGCTTGTTTCTTTATGTTTTCATGTACAATAAGCTATTTGCTGCTACTTAATAATTATTTAAAGTCCTCTATGCAACCTGCTTAGTCATATGGCATCAACACAGATACCTGCTATATTTAAATTGAGTTCAGTCCTAATTATTTTCCTGATTCCTTATTAATAGAACATGGAGATTACAAAAACACTTTAGGCAATCAATTTTAGTGCTATGTTTTGTATAATTTGTACTAGAAAATATATATAAAAATATGCTTTAATTCCCTAGGGATAAAAGTGCTCTGTGCTTGTGAATTTGTCTTCAGAACAAGGGCTATAGTTGTAGAACATAAACTAATCAAGAAGGATATAATTGTAAGGATATAATCTCACATTTGCTTCTGTCATATTACCAATATGGTGACTCTCCAGCCCCACTTCTTGCTGTAATGGCTTAATATAATCACAGCAAGAATAACGGTAAGTACTTTTTCTTTTCAGATTCCATTTTTTTTTTCTTCTCTTTTCCCACTAATTTATCTAAAAATAAATTTAAAAGCTGCTGGAATTTTTGAGGAGTTGATTCACTGGTGTTCCATACTCACCCAAACGCCCTTGAAACTCTAATAAATCAATCATCATCACTTCTTTGACTAACCCCAAATCAGCAATAGATGAGGTTTCATACAAAACAGAGAAATATATATCTTTTAGATTAAAAAAGCACAGGAAGGAAATGAAGGGGAAGAGGAACTTGGAAAAGCCGGGTAGATAAAACTTGCCAATATTCCTCAGAACTGTTGCTGTTAAAAAACCTGGTTGCCACAGAAGCTTTACTGTCCAGCAGAAAAGTGGAGTATTTTGGTGACTCCACTTTTAGGGAACCATCATATCCTATTTTCAGTCTATATTAAGACTTCCTATATTTTTTAATTGATTATTTACTATGAGCCTTCTATAGTCCAGAGCTGTCTTGCATTACCTAGTCTCTCTCAAGAGCAAGCAAAGAGTTCTGTACATTGTAGTTTATTCACTGATTAATATTTAGATAGAAAACAGGTACAAAGGTAAATGCAGTTAGAAGTGGTACTGCCCCAACCTGTGGCAGGGAACATTTCTGCACCAGTAACTTTAAAATTCTGCTTAAGAAAAGTATGAAGATAATTGGTAATAAGAGACAGCACACAACTCTTTCACAAAGTAGCTTAAAAATAGCTTTCCTGCAGTTCAATCGTCATGTTCGAACTGGTCTTCTGATTTAGTTATTTATTATAGGCAGTAAGAAGGTATCCTTTATCTGACTCCAAATACAATGTTAAAGATCATATGGAAACCTGTGCATTTCCTCAAACTGGGGAAACTGAAGAAACTGGAATCTAGGGTGGGATTACACTTAAAATTATTCATTCTATTTATGATTAGGTCATGCAAGTGTTTAAATTATGATAACTAAATGGAGTATAATAAAGCATCTTTAAGTTCATATAAATATAGATACGGATGTTATTTAAAATTTAATTCTGTTATATTAGATACTTAAACCTAGTTACTTCTTTTTAAATATTATGAATATACTTTATATTCCATTTACTGACTGACAAACACAAAGAGATCCTATTCCTGTGCTGTAGCACTACTTGAGTAAGGTCCTGCAACCCTCAGAAGACTAATCTAATAAGATTCAAAAGTATGTGAGAGGTTACAGACTTTTCTAAGTTAAAGACTACTTCATGAAGTGGAAATTAGCAATCTCAGCCCTGAAGAGACATCTTTAGTGTTAGCTGGTACAGCAAGCAAGGGGCAGAAGCAGACTGTATTTAGTCTCAGAAATCCTCTCCAGGTTTACAATGCCTTTCAAAATGATACTTCTGAAGGTCAGGTGGAAGCAGTCTTGTCAACCTACTAATGTAACGATGAAAGATTGCAAAATAATCACAGCAAAGTGAATAAAGCATAAGGAAAAATCAGCCAGAGAGCAAAATTACTACAGCCTGGTGGGAAGTATGTCTATATAAATTAACACAAGTTCTGCTAAAGACTTGTTGGCAAAGGTGTTGCAGCATTATCAAGCAATGCTACCTGAAATCTCTTGAGCAGCAGTGGACATGGACACATTTAACCTTGGTTAATTGCCTGCAGGGCGCAGCTCTAGGCTCTGATGTCCTGCTCTCCCTTTGTGGGTTTTCCAGCAAATCTCTAGACCCAATAAGCCTGCATACAGCTACTGTACAGACCAAGACGTCTCTTCACAAAGTTAAACTATAAAACTTTTCTCTTTTAAATGATCCAGAGAGCTATTACTCTTTTCATACAAACCTAGTGAAGAGAACACTTGACTGCAATATGCTTGTGTATGTACTGAATTCTCTCATTTATATGTTGAACATGTCTCTCAGTTAATAATTTGAGCACCAAGACCTGGGTTATTGGGATGAAGTCCTGAAGAGCCTTCCATAGGAAATAGAGGTTCCTATATGGCCCAACAGTGCAGAGACTGGGTGCATTTTTGCATTTCTGAAAGAGAAATGAGAAATGTATGCTCCTGGTGCCTCATAGTAAATCTGTGTATATACATACTATATATTCCATCCATAAGGTTGGAACAGATACTATAATTAGGTGCAAGTTTGCATTACATATATGGAAAGACCAACTTAGATTTGTTAAATACAAATAGATTTTAAAAAATTTAATGCTCCACAGCCATTTCCCTCAGAACTAATTCCAATCTAAACCTGAAGCTTTTGTTCCAAAACTAATTAAGGGCCTTAAAGATATTTTGAAAACATCTGTACTGTCACTGGTAAGACCACCAGCTTTTCCTTCATGGCTGAAAGGGGTGAACTCTTTCCCAGATGCTTTGAAAGGTGTCAGACAGTAATGAAAATCATGCAGGATTTCAACCTGAATAATTTAACTAAAATATTATTTTCTTTAAAGCTGAAAACCAATTACTATGTAAGCATTGGAGAATTCAAAAGAAAAGAATCAATGCTTTATAACTCGTCTAACTACAGTTACTACTTTGAATGGAAGAATGTGATTGAGTATTTCAAAAAGCATTTACATCGTAGTGTATATGGTCAAACAATTTAAATTGTTTCGACACATACACTTAAAAATGTAGTCTAATGTGTGATAGTCATGTTTGTAAAGCAGCTAACCCTCAATAAAAGCTACTTAGTAGAAAAATTTTAATGTGGGATGATGAGAATTCATTTCCAAAAGTGTGACATAGTCCCCTAGTTATTTCTTACTTTGAAATTAGTACCTTCACCATCACCACAAAGAGTTCAATTAAAAAAAAAAAAAAAAAAAAAAAAAAAAAAAAAAAAAAAAAAAAAAAAAAAAA
>NW_020955197.1:2186698-2194010 GCF_003031625.1 Empidonax traillii
ATCAAAAAGTCTAAGTTTAGTGTGTGTTCAGCTGTTAGGGCTTAGAAAGCATACACAGATTTTTTAAAGATCTAATGTTTGATATAGATTTCAGTACCATATTTATATAATGAATTTAACAAATTTCATATTATTTTAGGCATAATAACATACTAGAGGCACTTCTTGCTCATTTCTCTTGTTCCTGAAAAGCTAAGGGAACTTCAAACCCTAATCAAAATGAATAGAGAGCCACACGAGGCAAGGACTCTGCTGGATACAAGTTCAGTGTGCATGTTTGCCTTGCAGATTTCTGCTTGAAACTTTTTTTTCACTTATGCTCTTAATTCTCATTTTGTCAAAAAAGAGGAAAATAAAGCTAAATTTGTGAAATAGAATTAAAATATAAAAGCAGAAAGTTAATAAAGTTTCATATTTCTTCCTTTTACCTCTTCTGAATCTACATATATATAATTCTGGCCAACAGTCAGAGAACATAATAAAATAGTATTTAACCAAGGCTTCTTGGACCATTTTGAGTGTTCAGATACAATAAGTAATTAAAAAGCCAAAGAGAAGGACATCTCTATCCTGGTTTCTTACTATTTCTTGACAAGAGATGAGACTGCTGCCCAGTACAGACCAGCAATGCTGGAGTGGGGAGCATACTGGGGATTCAGTGAGGCCGGACTGGGCAATGGTGTGAATCTCAGCACTCAGGCCTTCACAACAAGTAAGATGTAGTTCATCAATAAAAGGGTTACTGAACATCTTACTTTTAGCTAAAAATCGGGTACTGTACACCAAAGTCACACTGACTCCTGACAGAGTAAAAAGAAAAATAAACAATGAGAGTATAAAGCAAGAGACTGATTACATTCAAGTTTTTCTGATTGTATTTTTGTACACCCAAACTTCTTGTCCAAGGCAAGTTACAGTTCCTTCCATTGCAACCTGTTTCAAAGACAGTCAGAATATAAGACTAGGAATATGGAATATTAAAGTACAGTTTATTTAAATTGTTACAATGTTGTTCTAAACTTCTGAGTATACACCTGATCTTCAGAGTTTGGGGTCAGTATTCTTGTTTGGATATTTTCTTCATCACTTATCTTACTACAAATAATATACAATATCAGAAATTTCTTCTGAAATTCATTGGAAGTGAACATTGCAAGCAGCTGATGAAGTATTCCCCTCTATATGCACTCTATTTTTCCTTTCTTCTTGTTTAGAAAAATATTATATGCTGAATTACAATGCATTGTGATCTGAGCCACAGTATCTGTTCCAGGTTAGTCAAGGTCTTGAAAAAATTAGATTATGTAAGGGTTTAATGAAAAGAGCTGTAGCTAGAACATTTAAAAGAACCAGACTGACATATTAGTTGCTTTTATATATCTTGAGGCAATGGAGATATTTTTACATGATAATGTCCTCTGCTCTTTCTTTAGTTTGTAATTACCATCAGATGTAATTTAGAATAATACAATGATATAAAATTTGCTTAGACTAAACTTTATTGTAGATGAAATTTTGCATAAATAGTGACAGTATTTATGTAATAAAGGCCTGATTCTGAAATTGTACATGTCAGACCTAACTAGTCTATGAACATTCTATTTAATATATTTTTAATATTATAGAATATTTTAAAACATTAGAAAATTATGGCAAGTGGGAAGACAAGGTATGAATTGAAGAGCATGGAATTCTCCCACATTACACTAGTTTAAACAAGGTCAGAATCTGATTTTAAGATTCATAAAGATGAAAAACTATGATCTTTGAGCAAAGAGAAGACATAAATGAGAAGTGCCTTGAAGATGTACTTTTTCTGTACTGCTTATGGATGCACAGTTTTTCAATCTAACATAAAACGCACATATGAGTAGTTCTGTGGGCTAACCACTTTTGTTTGTTTCCCTTCAAAGATCACATGTGAAAGGTGAATAGGGAGGACTGGGGCAAACCAGAGATCTTACCTACATCCACTGGGATATGCTCCAGAGTTTATCTTCGTCTGAAAAGATAAAAGATATTTAGAAACATAGTCTTTGACATTGAAAACAATATGTATCACTGTCAGACAGAGAGGTAGTTTGGCAAAGTGAAAGAGGAAGAATGAGATAGCCACTCCATATATTTCTTTTCTCTTATTATTTGTACTATTCTGTTTTTATTATTCTTCACCTCAGAAAACAGCATGATATGTAGAGAAAGTGGTTTTTTTTCTGAATTCCTGTATTAATAATGTCATCATCCTAACATAATGATGATAACAAAATATTCCCATCTCCCTCCTCATGAGAGAAACTGACAGATCAGTTATTACACTGCATTGTAATATTTGTGGTTAGAACACAATAGGTACTTTTACAAAAGTTTTGAATCAATCTTTTGGGGTTTCTTTTAGTCTTCACAAACGTAGCATTAGGTTATATTGTGAAATTTTTGGGGTCTTACAGCTCTTGGAAACTCTATCGCTTTGTAGACTAAAAAAGAACAATATCTGTTACTTTTTCATAAATTTACGCACTGGGAAAAAAAAATAAGGTAATCATGGTATCTAGTTTTAGTTACATTATGCTTTATAAACAAATAAAATCAATTCCAGTGTGACTTTTCTCCCCCAGGAAACAGGCAGCCTGAAACTTACTTCATGGAGTCTTTGATTAGAATTACCTTATATAGTAGTTTCAACAAAATTTCCTATGAATTATAATGGTCAGTTGCATTTTGTAGATTCTTGTGTGATAATTTTTTTGTTGCTTTGGCTCTTTTACTAACCTAAGAGTCAGTTTCCCTCTTTTAGCTCTTGTTTGAACACTCAGCAGCCCACTGGACTGCAGTGGGGATGATTAGGGGAGACAGCTACTATAGACCAAATAGGTATAAACTACGCATGTCAATTCCAATATTCCTGAACTGACAAAGTGACAGAAAAACTTAACTAACCTGTGTTTTGCAAGAACAAAATAAAACATCTAGTGAATTGTAGCTTTGGGATGTTTGAATAACTTTCATCAGAGAAAAAGGCTTTTTATGTACTCCCAAAGATCTGTTCCTTGAGAAGAGAAAATATTTCTTGTGTCTGGGGAATAAGACCATTGAAGATCCAGAAGAGAAAGAGCAGAGTTTGGAGCCATTTTTAAAGGACAGTTTGCTCTCAGAAAAAATATACTAATCACATGTTATTTACAAAAGGTTTGTGTCTTTCTATGTTATGGAGCAAGCAAACTGTTTATGTGCTTATTTTTCAGCCTTTAGGTTTACAGTAATCTCAGTGAAGAGGTGAGCAAGGTCTTCAACTAGATTAAGGCTATTGCTTTAACCACTTGAATTTTCTGTAAAGTAAGTATGTATTCAGCTATGTAGGTGCAAAATGTTTATGTGTCAACTTGCTCTTCATTTCAAACTCCTTTGCACATGCAGTTTCTGTAACCTAATCTTCTGCAGAAGTAGTTCCTTTGGAAACAAAACAGAGAAGAAAATCCTCTACCTCCAAATTAAATTGATTGTAGACTCAATTGGCAAGGGAATACTTGCAAAGGTTTTCCTTCATTCAGGTGGAACCTAAATTTTCTCAATAGTGTACATTTAAAACTACATTTGTTCTGAGCTATCGAGAGTCTTTTAAGTGTACTAGGTAGGAAAGAGCAAGCTTTGGGGCTGAACCAGGACTACGATCATGTCTCCCTATAACTTATTCATTCACTCTCACATTTATTCTTAAAAACCTATAATTTATTCATCTTGAAAAGCATTAAAGTATGAACAGAGGCTCAAGCAGGAGGCTCCTGAAATCTAATCCTGATTAGATACATTTTAATTCAGTACTCTTGGGTTAGTCCCTCAAGTTCCACAGATCAATTTACACATCTCTACAGTGTGACTTCAGTGAGGTATTGGAGAAATGTTTGTAATACACTTTAAAGATCCATAAGTAAACTAATGTCAAGAATTTTTTTTCTTGGTCTTATGTATTGATGAATGCTGCTTCTTACTCTGAGAAAGGAGGAATAGCAGCTCCTCTGTACAGTCACTCAAAAGGGCACTAGTTTGTTATGTGTAGTTATGATATATTCAATATTAGTGACGCTAAGTATCTAAATTTGTACTTACCTGAATGTGTGTGCTTGGGGAAGAATATTACTAAAAAGAAATGTGGTGGAAACAGCGCAAAGAACCACAAAAACTGAGAGTTTTTCAGTTTTCAATGGGTCTATTCCTATTTTTGTTTAGTAGAAGCTGCAAGCAAATAGAACAATTCTTTATTCTCTCAAATACTAGAACAGCTTCTCACTGTGGTCAGAAATGGTCTAGTTGCAATAGCTCTCATAAGAAGAACACAGTGACCTGCACTTTTATCCTCTATCCCAGTTCTCCTCATTTTCCATGTATACATCTTTCCTTCAGTCCTATTTACAGTCACACAGTAATTGAAGAACCTTTTTATTTTGCACTGGAAGGACAATCTGGATCCTAAATATGAGTCATACAGAGAGAACGCTGAAAAGTTACAGCTGGCTGAGACTTTAAGGCATGCAAATGATGCTTTTAGATGCAATTTCAGTAAGACTCATCCAGTACTTGGGTTTCAAATCTGTTTTAATTATTGCTTGATTTTGGCACTATTTTTATTCTGTTTGGTATAATTAAAACTAAAAACCATAGAGTTGCCTTCAATACTGAATTATAAATTTAATTTTGACCTTGGAATCCAACTTTGTATGTACTATTGTACATTTTTTCTTTATCAAAGATATAGAACAACTCCAAGTAACCAACCAGCAAAAAGCTAAGAGACTGTGATCAATTTTTTTTATTTTCTGTTCTGTATTAGTAGAATACTTTTGTTAATAAAATAAATTGATCTGAAACATATCAATTATACGCAACAAGTTTAGCTAAGAACTGATATTAAAAATGTCTATATACTATAAGATGAAGAAAAAGGCTTAAGTATAGGCATAGCTGAATTCTGTGGGATTACTCATATGAAAAAATATTCATTATTTCAAGTGCTTGCAAAGTTAATGTGTTTCTGATTAAATATTTGCTGGGTATTGTTTATAGCGTCTGCTGTTAAAATTGCATTAGTTATTTTCTGAAAGTTTATTGTTATATTTGTATCCCATAATGTTGTGGAAATGACCTAATCAAAGATCTTGTTTAAAGAAATGTGTCATTTTGAGATAGAAAAAAAAAACTTTTTGCATGCTAGTTAATGATGGGTTGTTTTTTTAATATGTAGTAAATTTTGGATTTTTGTATGGGAAAAAACACTGTCAAACAGTGAAGACTCTTAATGTTTTGCTTGGGTGGTTGTATAATTCTCAAAAACTATGTTGCTGAGCCTTGTGAGAATTTGTTTTACAGGTTATAGATGTAAATCTCCTGCAGCTGAAAGCACTGTTCATAGAAGGTAAATTTATTCTATCTTGCACAGCAGAGCTGGTCTCTATAAATAATTGTATTATGTTCTTTTATAAACATTTTTGAAAAAGAAAACTCTTGGTTTAACACAATAACATATTGTATTTTCATAGCTCAAAGAATTAGATTGATTCTAGTGGCATCCAAGATTGATAAGACATACATTTCTATTATGACACCCATTGTTTTAGTGCTAGACTGCAGAGGAATCCTTCCTTAAATACATCCTTGTATAAAATATTGACCTAGAGGACTTCATTATTCAAGCTGGAGAGACAGTCACTACTTAACAGTAATAAACGGTTTCTGTGTTACATTGAGAATACTTTGGAAAATATGAGAGTTGTCAAATCTCTTGAAAATCCTGTCTTTATAGTACACATGACACTAAAGCTATGGCTGTATTTTCTGTTAATAAAAGCAAAGACACAGGCAGATGTGAAGGATATCATGGTATACTGACAGGAAGCCAAGAAAAATGAGTACTTTGTTGAGAAGCAGAAAAAGACACAGGCCAATGACCTTGGGAAGGTTTTATAGATATAGCTTTTTTTTTTTTCTTTTTCTTTTTTTTTTTTTTTTTTTTTTTTTTTTTTTAAATATGGGGAAAATATGGATAATGCCAAAAAGTATAAAGGTCACATATATAGTCTAGGCATATGAATTAAAATTCATCATTATGTTTCAAAATAAAATCAGCTAATATATAAACAAAAAATTACAATGGTTATCAAAAGCAAAGGAAATTTTGGGTGAGTCAAAATTTCCAATACTATTTCCAAGCTTTTGTCATGTCAATGCCTACTTAAGATTAGTTCTCCAATATTTAAATGATTCTTCTGCCAATGTGACTATTTGGACCTGAACAAAGAAGAAAAAAATCTTGCAACAGCAGTGACCGTAGTGTTTATCCCACTTTATATAGAACCAGAAGTGGCAGGAGTTTACCATTCATGATGGAAAACGGATGATATTTCAGTTGTCCAGAAAGCACAGCCATAATTTTCACAGAGGTAAAGAGAAAGAGATGATCAAATTTTGTTGAAAGACACTTATTAGCTAGGGAATTTCTCGTGATATCCTTATATCTATTTATGTCTTTATATATATATATATGAGTAGAAATAAAATCAATTATGTTCTTGGGACTGTAAAATATATGCATGTAGCAAACATCTCTTATCTGACCATGACCAGCATCTTAGCTTAGACTGCACCTTCTCTTGCTTCGTATGCTGTGCATTATGGTTTACTCAGAAAAGTAAAATAAACTAACAAAACTGAATCACAACTAAGTAAGTACTTATAAAGAAATGGCAAAAAAATAGGTATTTGGGTTTGTTTCATATCATGAAAGTCATGTAACTTCAATCTTAGTCCACACATTCAAATGCATCCCTTAATGGTAAAAGTAAAAGGCTTCATTTTCATCCATGCAATTCATTAATAACACATTGTGAGCTTCTAACACATAACCGTAGACAAGTTTGACTGTGGCTGTCACAGCACAGCGTAATCTGTGTATCATGAATGAAGATATAATCAAACTAGAAAACACAACAACAGAAAATCTTGAATTTGCTCTTTGCATCAAAGAACATTAGGTATATATACACTGTATAAAAAATCTTGTTTTGAAGAGTTGCTTTTAAAAGCAATATCATGGAAGACAAAAGTGCCTGTTTTTTACCTCTGATCTGCTAAGGCACTTCAGCATCTTAAATGAAGAAATCCTTTCTTGCTCCAGAGCACTGCTATAGTTTTGGCAATGCCTCAACAGCAGGTCAAAGGTCTGCTTCAGTGTCTTTACTTTTCTGCAAGTTTCTCTAATTATGATTATTGCACTGGGTTTTAATGCCATATTCCTACCACTTGGTACTTTTTTTTTTTTTTT
>NW_020955197.1:2194125-2196625 GCF_003031625.1 Empidonax traillii
AGGGACAGGGAAAGGGGAAAAAAGGGACAAAAGGAAACAAAAAGGGACACCGATAGATATGCGCAATCAAACCTGAGAACTAGGAAAATAACTAGTAAAACAAATCTCACCACATTCCTTAGAAAGCAGGATTGGCAGACACTGCCAGCACTCCCCAAGCCTCCACGTGGCAGGTCAGTGGATGCTGCAGGCCTCAGCCTTAGATAAGCGAGACCAACACAGGGACCCACTGTTCCCGAACTCTGGCGGAAGAGAAGAGAAACTAAGGCCGCTCTTCCCCTCTTATTTATACCACGATTTACATAAAAATTGTATGGAATACTGGGAACACCACCACAACCTGTCAGCATGGGGGTTAGTGTTTAGTTGTGTGCGCATAGAAACAGTAAAATTTCTTTCTCTTCATTATAACTGACATATGCTTTGGTGGCACTACAGAACCCTGAAATCACTGATTTCTGCACAACTTGCTTAGCACTGAGGCAAGGTCAGGGAGTCCATGTGTGTCCATGTTGATTTACAACATTTTATATGTTCTTCTCAAAAACATCATCAGTTTTCATGGCTTTAATTACCATCTATAAACACAAGACCCAAACTCATCTCTACCCCAATGACCTTTTCCCCAGTGTTAAGATTCTTATTTAGTTGTGTAAATTCTTTTGATTATTTAAGGAACCATCATAAGCTCTGTGTATATTATGCAAAAGTAAAAATCTGGGAACTCACTTGAATCGTCTACCTAAACAAGTACAAAATCCAATTCCTATTTAGATCCCTAGTCTGACTTTATGGACAACCCAATAACACACAAGAAACTCCAAACAAAAAAAATTAGTTTCTTACCACATCTATAAAGTTCTCATAAGTTTCAGTTGCATTGCTAGCTTCTGGTTTACAGCCTCATGAACTAGACTTCCAAGTTTTTCCGTTGTCCTGTTTTCTTTTGTACACAGGTCTCAAAAGCCTGATGTCATCAGTGATACTCCTTTATGGATTATGTGGCTACATTTAGTTAACTATCAAAATCAGTCAGTCCTGTAGCTGAAATATTGTTGGAAATCTTAAAAGAGACTTTGTGTTCTGAACCTGCCATTACCCACAGATTGAAGATTTGATATCTCAAGAATTAAATATAGTGGTACGTTTGGAAATGTATACATTTCAACTCCTGTAAATAACCAAATGCCCTTGACCAGTGGTGGAATACAATATAAAAAGAAAAATAGTATCTATGGCACTATTATTCTAGCGTCTTCTGTGCAACTATGAGTGTGATTTCAGTGTTGAAATTAGAACAGACTGTGGGAGGAACATGATGCATGTCTGAGCAATTTATATTGTGTGTTGTAGTTTTACAAACTTTTATAAGCTTTTATATAGTTTTATAGGTACTATAAGTGCCAAGATGGCTGTTGCTAGAACAAAAGGAAATCAGTGCCCAGAAGAAGGTGGGATTTATTAAAGTAAATAACTATCTTATTTTGCCTGGATGCCTGGTATAAGCCAATTATATGTGCATTTGTTATGTATGTTTACATCTGGACAGTAACTTGTATCCAATTATGTGCTTCTTGTCACGAGACCTTTGTATAGAGATACTATAAAAAGTCTGAGCTCTACTAATAAACCAGACATATTGTAGATCTCATAGGTCATGTACTTATGTCTCGGAGCCCCTCCACCAACAACAGACCTATGGGACTTAAGAGGTGTTATAGATTCAAGAAGTAGCCGGAAAGGAATGTGGTTAAAACCGAAATAAAAATTTGTAAATGTTAAAGCTGAGAAAACAACACAATATGGAATCTCCTTCTTAGCTGCTTCACATCATTCATCTCAAATTCCTAGTTTTGGCAAACAATTGCGACTGTGTCAAAAGTTAGGCTTTATTTGTTTCCTTTGCCCCCAAATTTAACAAGTTTTAAAAAAAAGGCTACTATCCATGTACCTGTTCCAGCACCAAAAATTTCATTCTTTCCATGAGGTGCCTCAAACTGAACATAGTGTTCAAGGTGCAGTTGCAACTGATGATGAGTACAGGGGGATGATCGCTGCCCTAGTCCTGCTAACCATTTAGATACTATTGTTATTAATCTGGTGGGTTGCTCTCAGTAAGTCCCTTCATGTAGTTGCACTTGTGCATTTTTTATTATGTATTTCTCTTGACCATTTGGCCTGTAAGTCCTTCAAGGAATGAGCTGTCTTTTGTATTACTTTGTTCATGCACTACTTAAAAAAATGGGACCTGATCCTTAGGCATCACGATAAAATGATAAGTAATCAGTCCTTTAAGTTGAGACTTCTAGTCATCTTCTTTTTTAGAAAAGGGAATAAGAAATGCAAGTGTTAATTTCTTGTAAGCAACCACATTTTATTTGCCTTTATTTGTTCATTATTTTTCAAGTAGAACTTTTTTTGAGTGTATGCAGGGGTATTATTTTCCAAGCAGGAACTCAGATGGCTTTTTCAGGTTGGTTCTCATGCAATAAATTAGCAT
>NW_020955197.1:2201105-2221348 GCF_003031625.1 Empidonax traillii
CAGTGTCTTTTCCCCTAGACCACCGGGGTACTCTTGAAAGGAGGGGCAAACACGGTCTTAGGTGGTCTTGGGTGTTTGAAGGGAAAGAGTCAAGCTGGTTGGGCAACTTAGCCAATGCAATTGTGCAGGGTCATTAAAAAGTCTTTAGACATGCAAGCCTTTTGCGGGGAGATGTCCATGTCAAAGAAGGTGCTGCTGGAGTGCTTCACTGCAGAATTTGGGTTAAATATCACAGACTTTTTTTTCATATACTGGAGATATCATTATGTCTGATCAAGAAGCTCCACTCATTCAGTTAAATACTGAGGAACTGTTTGCTTGTGATGTTTATTAGAACTGAAGTCATATGCAAGGTTTTCTTTCACAGTAAAGAATTTGATCCTGCACATTGAAGCCCTGGCTTCAGTGTATCCCTGCAGGAATAAAAGGAATTTTTTTTTTCAGATTCAGAGTAAAATCAGAAAAAACTGTCATCTGAAATCTTATAATAAATTAAAATTAAGTGTATTCCATATCCAAAACTCCCAGCAAACATAACTGGGACTTAACGGCCTCCTACAGGTAGTTTCTTCATTTAGATCAAGGTATGAAGCATGTGGAGGAGTCAGTTCTTCATTCTAGACATACTTCCTGCAAATCAATAATATTGAGGTTCCATAGGGTGAAATCACTACGCTGTTACCTCTGTAAGGTGACTTGTATAACTGTGTTCCTCTTGTTATTAAGCACAATAAGCAGGAGATAGTGGTACGATTTTAGTATTACTATGTATTATTAGGGCAAGGCAAAAATAAGTCTTGCATCCTGCTCCACTTTAATTACTTTTTAATCTAGAACAACAGTGTCATCTTTTGTAAGGACAATTTTGAAAAAAAATTGAAAAAGTCTTTAAAAGTGGAAATTATGCCACCTTCACTATCTCTTTAAAACAAATGTAGAGTGAAGCTGTTTTCAAAATTGTTTTTGAAAGGTGATAAATTTGATTTAGACTTGTTTAGTGCAAGTAAAATACATAGGCAGGTAGGTAAAATAGTGTGCAATCTTTATATTTTTTAATTCAAGAATGTCTCTGATAAGCTGCCCCATAAACAGGAAGAAACCTGAGTAATGGGCCACTAATAGTATTAGGTCACCTGACATTCACTGTATTAAAATGGGTCAGTAGTAATCATGTAATTAGTAATTATGATGAAAGGGGGAAAAATATATTATTTCTTATGTCTCACAATTGATTTTAATTATTACCTGGATAATTTTATATTTGAATGTGTTGTTTAAGTTGCTTAATCTCTTTGCTCCTAGATTGAGTCCTGTTTGGTGACCTTGCTTTAAAACAGAGAGAGTTCACATTAACAAATATGGAGGTCATCTAGCCCAAAGCACATTATTTGTGTTTTAAAAATTTAATAACAAGGTGAAGTGGAGCTCTCAAGAGGATGGCTATAATAGCTTTATTGCTCTTTTGTTATTAAGACCTCTTAAGATAATTGTTTTCAAAATTATAATATGAGCTTTTAAGAACTTCCAGCCTGAGCACTGATTTATGCTGTCTGTGATTCCATTTCTGCTCTTTCACACTGTGTTAATTTTCATTAAGTTCATTATGTTTGAGACCTCTTAAGGGATTTATTTAAAATTCATCTCTTGATTAGACACATACTGTATACTTTTACTGCTGTAACAATATCTATTTTTTCCCAAAGATAACAAGATCTGAGTTATGCCTGTAATGCTATTCCACAGAGTGCCTATATCAAGTCTCTTAGTGATATTAATATGTTGCTGTAATTATTTTTTTATGCATGTAAAACATATAGGATTTGATCAGAAAAGATATGTTTAACATAAGTGGGTTAGTGAAGTCAATTCCAGACACATATTTTATATTGCCTGTTTCTTTTAGGTACTATTAAAAGATTAGATAAAATTCCAAATAGGAATTCAATATATTTTTAAAGGACTTAGTGAAGTCAGTTCATCAGAATAACACGTGTAGAAGTTTAATTTACAAAACAGCAGTTTGCAGACTGGAATAAAGCCCTTCTTAAAGTGATTAAAGTTTTTCTTAACTTTAATAGTCTTTAAAGTAAAAGACAGCTACACAATAGATATTTTTCATTTGATAATACAGGTGTCATTATTATTATTGGCTATGGTAAAATGTATATTGAATTCATTATCAATAACTCTGGTCTATGTTCAATATATGTAGAGGTAAAACATGTTTGATGGAATGAAAACCTAACAGCCAGGACACATTTTCAGTGGTACAGAATATAACAGTTTCTCTCTTAGGATTAGAAATTAGCAAAATTAATGCAATATATTGTGTGTGGATAAAATATGGCTCAATTTCAGAGAAAGGAGAAAAAAAATAAGATGGATAGGCTGAGCTATATTTTTGCTAAGCCTTAATATTACATGTTTTATTCTTAGGCTAAATCCCTATTCATGCCTTTTAGCTTCAGCTCCTCTCATGGTTATTTGATGTGCTCCTTGATACCTCGCTGGTTGTGAACAGGAGAGGTCTTGTAAATGCACACTGCCTTGACATCCAGAAGACCAGGTCTCTGAGAATTGTTATTTGCATTCAGCATGATATGCTCACCTTCAAAAGAATACTTTATGCTGTATTACCTGAAACTTCTATGAAATAATTCATAATTTTAAAATAAAGATTTTTTTTAAATAATAAATTAAATATTAAATTAAAGTTACGATTCCCCTGATTTGGATGTTATTGATGACCTCCTCCTTCCTTACACATTCATTCTAAAGGTTTTTCGAATGAATGAAAATTCTAAAAACTTCTGATTTGCAGCTAAGTTGGGTATATTGTAACAAACCTTCTAACTCACCTTACTCAAGGTTTGATAGACTCATTATGTTTTGCTTGGGTTTTATTAAGTAATATGATGTTTTCAACAAACATATGTATGAATTTTACACAGAACGAGCATGAACCTGCATGGGCAATTTTACTGAGTAACTGACATGCTCATGAATTCTTCCCATCTAAGTATGTATTCTGTGAGCTTTCTACAACTATTGTGAAGTCCATTCTGATTTTTTTTTAATTAGTTATAAGAAAAATGCTTTTTGTATAGTTTATTCAGAAATACAGGATTGGCTTAAGACAAGTACTAAATAACTGGTTCAAGTAGTAGCTTCTTTTTTGCCTTGCACAGTTGTCCTGGGTTACACAAAAATTCTGGTACCCATCTTTTCTCTTTTATCCAAATATGCCTTTTTTGGCTTTTGAGTGTTTTGCCTTCTTTAAAGAGCCTGAACTGCTAGTGATTAATGACTCAAACATTTGATCACCTGCAAGTGCTGTAAGAGATCAGACTATTGGTGCTCTTGGCTCAACCAGCACTGTGCTTTGCTAACAGTGTGCAGAGTGGCCACCCAGTCCAGGTGCTGACAACTGTGCACACCCAACACCCCAGGCTACAAACTGGGTATTAAACAAGATAAGAAGAGAGGTAAACCCTGTGAGGTGGGGTAGGGTTTCTTTTTCCTTACACAGATGATTCAGTCGTGATAACCCCCTGGAAATTTACACCTTGCCTGAAGGTATTCACCTCATGTTAATGAGTCATAATGAGCCTTAATGGACTCAGGTACACTGACATAAGAGACAGCTGCAACATCTTAGAGAGTGTTCAAGACTCCTGAATAATCCCATGACTCACAGTATTACATAATCCATGTAAAACTCCCCACCCTGGGGGAGACATTCCCACCCAAACCTAACCATACATAAGTCTGAGTTTCAGGGGTTCCCTCTGCAAGACCCCAGTGTCCACGAGCTCACAGAAAGGGTTTTACTTTAAAAATATACAAGGCTCCCAAAATTTGCCCACCAGTGATAATAAAGAGCCTTCAGGTCTTTTAAAACCATAACAGGAAGCACAGAGGAGAAAAGCTGCATGTTTTCTCAGGAGGCACTTTTACTGGTAAACTTTAGAAAATAGAAGCACTTGAGAAAAGTTCAAAGGGTAACATACAACCAGCATAAGGCATTCCACAAAGCACTGACTTAGCACATGCTAACCCATAAAACCTAGAAAAACCCAGCCCATCCAGTCCTAAGTTTCCCAGAATTTCAAAAAAGGGGATTAGGAGATGAAGTAAAGAGAGAGACAAAGAGAAAATTACAGTTACCACCCAGACTCCTCTGCAAGTCCAGCATCTACATGTCCAGGTATCAGGGTTCCAGTAAGCATGGACAGCACATGTTGTTGTTTTTATTTGCTTTGGCCTCCCCTGTGGGAGGGGGGGGCCCACCCCCAGGAAGGATTTCTGATGCGGTATAAGCAATGCTCCCTGGCTGGTTTTGACTGACAGCTTCTCTGGGGTTGCCAGTGAGGTTCGCAACAGCTGGGGTATGGGATAGGGCATTACCTCAGCTTTGTGAAATTCAACCTGTCCCCCCAGCCCCACACATACATACTTGAGTTGATCCAAGCCAAAAATTAATATAATAATCCAGTGTCTCACACCCTCACCGCCTTGATGGATCTGGACTCTGACCACCACTTCGAGAGGACTGCAACAATCATTTGGACAGGACAACAACCACCACTTTGTTCAGGGAACATTGAAACTGCAACAACCAAATCCCACTGCTGGATCCAGTGGGTGTCTTGTGAGTCCTTGCAGTTGCCTGGATGGTCTACAGCCCTGGTCCAACTGCCCGCACCAGCCTCATTCCAAACACAAGCCTCTGCCAGTATCGAATCCCGATTATCTGCCATTTCCTGACAGGTTTTCTGGGTATGGAGGAGGGTAGGGTAAACCATGTGGAAGGGTGGCCCATCTGGTGTCTGTCCTATGGCCATATGTGTTTTCTCCAGCTTGGGGAGGTCAGCCAGCATCTCAATTTGGTCTGGTTGGTGGGGCTCAGCAAGTTTCTCCTCATCAGTTGGTTTAACCCAACTTCATCAGTATTGTTACTAGCATTCTTCTTATTGCACTTACATCAGGAGTGTATTTGATCTCTCTCTCTCTCTCTCTCTCTGTATTGAAAAAACCAGGGATATCGAATCTGAGGGAGGAGACTTCTGTCTGAGGTCTCTACCCTTCAAAATTGTCTCAAACCAAGACAAAAGTAAAGTGGTTTCTCCCATATCATGGAAATCCCAAGCCATACATAACTTTAAGCCAGCTACTGGGACATTATTTTGTTTGGTTTGGTAAGTTGTCTCTGTAACGTGTAGGTTATTCAAATACTAGTAAACTGCATTCATGTTTACCTTACTGTAAAGCAAATCCTCTTGTGGAACTTTGGAATTATTCTTCAGACACAAAGCTTCTTAATGAAGAATAATTTGAACAGTTGAGCTTTAGTCCTCTGTATTTCTCCATGTGGCAGAATACCATACAAATGCATACAGTAGGCTTTCCTAAACAAAAATGGTTCCAAATTTCATGTCACTGTGTTTACTGCAGCAGCAGTTTCTCTGCTCTGTACTGCGTGCAGTCCAAGATGATGATGAATGCCAACATTCATTTTCACTCGGTATCTAGTCTCTGTAGGTGCCCTGTGTTGCTTCTCTAAGAATTTCTCATATTCCCTTAGGGTGAGATGAGTGTTTTTTTAGAAGAGTGATTTTTTAGAAGAGGAAGATTCTGTAATTCATAACTAAGTAGACTTTTTTAAAAGTACGGAGATATGTTAACACTGCATACTTGCAGTATTTTTTCCTACTGAAAACCTCTAGTAGGTTTTCAATAGCCTAATTCAGAGGCTTGTCCGCAACAGTACACCTTAAGTGTGTTGTACTGGTAAGATATTGATGGAGTATACAGTGATTGAAAAATTACTGAATTGAGAGTTTAATAGTTAAAATCAGAAGATGAACAACAGCCTCTTCAGGTCACTCTTCCATAATTGCAAATTGCCTAGAGAGCACCTTAGGGATGGTGTTCTCACCTGCTAAAGTAACTTTCAATGGGAGGAGACTCAGTGGTATTGCATCCTCATGCACTCACCTGCAGCTTTGGGAATTTCATAGGTACATGCAAAAAGAAGAGTTATGAAATACCTTTTAAATAGTGAATGCAAATGATCCCCTTTTAATACTGAGAGACTCTGAATCCAAATCTGACCTTTACAGCTTTTCTGTAAAACAAGAACTTGCACTGTGGCTTCTACAAACAGAGATTAGGAGTGCATATGACATCAAAAGCATATTAAAGAGGAAGGTTATTCTTTTTCTTCATTAGTAGGTGCATTTCAGTAAGTACCACACAGAAAGACTATAATCAAGTTGCAGATGACAAAATGAAAAGTATATAATTCCAGCATGGTGAAAGCTTTATATATATTTTTTTTCCAGTTTGCCTTGTGTAGCTGAAAACATGATAAACCCACAATTTTTGTCAATTTTAAATGAAACTTAATTTGAATGCTGTTTTTCAAGCCTTTTACCTGTTTGTGGGTTTTTTTTTCTCTCATCTGACTTTTCCTCTGTGTCTTCCTATACAGAAATGTTAGGGAAATGTGTACTTTTATTTTATTTGCTGTAGTCTAAGGCTGTTAGTTAAATTATGACACTAATTAATCTTATCCCAGAGGGAGAAATATTGCACTGTCTAGTTAAATCAGTGCTATAGGTGCTTTGTGCCACGGAAGTGCTACACAGCCATCAATGAAGTAGTGAGAATTGTAAACTTAGTGTTTGTTCTCAAATGAGTATAAAAGATACACATGCAACCTAAAGGTAGAACATTTATTATTAATACAGATATTTATCTGTCTTTTTTCTGCTGTAATTGGTAGGCGGAAAAAATATTAATGCTACATTAGTCTGCATAACACACAAATTCAAAGAGTCCTTTGAAATATTATATCATTATGGGTTGGATCTAGATTGGAAGAACAGCCAATTACTTCCTCTTCCATCATCTCAAAAATTGTCTCATATTGCAAAGTTTGAAGTCTGAAGTCTTGAGTTTACACTGGAGACCTTTAGAATTGGTGAGCACAAAGGGATCTTTAAACCTGATAGTTATTTTTTTCATATTTTTAGTTTGATGTATCAGAAGATTTATTTCTCTGTTTGTTCTCAGTGCTGAGTCTGCAATTTATATTTCACTCTTTATTTCACAGTTTATGGACTGAGTAGAATATTAAAGTTAGTAACAAAATCCATTGTCTGCCTTCTCTGAGCAGTGCCAGTATGCAGGCTTGTCCAATTATTTGGTTTTTAAATTTTCTACTGTGTGAGACCTTTATTACTTAGATGAGCACACTCATTCCCTCTTTTCATTAGCCCATTTTGGTTTCTGTCCTTCTTAACTGTGGTGGTTTGTTTTTTTCCTCAAATAGATGCATTAAACCACAGCATGCTTACATGTCCTTTTGTGGTGAACTCATTTAGTCATTCCCCTGTACTCTCTATATAAATGAGTTGTTATATAGATGGAATTTTCCTATTTCTACTTTGTGTTTGGAGAGCTGCGGCACAAAGGAAGCTATGTTAAGTGTGGTTAGTCTTATCAGAACAGGAAGCTATGACTTGGAAAGTTTAAAGAACTCATGGACAGTGGTATGGGGATTAGATCACATTGGTATTATTACTCTGTAGAACACGAACAACCCACTTTTTAGTTCTTTTCTATTTTAGTTTGTTCAGGGTTTTTAAACCTCCATCTTGAAAGTCGGTTGAAGCAAATCATGTCTGCAAAGTTGTTGACCATCTTGGTGTGGTACTCTTTTGCTTTCTTTTCATGGTATGTTGCATTTTGTGTCTGTCATTAATTATTTACTGACTCAGAAAAGGAGAGGGGTGAGTTCCAGCATCTCATATTTAGCAGACCTTTGTGGATATAAGACCTGGTCTTAACTGGGCTGAGCAGGGAGTCAGTCTTGAGTCGGCAGGGAAGTTAACTCACTTAATGGTGTGTGGAATAGGTATGAGTCAGCATGTTTGCCTTTCTTTTTTAAAAGATTGATTTTGTCTTGATGTACGATACAGAAGAACTAATACATCTTACTCTCTCTTTCAGTCTCTCTCTCTTAAACTAAGGATATAAACAGATGTACATGTCCACATATGTACAAAAAAGGATGGGAAAAAATTCTGAAATTATTAAATTTGATTTTTCTCATCCAGATGGCTATCATAAAGTGAATGAATCTCATTCCACAAGTGACGTAGAAAAATTCCAAATGAAAAGACACAGGAAGCAAAGTTTTTCTTTTAAGTTTTTATTCATCAAATATATCTTTCAAATGAAATATTAAAATTTTCAAATCAATTACATTCAGTGTAGGTTTAATGTTAATTTAAACTTTGAGTTTTGTATTGTTCTCAATTACTATTTGATATTACTTCCTTATGAGGAAAGTGTATTGACTTGAAATGTACTCAGAGGCTCTGTTTTCCCTTAAGAGTAGAGCAGAAGGCACTTCTCTGGGTTTAGAACATTTGAAAATTATAAGTAGAGATATTGCTTTGCAAAATTTATCATCTAGAAGTTTGAAACCTTTATCAATAAGTTAATTTCTGCGGAGGCCCAGAGAAGAAAGGATTTTTACCGATGGAAAGAAGCCTACAAGAAATACTAAAAGGACTCTTTATTTATTGCCACGGACATGGACTTTATATCCGGATATTTATGGACAGTTTTAATAGTATTTAACATTTTTAATATTTATTATAAGAGTTATATTTATATTTATATTATAAGATTTTATTCCCCTCACAAATTACAAGTTTCTGATTGGTTGAAAATCAGTTAGCTACGATAGGTCAGCTAGTGCCACAGTTTAGGCGGGCATAGCTGAGGCAACTTGTTATCTTATTGGTTATTAGTATGGCGCATCATGGTGGTAAGGTTCTTATTGGTTGTACCCCTTGTTGTTCATGTTGAACCACTTTGTTCTAGTCCCTTCTTCCCTAAACCTATAAAAAACCCCTGTTCTCCCCTCGGGGGTGAGCGACATCTTGTCCCCAGAGGGTGTCGCAGCTTCCAGGGAGCCCCTTTCTTTTCCCTGGAAGTATCCCAACTACTAATAAATTAACAACAATTCATCTAACCCTCGTGTCACTCATCTCCTTCTCCACTCTCGGGCTGCGACAAATTTCCTCATATATTAATTTTCCTCTAAAAAAGTAATTCCACAGCCAAGTCCACTCAGCACTTCACTTCGAGCTCTGGGAATTTCATTGTTCCAAAAGATTGAAATGAAGATAAAGGCATTGGTTCCCTTGTTGCTATTTAATCTTTACACATATTTATTTTGTCTATTTTGTCTAATTCTACTAATTTTGATCTAGCCTTGCATGCAACCATATATGTGTGAGCTTTAAGTCTACCCGTAAGGACTGATGGTCCTGAGCTTGTAGTCATGGATTTCCTGCTTTTTATGTTTACAAACTATCTTTAAAAAGCATTGACCATCTACAAAGAAAGCATGTATCTGGAATAATCTAGAAGAGAGGTATGCTCTAGACACTTTCTTCACATGATTCATGTTACTCATACTCTTATGCTTACTTAAACAGAACAATGACAATTCCATTAGCAAGTTGCTAGTATGATCCCATATATTACTGCATTTCAGATGCTCTTCAACACTACACCTTCCAGCTAAAAACCCTGGCAAACATGCTGTAAGAGTCCTCACATTAATTTATAGCCAATTAGCTATGGTTAGATACACTGATCCTCAGATTTTCTTCCAAATTGCATTTTTGAACAGAAGAAAAATGTCAGTGTAGATGCACCAGTAATGTACCAAACTGACTTGCATCAAATACTAATCCTTCCTACCCTGTAAAACTTTGAATTGTAGAAGAGAAGAAATAAATAGGCAATGTTACTACTGCTGTACACGAACACTAGCATCTCGGTGTATCTCTACCTAAAAGCTTGTTTTATTATCACTTAAGGAAGTCATTACCCTTTCATGAGTGCTTACATGCTGTTTTCCAGATATGTCACTACAGTAACATTATAAAAGCAGCATTATTTTTGCCAGTGGCACTTTACAAAACAAGGAGACTAGTTTCAACATAACTTTGAAAAATCTCTTTATATTTTTTACGCTGGAAGAAAAGAATTGATAATGTTTCCCCCATTAAAATTTGATTTTTTGTGGAAGGTTGGGGTTTTTTTTCCATGCACTATGCAACATTTGTAAATTATTAAAATACAGTAAGAATAATGTTCAGTTTTACAGACCGGGAAGTTGCAGATAATATTTGTTAGATATAGTTGTATACAGCTGTACATAGTTATAGTTGTATAAACTAGTTGTTTTTATTTCCCACTTACTGTAAGTAACTTTGTTGGACACATCCTCAGTATCTCCATCAAACCAAATACCATTAATCTAATGCCTATCTTTTACCAGATAAAATACATAAGAATTCATCTGTGACCATTAGAAGAAATATTAATCAAATAAAGAAAGATTACAATTATTTTTCTTTCCACAAAAGAGAGTTTGAGTACTCTATTCTGAGGATCATGTTTTAAAGAATCACTTAAAATTTTAGAAAGAATAGTTCTTTATTTTCTTTACCTGACTTGTCAATAAATTCCAGAAGATTAGAACGCTAATGTTGTCATGCCACCATGATAGACAGTTTTGATTGGTGGTTTTGTAGGTTATATTCTGATTTTCATTTTGTTTCCTTTGAGTTTTTGCCAGGGGTTATCTGGTAAAGGAAAAATCTCCAGTCTCTTAAATTACAGATTATTTAGAAAAATTGTTTGCTGTTTTGTAATGTGAAAGCCAGAAGGAAAATTATACTGGATTTAATAACAACTTGGATTTCCTGTAAAATTTGAAAGGTGGTAAATGACATGTTTCTCTATACATAACAACTTTGTTTTAAAAATATAAAGTAATTTATATTTATATATGCCATCATTCATAAAATATCCAAATATTACCACTGATGTGTGAAACAATAAAACTGAGAAAAAGCTATTCTGAGCTCCTGAAATCCATTATGATTTCATTACTGAACTGAGCTTTCCACTCAGTTTACTAAAGATCTAGATAAGTAACACTGCAAAAAAAAAAAATATTTAAAATCTGAATAAATTCTTATTTTTAAAACATAAGGTAATTTTCAAATGACCATAATATATTCTGTGCAGTTGATTTTACAGTTTGCAGTATTGAGTGGATAGAAAACCCGTAAGTAGTCAGATGTATTTCTCTATATCAAAGTACCCAAAAAAATTCCAACAGATAAAACTGGAAACAGTGTTCCTAAAGATTTCAAAATGCTATGCAAATTTAAGTGTCACAATCCACTAATAAACTAAAAACTACTTAAGTCTTTCAAACTGTAAAAAGCCCCTCAGATCTAGTCATTATCTAGCACCAAAATCATAATTATGTCAGATATCGTCTTCCATATGCATTTATAACAGTAATTTCTCAGGTAATGTACTGTGACTCTCTATGCAAATGCCTTTGTCCTTGCAATAAACACACAATTTAGGAATGAAAAATACTATTTAATTATGTAAGGCTGTGTTTTCAGTGAATTACAAATGTTTGTGCATCATGGTTTAGCAAGTTGGAGTAGTAAAGCTAGTCATCTAGAATTTTACTGCAAATCCTTGAAGAGAATTCTTGCAGGCCAATGTCCTTCTTGTAGCTAATAACTGAAATTGAGTGAAATGTCCTTCTTCTCAATAGATAATGAGAATTGGTATAGACTTGGATGCAGTTCAGTCTTCTCTCTTCTTTCGTGTTCCCCCTCTCCTGATATGGTTCAGATCAGCAAGGTAAAGACTGAGACATCCTTGTTGACCTTAGGAAAGCTGGAATGCAGCACTGACTAAGTACAAATCACCAGGTAAGTGATTTTGAGGAAAGTCTGAGCTTCTCTTGACCTCTTGGAAAATTTTCTTAGAGTTCACTGCGGCCCTGAGCACAGTATGCTTAACAATGCCACAATGACCTTTCGTCTTTCTACACAGAAAAACCAACCTGTCTATTAACACTGAACTTCATGCTGCAGAAGTTCAGTTCATGTTAGACCTGCATGTGAAACCTGGAATGTTTCGCAGGTGGAAAGCTTTGAAACTGGCTTAGATTCTCGAAGCAGGTGTTAGATAACCTGAAAGAAATAAAAATACAGAAATTTTTCAAAGTGAAAGTGCATATGTTAATACAATTCTCAATATCCTTAGAATTGTCTAGCTAATTGCATAGCTTTTTTAGCACACTGTTTACTCTTCGAATAAACATCCAATTAGCAATTGCCATAGCAACTGTAAAATATAGCATATCCTGGTATGTAAGGTAAGGGAACTTCTAAGATACAAGACACCAGTGGGAAATATAAATACGTCAGAGGAAAATTTTTAACTTTTGCCTCGGTATTTTCAGGGGAAGCTATTGGTACAACTGTTCAGTGCTGAATTTGGGGAAATAAAAATACTCACGCTTCATTTGATATTCCCATTTTCTTCCTGGAATGATGATCCTAACATCTTTTTATTTATTTGGAGGGTTTTTGTGCTCACAAATGAATGACAACAGAAACTAAAGTCGTGGCTGAAGGATGCAAAATATTGACCTGATGAACTGCAGATGATCATTCTCTTTCAAGGCCTTGGAAAGATGATGGAGCATGACTGTTTGAACAAGCCATGAAAATAAAGTCAATTGCTTTTTCCAAGCAAAAATCATTGTCAGTCAGCACAGTCACCTTCTACAATTGGCTAAGTGGAAGAGAACAGATGAAAAGAAAATTTTTACTCACTGAGAGGATAGTACAACACTCAAACAAATCACCTAGGAAGTTTTTGCATCTCTGCCCTTTGAGGTATTCATGATGCAGATGAAGCCATGCTAACCTGGTCTGTAGTAGTTCTACATGTAGTGGTGGATTGGAGCCTCTTCATGTAACCTTCAACTAGTATTTCTTTAATATTGTAAATCTGCTGAAGTATGCTAAGTGTTGCTTTCTTTAATTAATATAAAAAATTAAATCCTTGCAGCAAAGAAAGGTATGGTGTCTCTGAGTAAAAACTGATATGTCCTAGTAGGGGCACTTGTGGAAGCATTCTGTTTCCCTCTATCTGGGCTATACAGCTCTACTCAGTGGCACCATTTCAGCATCCCACTTGATTCAGTTTGGTTACCTTTTTGAAGCCCTAGACTTTCTCAGTCATTTTGAATTAATAATCCACTTAAGAAAGTTTCTAATGTCTGCTATATCTCTTCTGTTTCTTTTTACAGCATCAGAATGTCTTTGTATAAATTTTCATGGAAAATAACCAGGCAAGTTTGTTCCTGCCAAGAATCCCAAAATTCTCAGTTGTGCATTATAGCATCAAGAAATATTTGTTTTTGGAAAATTTTAAACACTCTTTACTTATGCTCAGATTTTCCATTCTCAATCACTATTCCCCATCAAGGATTCTCTATTTCATTTGTTAAAAATCATGAAATAAGTGTCTTGTGTTGCCACATTAACTAAACAGTTATGGGTGTATCACCAAGGTGCATCTGGTTTATGGAGAGGTGTGTTGGATAGGTCTGTAGTTACATTTTGTGTGATAAACAACTTATTTAATTATTTCCAAAAGTATTTTGAATCCTTCATATTAATCAACAACTAAGCAAGTTTAAGGAAAACATACAAATAGATATAAAGAACATATTGCAGCTTACAAAAGAAGTAGGTTTTGCTTATGTAGCTTTTCTCGGTGGGTTTCTGCATAGAATGTGTGCTGCCTTCACATTTCCACCTCAAGATGAACCCTTTTGAGATTTACCTTTTTTACACAAATATCTGTGTCTTCAATGAGGTGACGTTTAAGCTAATTTGAAAGTCTCTGCATTCAAAATGAATTGTGCCTAGAAAACATCTTTCAGAGCTTTCTTTTTAGCCATTTCTAGGAGACAATAGACAGTAGTTGCCTTTTTAATGTAACATGCTCCTTCTCAATATATATATGTGAGAAAAAACTGGAATATATATCCACTGTTTCTCCTCCTCTTAAGAGTATTGTACACTTACCTTGGTATTATAAAAAATAATATAAGTAGATATTATAGAAAATAATACAAGTACAGATTAAAAACCAAATGATCAGAGAAGACATTTTTTTATATTGGATTTTCATTAAGGAAAGAAAAAAATTGTGTTAAAAGACCAGATAAAAAAATAACTTCATCTGATCTTTGTGTCTATTGCTGATCCAATATTAAAAGTGTTGGGAAGTGGGAAGGGTTAGTGGCATGGGCTAGTGACATGTAAGACCTGTGCAGAACTGTGTACTGAACTTTGTCTTGACTGACTTGGGATTACTCCTAAAATATGGTTCTTGTATCTATGTGAGTGAACTTGTCAGGAATGAATATCAACATGTAACAGATACTAAATTAATTTCATAGTGATGTGACAATGTGGTATTAGACACAGATGATGTAAATCTGCCAAAGTTTGTCTTTGGGATCATAGTTGAAATAATTTGGGCTTTCTGCTTATTTCAAAGTAGTTCACAATTGCTATTACTTCATTACTTTACTTTGTTACTTTTTTGTATTTTCTACTTATTTAGACTACTGTTAGTATAGTGATGCTAATACACTGCAGTGCCAAAATTGTTTTTAGCAGTTTGTCTTCTCATCTTATTTTGAACTTAGGTTTGGATCCCTCACTGCAGTTTTCATTCCTTTTTTTGTTTTATATTTCTTGGCAAATTTCTCACTTTGAATTTTAGGAGACTGGATATTCCCAGTGTAATAAAATAACACTTTTTAGGTATTCTTTTGCACTCTTTATTACTTTTGGTAACAGCTGTTTAGGAATATAAATATAGAAATATGAGCTTTAGTAAAACAGATGTGAACTTTCAAGCACTAAATATTTGTACAGATTTGTGCTGGTTTTGGCTAGGGTAGGGTTAATTTTCTTCACAGTAGCTAGTATGGGGTTGTGTTTTGGATTTGTACTGAACACAGTGATGATAATGTTATGGTTTTGCTTTGGGTCAATTTGCTTTTCACCCCCCACACAATTACTACTAGTTGAGAGAAGGTTTTTGCAGACAAAAGAGAGACAGGATTTGGGAAAAATAGTATAAATATTTATTACTAGTAAAACAAAAACTACTAATAAATTAAAAATTAAAGAACTATATCTACAACAATTTCTACTCAAGTTGAAGTGCTATATATTTACAGAAATACTTCTTCCCCTTTTATACTAGTCCAAGGAGAAGAAGTAGTTTCATTCTCTATTTTTGGAGTTCCAGCTCTCTCTCTCTAGTAATAGATCTTCAGTAGCAGCAGTATTCTCGTTGCAGCTGGAACTTTTTTTCTCTCTTTCTCGCTCTGTGTTGGCTTCCAGGGCTGGGCTTACCCCCCTCCTGGGCTAAGACTGAAGGCTGGGGTTTACCCAGGTCCCGAAGGGTCTTCCTTCCATAGGCTTGCAAGGGGACACTTGCTTACTATGGATCTTCTTCCACAGGGTTACAGGGGATAATGGCTTAAGAGTTCACTCCTGTTTCCCTATGGAGGTCCCTCCCCATGGGAGAACAGTCCTTGATAAATTTCTCAGCATGGGTCTAGCACGGATCCACACACACACGGATCCCAACATCTCACATGGGCCGTCTCGCTCCAGCATGAGATTTCTCAGGGTCACAAAATCTTCAACAGCAGTATGGATCCACACACACACACGGATCTCAGTATCCCACCTGAGTCGTCACTGCTCCAGCACAGGTTTCCCTCAGGGTCACAAATCTTCACCAGGACTCTGCCTCACTTCAGTCCTTCTCGTGAAGTTTCGGTTCTCTTTGGTACATCCACAAATTCCTCTATCAGCCGTATGGGGGGGTCTCCTTACTCCAAAAAACTTTTACAAGTAGCAGAGATTACTTTTCAGTCTTTTCCCTGCTGAGGAGAGAGAGCGAAAAGAGGGGGAGGGAACAAGCCCCCCCCTTTTGCACTTTACTTTTCTTGCTGCAGCTTCAGCTGCCAGCTTCGACCTTGGAAGCTCTGTTATCTTTCGGCTGGAATTCTTTCACAGCGGTTTCTGTCCAAGCAGTTCATCCTCCAAAGTGGTTTTTTTTCCCCACTCTCTTACAAGAAAGAAGGGAGGACTTCAGTGCTGCACCTGCTCCCCCCACCCCGGCCCAAGCCGGGGGGGAGGGAGTCTGGCCCTGCTCGGGCCTACTACTCCTCTCTCCTACATGGCTGCTATCCTTAATTTCAACTGCATCAACAACCTTCTCTTCCATTTTCTTGAAGATGTAATTAGCAAAGGCATCACTGGACTTTTGATTGGCCTTTTTGTCTGGAAATTACCTGGACAAAACCATCCTCAGCCCCAGGGATGGGCTGGTGGGCAAAACCACGACAGGAGATTATTGCTGAATAGGGCTTCAAAGAATCAGTGTCCTTTTCTACTTTTATACGGCCACGCTGGTAAGGAATCTGGGGGTACATGGGAGGCTGGGAGGAGACACAGCTGGGACGGGTGACCCCAGCTGACCAAGGGGATATTCCACACCATATGACATCATGCTCGTTATATAAAGTGTGAAGAAGAAGGAGAAAGGAAGGGGACATTTGGAGTGACGGTGTTTGTCTTCCCAAGTATCCATTACAGTGGTGGGGCCTTGCTGTCCTGGAGATGGCTGAACACCTGCCTGCCCATGGGAAGCAGCTTTTGTTGCTTCTACCTAATTGTTACATAAGTTACTGTAGGTCATTTTTATGAAATGAGTTTAGGTTCTTAAATTTGCAGGCTTGAAGCATTTCAGCCCTCTCACCTGCACTGGGAAGTTTGTCATATGGAGTTTTCTGTAGCATCTTTGGTTCCTTTGGACATACTGTCAAATGGACATTTTCTCCTTCCTCGTATTCAATCTCCTGTAGAAAATCACATTCTGTTGTGTTTTTTGTCTTAATACAGCATTCAAAATATGATGATTAGTTCTGCTGCAGGTAGAAGTTACCATTATCAATTTCATTGTTGCCTAAATTGTATTTGAAGTCAACATATATTTAATTTATATATTTATTTTATTCAGATTTTACCTTACCTTACTCAAACTTTACTTTACAATGAACTAAGTTAATTTTAGAGATTCATGTGTTTTGATATTACTTTTCAAGTGCCTCAGTTTGGTAGAGGGTCTGATTAGCAAAACTTAGTGATTCATTTTAGAACTGTTTCTGCTTTTAAAAAAAATTAAATCAGAATTAATTTAAATCTGCATTTCACTTTTATGGTAGTCAAAAGAACTGTTAGTAATATGAAAAAACGCCAGTAGTAATACAGAAAAAAGTTATAATATGTAGCAATACAATATAAATATAAATACAAATATAAAAATTCAAAACAAAATTCTAACTTTTTTTAGTGTGAAATCATCATCATCATCATGGCTAGGCTTCGCGAACGAAGATTTGAGAGGGGCTCTACCCACGCTTGCTACAAGTGCGCTGATGGCTAAAAAGGCCAATGCGAGATAGACAAGTCCGGTTGCAGAAGGTACAGCAGAAAGACTCCCCAGGTGATATCGACAAGACGCGATTCTTTCTGCGTTGTCTTTTCTCCTCGAGAGTGATCCTGCGTGTGTTCTCAAAAGCAGCAGCAGTGTTATAGGTGGTGTGTCTCCAGGCCTCCCGATTGGAGGCCAGGGTAGACCAATGGTGGTGGTCAATACTGCCAAGGCTGAGGGATTGTTTCAGGCAGTCCTTGTATCTCCTCTTCGGGCCTCCTCTCTTGCAGCAGCCTGTGGCAAGTTCCCCATAAAGCACGATCTTAGGGAGGCAATGGTCCTGCATCCTGGAGACGTGCCCTGCCCAGCACAGCTGTGTTCTCAGCAGCATGGCCTCAATGCTCGTGACTGCTGCCTGTTCAAGGACAGACGTGTTGGTCACATAGTCAGTCCAGTGGATGTTGAGGATTGTACGGAGGCAGCGCTGATGGAAGCAAGTACTAAGAGACGCAAGTGGTGCCGGTAAATGACCCAGGATTCAGAACCATATAGAAGAGTAGACAGCACGATGGCTCTGTAAACACTGATCTTAGTACTTTTCTTCAGGTGTTTGTTTTGCCACACTCTTTTACGGAGTTTACCAAAAGCACTGTATGCCTTTGCTAACCTGTTGTCTATTTCTTCATCAGTCTTACTGTCTGAGGAGATGATGCTTCCCAGGTAATTAAACTGTTGGACTGATTTGAGTGCTGTTTCACCAATGGTGATGGGGATGATGGAAGACTTCCTGAGGTGCAGGCTGATATAAAACTTCTGTCTTCTTCAAGCTGACTTCCAGTCCAAAAAGCTCAGCAGCCTCTGCAAAGCAGGATGTTAAATGTTGCAGAGCTACTTCTGTGTGGGTGATGAGGGCGGCATCATCAGCGTAAAGCAGCTCATGGATAAGATGATTTAAGGGCTTAGTGTGGGTCTTCAGTCGCCTTAGGCTGAAAAGGCTCCCATCGGTAGGATATCGAATGTAGACACCGTTTTCAAAATCGAGGTCTGCTGTGGCCCTTTGGAGCATCATGCTGAAGAAGACTGTGAATAAGGTTGGAGCGAGAACGCAGCCTTGCTTCACACCATTAGCTATTGGAAACGGCTCAGAAAGTGCATCCCCATATCTGACTTGACCGCGCTGGTCCTCATGAAGCGAGATGATCATTTTGAGGAACTTGGGAGGACATCCTAAACGTTCCAAAATCTGCCACAGACCTTTTCTGCTCACAGTATCGAAAGCCTTGGTGAGATCAACAAAGGTAACATTGAGTCCTTTGTTCTGTTCCCGACACTTCTCTTGCAGTTGTCTGAGAACAAATACCATGTCTGTGGTACCTCTGTTGGTTTGGAAACCACACTGGCTTTCAGGTAGAAGATCTTCTGCTGTGGAGGGTATTAGTCTGTTCAAAAGAATTCTTGCAAGGATTTTACCAGCAATGGAGAGCAGAGTAATACCTCGGTAATTTGAGCAGTCTGATTTATCTCCTTTCCTCCTGTACAAGGTGACGATGACAGCGTCACGAAGGTCTGAAGGCACTACACCTCGTTCCCAGCAGCGCACCACAAATTCGTGAAACTTAACATGGAGTGCTTGGCCACCGTGCTTCTAGATTTCAGGTGGGATTCCATCAACCCCAGCTGCCTTGCCAATTTTCACCTGCTGTATTGCTTTAAGAGTTTCTCCCATGGTGGGGGCAGTGTCCAGTTCTGTTTTCACTGGTTGTTGTGAAATGTACTGCATTGCTGAGTCATGAACTACACGGCTAGTACTGAAGAGAGTCTGGAAGTGTTCAGACCATCGATTCAAAAGGGAAACTTTATCTGTGAGAAGCGTTTGGCCATCTGTACTGAGTAGAGGGCTTTGAACCCGGTGTGTAGGACCGTAGGCTGTTTTCAGAGCCTCATAGAATCCCCTGTAATCACCTGTATCTGCGCATAATTGGATTTTTTGCACAAGATTGGTCCACCACTTGTTCTGTATGTCACGAAGTGTCTGTTGTAGCTTGCTGCATGCAAGTCAAAAGGCTGCTTTTCTTATATGACAAGATGGCTGAGCAATATGGGCTTGGTGAGCAGTTCTTTTCTTACTCAACAATTCCTGGATCTCATGGTTGTTTTCATCAAACCAGTCCTTGTTTTTCTTAAAGAAGAACCCTAAAGATTCTTCAGAGGACTGCAGAACGCTATTTTTAATAAGCTGCCAAAGCGCTTCGGGAGAGGGATCTGTGGAATGAACTTCGAGCCCAGATTGGAGATTTGCCTGGAAACTGTCCCTTACTGTAGCTGTTTGAAGACTGTTAACTTGAAGTCTCCTTCTAGGAATGCCGCCCTTTTTAGGTTTGAACTTAAGGTGGAGGTTAAGTTTACAGCGCACAAGGCGATGATCTGTTTGGCATTCTGCACTAGGCATCACACGGGTGTGACGAACATCGCAGATATCTCTCTGTCGGACCAAGATGTAATCAATGAGATGCCAGTGCTTGGACCTAGGATGCATCCAAGTTGTCTTCAGACTATCTTTCTGCTGAAAGATAGTGTTGGTGATGGTAAGCTGCTGCTCAGCACAGAACTCTAGCAGAAGGCGACCATTATCATTGCAGTTCCCAACACCGTGCTTGCCTAATACTCCTTTCCAGGCTTCAGAGTTCTTTCCTACTCTGGCGTTGAAATCACCAAGGATAATGATCTTGTCATTTGCAGGGACCTTTTGGATAAGGTGGCGTAGGTCGTTGTAGAATTTATCTTTTTCAGCAGGA
>NW_020955197.1:2222176-2223516 GCF_003031625.1 Empidonax traillii
GGGACCTTTTGGATAAGGTGGCGTAGGTCGTTGTAGAATTTATCTTTTTCAGCAGGATCAGCTTGGAGAGTTGGGGCATATATACTAAAGAGAACAGCATGTTGCTTGTTGTGTAATGGGAGGCGTAGGGAGATAATACGATCAGAATGACCAGTCAGCAGATTTTCAAGTTTAGAGGCAATGGAGTTTATAATCATGAAGCCAACTCCTGAGAGATGCCTTTCAGATCTGAGTTTACCTGACCAGTAGAGTGTATAACCGGCACCATGTTCTCTAAGGCTGCCTTCCTCATGAAGACGAACTTCACTGAGAGCAGCAATGTCGATGTTGAGACATGACAGTTCATGGGCAATTAGAGCAGAGCGGCGCTCAGGACATCCACTGTTCACAGTATCAAGCATGTTTCTGATGTTCCAGCATGCAAGTGTTAATTTGAGTACACCTTTGGAGGCAGGTGTATGCCTTTGACTCTTAATCTTTGTTTGACCACAACAGAAGACGCCCGTTGGCCGCGGTTAACCAACCAGGTGAAGGGTGGAGATGAGCTTTGGTTAGGCCACCTTTTCTAGGCCCCTCTCCGTGTGGAGCAAGCAGTGCTCTCCTTGAAAAAGGCTGCTTGGTCATTCAGGATGCTGCCGAGTGAGTCTGTCATCTCCAGGGTCAGACTCAGGCGACCAATGTCCTGAACCGCCTGCATGCAGGGTTGAGTCTGCGGCTTCCAGTGCATCTTATCGCCTGCCGTTTCGTCCCTCACCTGTCGCTGCAGGATTTTACAAGTGTGGGTATACCCCTTGAGCCTGCGCAGTGGATTTTTTAGGTGAGGCTCAGCTTGCGCAGAACTGGTCCCACCCTTTACTCCTGAGATTCATCTGCCAGGGCCTAGCAAGCTTGGACAGTGACAGTGAGGTCCTCAGGACGTAGGTTTAATTAGAGTATCCTTCTCTTGGATGGATGGCCTTACAGGGCTAAGCGGGCTCCATCTACTCGGGTTTGAAATTAGAGTTGTCCTTCTCCTAGGATGAACGCCAGAAGGCTAGTGAGCTCATCCTGCCCATGAATACATTTGACCCTTCAGTTTCGACCTGTCTTGCATGGGAGACCCTACCGGAGGCATATGCCACCACCAGCACAGCTCGCAGCCTCAAAAGGGCATACTGAAATAGTTTGGACAAGCCCTTTTTTTCCTACCTTTCCTTCACAGCTTCCTACAGTTTAACCCAGGGACATTTCCTTGCCCTGAGCACCCCTCTAAGATGCTTTGAAACAAAACAAAACAAAATAAACAACCAAACAAACCAAACAAACAAAAACCCAACAACCAACAAAACAAACAACCAACC
>NW_020955197.1:2223711-2228729 GCF_003031625.1 Empidonax traillii
GTTTAACCCAGGGACATTTCCTTGCCCTGAGCACCCCTCTAAGATGCTATGAAACAAAACAAAACAAAATAAACAACCAAACAAACCAAACAAACAAAAACCCAACAACCAACAAAACAAACAAACAAACAACCAAAAAAAAAAAAAAACCACCAACCAACCAACAAACAAAAACACAACCCACAAAACAACAACAATAAAAACACACCACATTCCAGCCGAACCCATATCTCACTCCCACTCTCCCACTGCGTCAATGCCTGAAGAGGCGCGATCCCAGCATGCCCCTGGGCAAGAGCGGGCACAGATGTAAGAGGTCCCTGCATGCACCTAGGCTTGGGCACC
Source organism: Empidonax traillii (assembly GCF_003031625.1). Lineage (NCBI taxonomy): Eukaryota > Metazoa > Chordata > Aves > Passeriformes > Tyrannidae > Empidonax > Empidonax traillii. The sequence goes on from NW_020955197.1 coordinate 2,224,057, forward strand.
CTCCACAGCCCCTGCCCAGCCCAAACCCCCCAGTCCCCAGAGAAACCCACTGCCTACTCCAAATCTCATCCCCCAGCGTGCCACTGCAAGCTCCTCTTTGCACTGCCCACCCGCGGCCCCCCAAACGAGCCCGCCTCACCGGCCCCCCCACATCGGCCCGGGGAAACCCCAGGTCCGTCCGCCCCACCCCCCCGTTTCTGCCCGGCCTGACCCGGCCTGGCCCAACCTGGGGATCTCCTCCCACTCTGAACGGGGCCATCCATCCCCCCCTCCCCTGGACGATCTGGGGAACCCCTGGGACAGTCCGGTCCCCCCTCGGCCCCCCTCCTGCACCCGCTCGGTCCGACCCGGCGCGGCCCCGTCCCGCGGCCCAGCCCCACATGGCCACCGGCCATTCGCCAACCGCTCCGCCGCTCCGACGTCGAAACAGAGCTCCCGACGGCTACTCCACGAGGTCGACTACACAGATCGGCGCGGCAGCATCTCCCATGCATGCAGGGCAGCGACGAGGCACAGTAGCTGGAGCGGGTCCCTCACCACCCACCACTCAATTGCAGGAGCACGCCGAGCGCGTGGCTGCCTGCCCTCCCGCCATGTTGGCCCCCCCTAGTGTGAAATAGTGTTTTGAGATCTGTCTATAAAATTTTGAGATCTGACTGCTGTTAAGTCAGGACAAGAATTTCATAGGAGAAGTTGCATTTGTTTTCGGAGGGATTTTTACACTTAGTGTTCTCAAATCATACTGAATTGTAACTGAAAGATGACTATAAAATTGAACCAAACAAAAGAAAACTTGTTTTTAAAGTTTAAATTTAATTTTCTTCCAACTACCTTCTACTATAAGGCAAACTAGGAGAACCATTTAGGAAGGTTAAAAATGATATACATTTATATAGCAGTAATGTACTGTATCCCATATCTTCCAAATGCAATAGTATTTTAATAGTTAATGCTTCACATATTCCATAGGTGTAATTTATTTATACTTTTCATAATATTTTATCTACTACTGTTTTGTCAAGTAGCCTCCAGATAGTAAGATTATTGAATACATTTAAAAGTAGGTAAAAGGCACTTGTAGTACCATTAACTATTAATTTCTTCTCATCTAATTTGTTCTCATCAAGAATAAACTGATCATCCTTTGACTCATGGAATATCTAATGTGTATCTGGCAGTTAAGGGTGATATAATATAGTTCAAATACATCAAATGCTATATATCTGGGAGTAGAAACCAGAAATGCAGAAACAGAGACCCAAAAACAACCAGGATGTATCCTGAACTACCTTAAGAGGTTTCACTGTCTTCATCATGGCTAGGCTTCGCGAATGAAGATTTGTGAGGGGCTCTACCTATGCTTGCTACAAGCATACTGCCTTAAAATAGTATTGAATGTCCACATTAACAGATTAATTTGTCCTTGTACTTGTCACTCAGCATTACAGCCATGGAAATATTTCTTTTATCAAAGCTAGTTTTGAAGAGAAATGAAGTTGCTTGCTTCTTAAAATAAGCCATCTTTCTGTTAAATGTACCATGCTGAACAGGCATCTAAACATTTCTTGTCATTCTTGTTGGGATGGTCACTTATTGATCAAACTGGAGCTGGATTAACCAAAGCTGTGGAGGTAATGGTATCCCAGTGCAATTCAACCCCCCATTTCAGATTTACAGAGCTTCCAGGTGGGGTTCATTACAGCAAATCACCCAGCTTGATCCCCTTGACAGTGCATTAAGAAAAGAGTTTAAATTGAGGTTTGTTGTATTGTTAGGCTCATTTCCTGCTCAAAATGTGAAGGCCCCCTGCTTTTGCCCACACTCACTTAAACTACAGAACATTTGCTATCCTCAGAGGTCCCTGCTGCTATATGTTTCTCTGTTTGTATAGCACCTGACATATTCATGAATTAGCAAGCTGAAGCACCACATGTTTCAAACAAGGATATTTGTGAGCTCCTGGTTTGTGAACTGATAACTGAGAATTTACAGCTGTATCTTATTTCTTTATAAACAAGAGGACATGTGGGCACCTTGCTTGCAGTGACTATTCATTGTCCACCTCTCTCTTTGTCCACCAAAGTTCATATAAGCCTTGGGAAACCTCCTGGTTTTACAGTAATACTTTTATCCTGAAAAAGAGCAATGCTGACATTCCCGTGTTGTTCTTTTTAGACAGACCACATCCTATGCCATGGAGTACAGGAATATTATGGTGGCTGCAATATCCTCCCATGACCTTTAATGATCTCTTCCAACCCCAACCATTCTATGAATCTGTGATAAGTTGTGTTTCTGCTTATAGAATTTACATGATGACAAGGACTTTCATGGTAAGACCACAGAAACCTCATCAAATTGCTATTTTAAGTGCTTATCTGTGTTTAAAAACTATGATCAAATATGGTCAGTTGGTAAATCTTGGATCAAATTGTACGGGGAGGTTCCCAAGCTCAAGGACACCTAGGCAGCAGCCCAGAGCCCCATCAGGACCTGATAGCTCTCATGAGTCAATCAGGCATGGATGTGGCATTGCCAGGAGCATCTGAGGGAGACTTCAATGGCTCCAGGATGCATGAGCGACCCAGAGCGCAGCAAACAGGGTGGGCAAACAGGACATGGTGTGTCAGAAGGACATGGTAGGGCAGTTTGCATAGGCAGAGTGTGCATGAATGATGCTGAAGTCTGCAAGTAGGTCCACATCCCAGGCAAGTGCTAAGTGCTCTAGGTCTCTGCCATCTGAGTGTGCTCTCAACTCAGAAATAAAATCAATATGTCTACTGAGACAGATCTACTTAGACAGATTTCTCTACTGAGAAATCTGATACTTCCACCCACCTGCTTGCTTTATTACCACCCTGGAGTGACTTCATATGAACACACACAGCATGGGCAATAAACAAGAAGAATAGAAATCTATGTGTGATCTCAGGGCCATGATCTCATTGCAGCTATTGAGACATGGTGGGATAGCTCCCATGACTGTAATACTGTCACAGACGGCTACATACTTTTTACAAAGTATAGGTTAGAGAGGTGTGACATAGTGAAGTTGTTCGTTATGTGAAAGGGCAACTGAAATGTATCAAGCTCTACCCAAGGACAGACCAATAAGTTGAGAGTTTATCGGTAAGAATTAAGGGACAGACTACTATGTGTGACATCATTGTGGGTGTTTACTATAAGGCACCTGATCAGGAGGAGGCAATTGATGAGGCTTTCTGTGGGCAGCTGGAAATATCCTCGTAGTCACAGGCCCTTTTTCTCTTGGGGAACATTAATTAGCCTGGTATTTGTTGGAGGAACAACATGGCTCAGCACACACAGTCCAGCGGATCATTGAAGACAACTTTTTGATGCAAGTGATAGAGGAGCCAATGAGGAAAGGTCTGTTTCTGGACCTTGTAGTAAACAAACCAAGAGTGAGGGACTGGTTGAAGGTGTGAAGGTTGGGGGTAGCCTTGACTGTAGTTAATATGAAATAGTGGAATTCGGGATCATTTGTGTAGAAAGCAAAGTAGTAACTGGGACTAGGACCCTAAACTTCCAGAGAGCTAATTTTTGGCATCTTCAAAGACCTACTTAGAGGAATCTCAGAGAAAAGGGGATACAAGAGAGTTCGTCAGTATTTAAGTATCGCTTCCCCCAAGCTCAAGATCAGTGTACCCCCATTATCAAGAAATAAGGGCAGGGAGCTCCTAGTAAATCTGAAACACAAGAAAGAAACTTATAGGATGTGGAAAAAGAGACAGGCCACGTGGAAGGACTATAGGAACATTATCATCTGGATCCTCACTATGGGACCAGATGGGATCCATCCTAGGGTAATGAGGGAGCTGGCAGAAGAGCTTGCCAAGCTGCTCTCCATCATCTTCCAACAGTCCTGGCTCACTGGGGAGGTCCCAGATGATTGGAAGTGGGCAAATATAACTCCAATCCATAAAAAAGGATGCAAGGCTGACCCAAGTAACTACAGGCCTGTCAGCCTGACCTCGGTGCCTGGCAGAGTTATGGAGCAGATCATCCTGTGTGCAATCACACAGCACCTCCAGGATGGACAAGGGATCAGACCCAGCCAACATGGGTTTAGGAGGGGCAGGTCCTGTCTGACCAACCTGATCTCCTTTTACGATCAGGTGACCCACCTGGTGGATGAGGGGAAGGCTGTGGATGTGTCTACCTGGACTTCAGCAAAGCCTTTGACATTGTCTCCCATAGCATATTCCTGGAAAAGCTGGCAGTCCATGGCTTGGACAGGGGCACTCTGTGCTGGGTCAGGAACTGGCTGGATGGCTGGGCCCAGAGAGTGCTGGTGAACGGGGCTGCATCCAGCTGGCAGCCGGTCACCAGTGGTGTCCCCCAGGGATCAGTGCTGGGCCCAGTCCTGTTTAACATCTTTATGGATGATTTAGATGAGGGGATTGAGTCCATCATCAGCAAATTTGCAGATGACACCAAGCTGGGAGGGAGTCAACCTGCCAGAAGGCAGGAGGGCTCTGCAGAGGGATCTGGATAGACTGGAGAGATGGGCTGACTCCAATGGGATGAAGTTCAACAAGGCCAAGTGCCGGGTCCTGCACTTTGGCCACAACAACCCCCTGCAGTGCTACAGGCTGGGCACAGAGTGGCTGGAGAGCAGCCAGGCAGAAAGGGACCTGGGGGTGCTGATCGAC
>NW_020955197.1:2229602-2346230 GCF_003031625.1 Empidonax traillii
GCCAGGGGAGGTTTAGGTTAGATGTTAGGAAGAAATTCTTTACAGAGAGGGTAATCAGGCATTGGAATGGCCTACCCAGAGAGGTGGTGGATTCACCATCCCTGGAGGTTTTTAAGCAGAGATTGGATGTGGCCCTTAGTGCCATGATATAGTAATTGGAGTTGGATCAGGGGTTGGACTTGATGATCTTGGAGGTCTTTTCCAACCCAATCTATTCTATGATTCTATGATTCTATGATTATCAGGGTATGCAGGAGTATGACAGGGAGGGTTAAGGCCCACTTGGAATTAAATCTGGCAAAGGATGTCAAGCAAAACAGGAAGGGCTTCTACAAGTATGTCGGCAGGAGAAGGAATATTAGGGAAAACATGAGGCTGCTGCTCAGTCAGATGATTGAGGTGGTAATAGGAGACACAGAGAAGGTGGAATTACTGAATGCCTTCTTTACTTCACTCTTTACTGCTGAGAATGGCCCTCAGGAGTCCCAGACCTTGGAGGTAAGAGAAGAAGGCCAGAGAGAGGAACACTTCGCCTTGGTCATAAAGGGGTTGTTTAGAGATTGTATAGACAGACTTGTACCCATAAATCCATGGACACTTATAGGATGCACCCATGGGTGCTGAGGGAGCTGGCAGATGTTGTTGCTTTGCCATTTTTCATCATCTTTGAAAAATCATGGAGAAAAAGAGAGGTACCAGAGGAGTGGAGGAAGAAGAATGTTACTCCTATCTTCAAAAAGGGCAAGAAGGAGGACCTGGGAGACTACTGTTTGGTCAGCCTCACTTCCATTCGTGGGAAGGTGATGAAACAGATCATTCTGGAAGTCATCACCAAACATGTAGAAGAAAAGAAGGTCATCAGGAGTAGCCAGCATAGATTCACCAAGGGAAATCATGCTCAACCAAATCTGCTTGTCTCCTTTGATGGCAAGGCAGGATGGGTCAACGAGGGGAGAGCAGTAGATGTTCCCTATTTGACTTCAACAAGGATTTTTTCCCTGTCTTCCATAACATCCTCACAGGTAAGCTGAAGAACGGTGGGCTGGATGAATGGACAGTGAGGTGGATTAAGAACTGGTTTAATGGCAGAGCTCAGTGATCAGCAAAGTAGAATCTAGTTGGAGGCCTATAGTCAGTGGTGTTCCCCAGGGATTCAATCTTATTCAACGTGTTTATCAACAAGAGACAGAATGGACAAAGGGATCGATAGCCTCAGCAAGTTTGCTGGTGATATGAAACTGGGAATTGTGGCTGATACACCTGAAGGCTGTGCTTTGATTCAGGTGGACCTTGATAGGCTGGAGAGTTGGGCAGAGAGAAACCTAAGGAGATTAAACAAGGGCAAGTGTAGGGTTGTGCACCTTGCAAGGAATAACCCCAAGTACCAGCATAAGCTGGGGCTGACCTACTAGAGAGCAGTTCTGCTGAGAAAGACTGGGAGTCTTGGTGGATGACAAGATGATGAAGAGCCAGCAGTGTTCCCTTGTGGCCAGGGGTGCCAATGGTATATTAGGATTCGTCATGAAGAATGTGGACAACAGGTCAAAGGAGGTGATACTCCCCCTCTGTCTACTCAGACCTAGTGAGGCCACATCCAGAGTACTGTGTCCAGTTCTGGGCTCTTCAAGACAAAGAACTACTGGAGATGGTCCAGTAGAGGGCCACAAAGATGGTGAGGGATCTGGAGCACCTCTCATGAGTGTAGACTGCAGGAGCTGGGCCTGTTTAGTCTAAGGAAGAGAGGGCTGAGAGGGGATCTCATTAATGCATATAAATATCTCAAAGGTGTGTGTCAAGAGCCTGGTGCCAGGCTCTTTTCAGTGGTGCCCAGAGACGGGACAAAGAGCAATGGCCCTAAACCAAAACACAAAGAGTCACACCTCAACACGAGGAAAAACTTCCTTACATTAAGAGTGGCAGAGCACTGGAAGAGGCTACCTGAGAGGTCATGAAGTCTCCCTCTCTGGAGACATTCAAAACCTACCTGGACAAGTTTCTGTGTCACCTGCTCTGGGTGACCCTGTCTTGGAAGGTGGGCTTGGGCTAGATGATCTCCAGAGGTCAATTCCAATCCTAACAATTCTGTGGTTCTGTGAAATAATGTAAAGCTGAAGTCCTGAAAGTAAATTTTAGCTGTACTAAGAACAGAAAATCTCAGTATAGACTCCTGTCTGTAGAATACATGGAATATGACAACACATTAACTTTCAGTGTACAGGTTCATGAAAATGCATTTTATAATTTAATTCATGCTTTAAAAGGCACATATTTTTCACAAAGAATAGCTATTCTGCAAATTCTGTCTCTTTTATAGCTTAATAGCTTTGTGGAAGGATTAGTGGAAGTGCAATGCATTATAATTTTTTTATGATGGCTTTTTCTTAACTTTTTGTATACTTGACATATTTATCAAGAAAACAGTAACATCAATATGCCTAAGTACCATTTTAATGAATAACAAGGACATGTAATGTATTGACTCTGCTAAAGTTTTTCCCCTTTTTCTATTCTTTTTCTATAGAACAAGTTTTCTACCAAGACAATTTTCACAGAATCTTTGCATAGCATCAATAATCTGCCCTTTGTTATTTCTCTATAGATGCATTTATTTTGGCCCAATCCTTTAATAATATGAACCAAACTGCTCCTGAAAATACCATAAAAAGGGAAAATTTTTACTCAATTCAGTTATGACCACATTTCCATGGTGACCATGACCACATTTTGTTTCACAGTAGTGGCTAAATTAATTAACACAAGCTCAGATACCCCCTGTGAGACATCTTTTTGGTATTTTTTTTTTCTTTTTAGCATAGGCAACACTTCAAATCTCCCAATTCTGTTTCAAAAGTCAGCCTTAGAAATCACTCATTCTTCTTACTGTACGATTTTTCTCAAGATTTTCCAGTTACTCTTTTCTCTCATCACTTACTTCTCCAGCACTGCATTCCAGGAATTTGGTTTCATTACTCAGGTGTGAGTCACTCCAGTGGCCTATCCCCCATATGTCTGTTTTCAACTTTGGTTGGCCATTTGTCTCTCCAGTTTACTAAAACTTATTACAGGGCTAAAAATACCACCTATCAGTGTGAGAGTACTCTTTTTACAGTGCCAATATATTTTTTGTATTTCAAATGCAAATGAAATAAGAACTGTCATGGTTTAGGAATGGTATTCTCCAATTTAGCGCTCCCACTGAAGCCATGTGCGGCTCGCTCACTTCCCTCTTCTCCCGGGTCCCCCTGTGGTGGGCCAGAGAGGAGAACTAGAGACACAAAAGGTAAAGATAAAAATAATTTACTGGAAACAGCAAGGGGATGAGAAAACAAACAGTAACAGCAAAAATATTAATAAAGAAAATGTACAAGGGAGGCAAGTGATTCACATGCAAAATGCTTACCACGGAGCCCAACCTGACCACACCATACTGCCCCAGCCCAGAATGGAGCCCTTCCCCAGTTCCTGGAAAATGAAGTGGGGTAGTACAGAATAACCTCTGGGTCTTGGTCATGTCCACTCCTGGCTACTGGAAAAATTACCCCAGAACTAGAACAGAAAACAACTGAATTCTCAGTATTGTTTTGATTTATATTTCCAAAATGTTGAGCACTCTCAAAGCATTTTAAGAAGGACACCAAAGAGATGTTTACACAGTAAATGACAACATCCATTGTTATATGGAGATATATATATATACATATATAATTTGACATATGCAACATATGTGCTTTAACGTGTACTTCCTCTGCAACAGATTGTCCAGGGTCGCTCACTACAAGCTTTCTTGTCACAAAATGCTCTGCCCAATGCAAGCACTAGAAACTGCAATAGGTGATCTAAGGCAATGCCTAGGTTTGTGTAACTTTTTTTTAGTTTCTCCTAGCTCTTCAAGATTTTTCCAAAAATGCAGATGGCCTGAACATTCATTTTAGAAGAACACAGATTGCCACTCCTCAAAGCCTGTTAACGCAATGAGGCTAAATACATACACACAAGAGATGAGTGTTATTGAGTCAGAAAAATCCCTGAAGGACTAAAAAAGACCAAAATAAATACATTTTTGAGTCCCTGACATGTGGTACTTATGATGAAATAGAAATATTAAAAAATTGTTAAAAGCTTCTTGTTTCAAAAGTTTGATTCAAATAATTTTATGTTAGAATCTACCAGTATCATTAACACAGTAATACATTCCAGAACTTTCTCTGGAACACTCAATTTGGCAAACAAAAGTATTCTTTAATTAAGGTTTCATTAGACTGCACTTTAAATATGATGACTTGTTTGGAAATAGCTTTTATGGGTAACATAAGGAAGGTTTGTTTGAGCTCCCCAAGGGATCTCAGAGAATACATTAAACAGCTGATGCTCAAATTAAAAATATAGTATATAATTAGATATCTGGTATTATTGACATGGTTTGAATGCATGAAGGCCTAGATATACTACCTTAACACACAATAAACATAAAAGGGGGTTTAAAAGAATTATTTATCATAATAGTAACTCTTCAATCTTAGTAATCTGTCTTAAACTAACAAAAAGCAAATTCATAACAGTGAATGAACTTTTATTTTGACTGTTTGTGTGTAAGCTAATACAGGTTGGCCTTAAACATACAGTGGATACCCACAGACTCTTCTAATAACTCAAAAGATGTTACTGCTTCCTGCAGAAAACAACTGTTTTCCTCTAAACACCAGTTACCTTTATTTCTATGTCAAGTCTTTAAATCATATTAGTTAGTCAGTGGGCACCAATCATTTAATGTTGCCAAATGCCAATTGCTGAATACTGTCAGTTTTTTTTTGATCACACTGTTGAGATACACAGCAAGTAAGTAATTAAATGACTGCCTTACTGAAAAAGAACCTGCTATGAGTGGATAAAAAATGCAATGTGTGTTATAAATAATCATTTAGATTATTTAATGCTTTGTGAACTGAAGCTTTTTAGGTGTATTAATCAACAGGCATTTGATATTAATCCTTGGACACAGGAATAAAAATGTTCAGAAGCCATCATGACTGCAAATCGGCAATTATTTATTTTACACCTGGTCACAATTTTTCAATTTCTACTTTCAGGCAAATCATAATGAAGAGAACATTCCTTATAGAGGTTTACTATGGTTAAAAAAAGAATTTAAAAAAAAAAAAAAGGAAAAAAAACCTTCTTTCACTGAATTTCTTAACACTGACATAATGCAATATATAGCTGACTCAAAAACAGGACAGCACAGATTAGTATGGGCTGTTAAGAATTAGAGAAGATTACACTGTAAAGCACTGGTGATATCAACTTGTGTTATTAATGTCACAATTTTTTAAAAGTTTTTCCCATTTCCCTTTTTCACCTTGTTTTTTTCTTAAAATCTATGAGGTTAATAAATGCAGTAAAAAAGTTGAAGTACAGAAAGATAAATAAAAAGAGAAAATATAGTACCAGTAGAAAAATTTAGGGAATGAGAAAGGTATACAGGGCCACCTTCTAATAAGGGTTGTTTCTCACAAAGTGCCAACTTGAGTTTTCACTCATCACAAAGTTTTCTGATTTTTTTGTTCACTGAAATGTCCAACAATTAAATTTTTGTTAGTCCAAATGTCTGAAAGAGAATTTATCAGTTGTCTTAACCCATGATATTCTCCTATTTCTTACTCGACATATCTCCATATCCACAATGGAAAGAATATGACAGTGTCAGGGACACAAACAAGGTTTAGTTACAGAATCAATATTACCTAATGCAGGTGTTACTGTCTCTGTTCTATATTTTGCAACAGACATACTATTTTCAAATAATTGCTCAATCTTTCTACTTTGGTTCTGGTAATTTTTCTAGAATATGCTCAAAGGTTTAATGTTCTTGAACCTTAATATTCTACTACTGAGGGTTTTTTGTAGTAGAAAATGTAGATTCAAGTGTAAGAATCCAATCAAATTTGTTACATTTTAATAAATGTATTTCCTGTAAACTGTTTACTGGACTGGAGTGGGAACAGTCTTTATTGACAGTAATATAGTTAAGTTCAAACTTCTATGTTAATCTGTTATAGAAATTATGGACACTTAGGCAGTCAGTGGAAACTGAATTATTGAGACATGAATTGTTTTTGAACATGAATTGCTTTTTTGCACGGGAATAGAAGAAAGGATTCAAATGTCACAGTTTATGCTATCCACCTAAAATACCTTCTCTCTAAAGGAGATCAAGTCTCAGACCATGGATAGAACTCTTGCATCTTTAGATAAAGGAGAAGCAAATACTATATAACATCAGTTAAATGCACCACCAACTGTCAACCACAGATCTTACAGCACTCTGGAGAAAAAAGAGCAAGGTAAAAAAAGGGCTAGTATTCTATCACCAGACTAGCATATGAGAAATATACAAGTAAGTTTCTTAATTACATGAATCAATAGAAATGAAGATTTTTTATAGAAAGGACCCCAACACCTGCAGCTCAGCCTCTTCAGACTGACAGACCATGGATGCCCTGTGATAATTCCAGTACACTAATTTGTGGTAAACTTCCTTACGACTGAATTACAAGTTCTTTGTTTGTGGTGGGGTTTTTTTTATTTTTATTTTTGGTTGGTTTTTGTGGGTTTTTTTGTTTGGTTTGTTTGATTGGTTGGTGGGGTGTTTTAGTACTTTGGTTCCCTTAAGGCTAGTAAGAAGCTCTGAGGTGTCAGTCTGGCATGTTCACCTATCACATTACAGAGTACTTTTCACTGTTATGGGTGCACCAATATTGATATTATTGAGACCAAAACCTAGAATACAGCCCAGAAAAATCTCTGACACTGACCAAAGTGCATGAACTGTGAAGTAGATGCTGCAGCTTTGACAGCAGTTGTCACCTCTTCCTTCTTTTTTGTTTGTAAACTTATCAAACTCTAGATGCAGATGATTTTTTCTGCCAGGGGTTTGCCTCAGGGTAAGGCATTTGTTTCAAGGAGGAAGTTTAGAGAAAACACATTTGTGTTTTGGGTATGCCTTGTGCCATTCCCAGAAGAAAGCCAAATTGGTCTTTAGGTCACACCTTTTAGAAGCAGTTGGTACATTATGTTCTGAACAGTCACGATTGACAAATAAATTTGCAAAATTTATGTCTATGTATTACACGTGCCCTATTCAGACCTCTGGGGACTCAGCACTGTAAACCTGCACTGGCTGTGTTAGGTCACTGTGATTGCTGGCCTCTCAACTCAGGTTAAATTTACTTCTGACTCAGAAAGTACCTCCAGCTGGCAGGAGGAATGAAAAGGATATATTTTGTGTACAGAGAAAACAAAACAATATTTACAGAGAGTGATCAATTAATGTAGTTGACATGATGTAAGAAAATAGCAAGGAGGAGGAAGAATACTCATAATTGTATATGAAATATAGTGTAGATCTGTAAAGTGAAGGACAGGGAAAGTGCGACCACATTTCAGTGGAGAAAAGACGAGTGGAAATGGTGAGATGGAGTGGACAAAGAGAAGAGAGAATACAGAAACTGGAAAACAAAACAAACAAAAAATTAACTGAGAGCAGAGCAGGGCTGCTGGGAAAGCAAGGTAGCATAGGTGTTTAGGTGATGACTGGGGCTTACTAAGGGAATAAAGGCACAGTTTACATTAAGGCTACAGACAGAGAGTCAGGTTGGACTTGAAGCCAGGGTTAGAGACAACCAGGATTAGCATCTGTAATCTGGAGAAGAGGGATGGAATTAAGATATAAAAGCTTAGAACTTAACATTGTCCAGACAAACGCTTTAGTATGCAGGAGTTAGGTTAAGGGCTCACAGCAGTCCTTTCCACCTGCTATTGGCAAACATCAGCATAGAATTACTTCCATTATTGTGTAAGAAAGCAACTCTGCTCAGTTAAAAGGTTGACTGCTGTGGTCAACCAGACATAGCTAAAGTTTACGATCTGAAAAACAGTAAATACAAAAACACATAGAAAGATTTCAGCAGTTCTAAGTTTGCTTTAGAAAAAGACAAGTAAAATGAACAATCTCAAAACTATCACTTAAGCAATTCCTTTTACAAAGGGATTTAAATCTTACTAAAACCAAGAGATTATGTTTTGCAAGCTTTCTAAGAAAATTGGCTTGTGTCCACCTTGAGCAAAGTAGATCTGTGCAGTGACGTTCTGTTCAGAAGTTAGGAATCCCATAATTAAGATTGTAATTAAAACTCTAATTCAACTCAGTGTGAACTCATTATAGCCTTTAATTACTTCATTATGCACTTCTTTTTTCCCTCTCTGCCTTATTTTTCTATAGAGGATGGTCATTGCTGTGGGTCTGAGTGGCGCTTTTCCTGTCAAGGAGAATGTTGATCACAGTACTCCAACTTATTTTTTCCAGAGCTACAAAATACAGGTTGAAAAGTCTGTGACTACAGATCAAAGGAGATATAGAAAACTGCATTGCATCTACTGTAGAGTTTGTATCTAACAGTAGAGTGTGTCTGTCACACCAGGTAGCACCCTGTGAAGGTACTTAATTTTAGCTGTATTGAAGCTGGTATATCGACATACAAAGCACAGAAATAGTAGCTTGGATTTCAACAGCATTGTGGCCCTATGCTTGGGCTAATTAGGTTTGCTTGCTAGCAGTAAAACCAAAACTAATTGGTTTAGAAGGAGAGCTCTACTAACTGTATGTTCAGGTAGTTTATTTGGTGCCAGCTTGGGTGTCACTGCATAACTGTAGTTTGCACAAGTTAAACTGAAGCCAAATATTTAAACACTCTTTTGAGAAGTTGTTAGTAATTTTAAAACTCTGATTTTCTGACTGAATAATTTGCAAGACTACTGAGTCTGTTCTATTTTGGAAAAACAGATGTTTGGCATCATAGAGGAATTCTTAAGCATTGTGATGACCATACCACCAAACTTCTCTTAAGTATTGCAGAAAATATATCAGCACTTGTTCAAGAAGGGCTTAGTTACAGTCATGAGTGTTATCAAAAAGATAAGGATTAAATTAATCTTTCTGTTAAAAGAGAGGCTCTGGATTTATTGTCACAAAAAGGGCATAAAATAGCAAACTACTATTTATTTGGTGAGTGCTGCACATTCTACATGTAAAAAGGCAGGAAAAAAATAGTATGTGATTATGTAATTAATGAAAATTATCATACCCACATAAGAGACTGGAAGAAGAATACTTTTATCTTTCTCAGCACAAAAGTATTTGGTTTTGTAACCTTAATATATTATTTCTTTCTTATGATAAATAAGAATATAAGTTCTCCAAAAAGAATTGGAACAAAATACACTTACAAAATTAATATTATCAAAAATTCCAATGTCAAATATCCAAAATCAAAAATTCCAACATCAAATGTCCAATGTTATAATGAATACCTTGGCATTATTCAGCCTGAAGAAGAGGAGACTGAAGGGAAATCGATTTGTGGTCTACAACTTCCTCATGAGGGAAGCAGAGGGGCAGGTACCAATCTCTTCCTTCTGGTGACCAGTGAAAGGACCAGAGGGAACAGCATGAGGCTGAGTCAGGGGATGTTTAGTGTAGATATCAGGAAAAGGTTCTTCACCCAGAGGGTGGTTAGGCACTGGAACAGGCTCCCCAGGGCACTGGTCACAGCACCAAGCCTGACAGAGTCTAAGAAGTGCATTTGGATTATACCCTCCGGCACATGGTGTGACTCTTGGAGTGTCCTGGGCAGGGACAGGAGTTGGACTTTTTTCAACTCAGGATATTGTATGACTTTGACTTTATGAACTGCATTTAATTATCCTAATATTTGTGAGCCATAACTTTTTTTTTAATAATAACAACCCAGTGTACTACCTGTAGCCTAGAGAAAATAACTTTGTGCTATTTTGTTTTTTGTTTTCTTCAGTAGGTCCACAGACAAATAGAAATACAATTTTTCTTACAGTTCTGTACATTTTCTTACAGTTCTGTTCCTCATAGCTCAATTTAAGACAGTAGAATGGGAACACAGTAATGATTGACAAGTACTGGGATGTTTTTTCCAGGAATACTTCATAAACCACAATGTCCATCAATGAACTGTAGTGCCTATGTTACAAGCAACAAATCTATCAGTTATGACATTTATTGTGCCAAAATTTTCAGTTTTATGCAATTTTGTTAACTTTGCGGTTTTGGGTCCAATCGTTATTTAGCTGTAGCCTTTCCAGAATTGTTGCTGAAATCACCAAATATTTTATATTACATTATAGAAAATGTTTAAACACCCAGATTTCTGGTTGTAGTTTGATATATTAGGGTGATAGAATGGTTTAGGGTATAAGAAATTAACTTAAAATCATGGGGATTTTGATTTTTTTTTTAATATAGAAATTTTTCTGGATCACATAATGCACTTAAGAGAGTATTTTTTATAACTTAAGATAACCATGAGGACTGGGACATTTTCTATACACCTTTTTTATTCTGTCAAGAAAACAAATTTTAGATAACATTTTTAATCAGCTAGCTTTTTCTCAATTTATAAAAATGTGACTAGTGACCAACTAAATGAGAATACCTTCTCCTGACCTGAAAAACACAGTTGTCAAAGGGTCAGTGTGTCCTAATTATAATGATGCAGTTAACACTACTCTAATTGAAAGGTTGTGTCAGCATTTCCATTATAAAGCCATGTTTTTCATGGGTTGTAGCTCAGCTGTAAAGATTCATTCTGGCCTAAAACATGTCAAAAAACCTCATCCTGCTCCATACAGAGTGCCTTCAAACTCCCAATTAAACAAGTGAGTTCTCCAGGCACTGACTATTTCAAACAAATAAGACCAGACTTTACATTAATCATTTTACAATGCCATCATATACAAAGGATTGGTGTGCAAGAAGCTACTTCTCTAAGTGCTTTCAAAATGTGTATTTTTTTTCAGAATGCAAGTTCACCTGAAAAATATACCCAGAATCAGATCATTTTAGTGCTCTGTCCTAACATCTGCTCTGGGAAATAAAACATTCAGTGAAATCTAAACATATTAATTTGTAGTGATTTTGCTGTAATATTCAATTATATAGAAATTTTATGCTGTATAGACAGAAATTTGTAAACCAATAACAACAATGGTAATAAAATACTTCAGACCACAGGCTAAAGAATAAGAGAAAGTAAAGAATGACTAAAACTGTAGGGGGAAATTACATTCAAGCTATAGAGAAGCATTACACATGAAAGCATAAAATAAGGGATTAAAGCCCACCTCAGAACATCTATTTAAAAGCACATAGAAAACATACTGAGTTAAAAGCACAAAAATCAAAAGAATAAATGCCAGTTCTGTTGAGACCTATACTTCTACTAAAAGGGAGGAAAAAAAAAAAAAACAAAAGGAGAGAGAATCGGGAGAATAATTTTTTGTTGTACCAAAATATGCCCCAACTTGAAACTTGAAAAAACCTAACAAACCACGTAGCAACAACATAGACACGTACTGATAAATAAAAGAATTTGCATTTTAAATATTTTTAAATGTTAGAAATATAATATGACACATTTGGAAAAGGTTTAATTAAAGGACCCAAGATTTCTTCTGTTGATGAGATTGGCAAGCCAATTAATTACAGTGGGAGTAAGCATTAGTGCAACAGTGACACAGATTTTGTCTGCAGGCTGCAACAGACATGAGACCTCATGACTTCTGAAAGAGGCAGAGTAGGCTGGTCAGCACCTACACAGCATGGTGGGATTTAATCTGTGTGTGACGTTATGCAACATAATCCTTCACAGCCATTCCCAGACATGCATATCTGAGTTTCATGTGCACCTCACAGAGCCTTTTCTTCCATAAGCAGTGAGTAACAATATTGGAAATGAATAGGTTTGAGCCATCATATCTGTCAGGGAACCATGTAAAATACCAGCTGAGGGTGCAAGGAACAAGTAAAGTACCTGAAAAAACATTAAAAATTGCATAGGGATCAGTACCTGGTGATATTCTCTGCCCTTTGCTGATGTGCTGGCACTATCCAGAGATTAAGGATGTGTCTCCTAATACCTGCTCAAGAGCAATACTGGTGTTTCAGCACTTTGGGTAGCATTTGACCATGACTGTCAGATAAGCACTCAGAGACACTCTAGATCTATATGCAAGGAGAAACTCTTCCCACAGATGAAAATTTTCTGTCCACAAGGATTCAGCTATTCTGTTTGTTCCTTCTTGTCCTGCAATTGCCCTCCAAGGGAGAAGATACTCTGCAGCAATGAACTCCTGAGTTTAATGTATCCTTTTTTCTCCCTCCTGCAGATTTGCACTGCAGAGGGATGTTATATAGCATTTTCATCTGTGTGTGAGACATGGAGAAGGACAGTTCAGAACTACCAGCAGAGTTAACAAAGCAATAGCTGGCTAATGTATGAAGTTGTAAAGAATCAGTTATTTGACTCCAATGAAACCATCACAGGCGTTCATAATACATTGAATTTCTTACAGGCTTAAAGAGAAGTATAATCTAGATATTAATTTTACAGACATTCTGTGAGTTGATTTCCTATGACATTAACTCACAGTTACAATCTGTTACCTTTTAAATTCATATTTTCATACAAACTTGAATAAAGTGGAAGCTTGTGGGTTAAGGGGAGTAATTTCATGAGGCTGTACCTGTATGGGGACTTGATAATCATCTGAATTTTCCCTCATGGATGCTAGCATTGTATTTTAAATTATGTAGTTCTGAGAGCAATAATCCAGTTACGCTAAATATTTTTTTTCCCTTTAGTGTTCTAATTTTGCTATTATGCTGATGCAACTGTTTCTTTTCAAGGACCTTTTTAAACTGCACAGTTGTGAAATAGAAAGAGAATTTATAGATTTTAGTGTATAATGATGAAAATACAATGAAACTTTGAAAGACATTAGAACAGGGTTATTCCAGAGTTGTAAGAGCATACCAGTTTTAATGGTTTCTAACAAAATACTTGATTCATTTCAAAACACAAAGCTAAGAAGAACTGATAATTGAAACATTTTACTGAAACAACAATAACAAGAATAATATACTTGAATATCTCAGATAGGGCAGGAAGCAAGGACAGTGTTGAAAGGCATGATAGTCTCCATTACCAGGTAACCATATTCTGTTACTGGTGAGAAGGTCTCTTTACTGTTTGTTTAGTACAAATGAGTAGCCTTTGGAGAATATAAATTTACAGTTTAAAAATTCATCCAAATACTATTTTTGTTACATTTAGGGTTATCTTTTCAGGACCCACTATAAGGAACTGCACTTCTGTCTTTGGGAAATTAACTTGTCCATTCTTAAATCACCTCTCAAAAATTAATTAGGTATGGTAGGTGATATTCAACACTTGCAATGTTTTACATTGAAGATTGTTATATTTTCTGATGAATACATGAGCTAGTTTATTTCTATTAAGCTTTTGGGATATATTACTATTAATATTAAAGTATGAAATTAAATGAACAGTCTGAAATTATTAATAAACCTCCAAAACTCTCCTACTGTATACCACACCAGCTCAATAGTTGACAATCTGTCTTCATATTCTGTTTTTCAGAATGTTTACTAACTACTGGCATTAGCAAATCTGATTCCAATAAGAAAGGACAATATAAGCATCAGGAAAGTGTAGCAAGGTGCCCAGCACGATATAGTTCAGACGAATGAGACAAACTATTCCTGGATTCCTTCATGCAAACCCTCTGCTGGTTATTTTGACTTGGAAGATTTTATTGTGCTTTTTTGTATTTACTGGTGCAGGTATTTCCTGTTTTTCAGTTAGATTTGGTCAATATTTGTCCTTTGACCTCCAGTGCTGTTATGACTTTCATGTGTTCTGGCCTGAAATGCTTCTCATTTGCATTATTAAGCCTATAGGAGAAGTTACTTCTCATTTAATTTACCAAGTTATTTACCTTTGTTTCTCATTTGCTCATGTATATTCCCATTCTGATTCTCTCAAGTTATTCAAACTAGTTGAGATTTGTCCTTAATTCTCCAAGGAATGTTCTTCCCTTGCCTGTTGGCACATGACAGCTGAGCGTTGTCCTTTGGATGATCTGTAGGTGGTTCTTCAGTCTAATGGACAGTATTGTAAATCATACTTTGTGAAACAAGTCAAAAGTTGCCAATAGCCATTCTCATCCTCAGATCCTCCCAAATTTGGGGTGTAATTTATTAGGATTGTCTAGTTATTGTATGTAAAAGCAACTAGGTCTATTCTTAAATCTCCTAGTCTGTTTGGGATTTCCTGAAGTCACAGAATCTAATATGGGTGTTAGCTTCATTTTTTTAACCTCAGTCCTTCAGTGTACACATATCAGTGGTATTGTACCCATAACATAAGTTTCAGATATCTCATTGATTCCTTGAAGAAAAGATCGTACATAGTATCATATCAGCCTTTACATTTTCTAAGACTATTTCCTAGTGCCCTAAAGGAAAATTTGCTTTGAACAAATTTTTACTAAATATTTGAAGCTTTTTGTCTTGAAAGCTTTTTTCCTTCTGGTGCTATAGCGAGGTTCTTGATGGATATTTTCGGACCCCAACTTTAAGAAATGTGTTTATTCTCTATGCTTTTCTTGTAAAGTTTTTTCAGTATTCACAGATATATATATCAAATTAAGTTTACTGGGCACAGGAAACTGCTGTCACTGAGATACACTGGATATTTACAGTTATTTTATTGAGACTTTCAGAGTGGCAGTAATATCTGTTGTTGACTGTTGGATACAGTCCTCATTGGTGTAATGTCTCCCAACAATTTGTGATTATACCAAATATTCACCTTGTGACAAAAGCTGAACTGATGCAACATTTTTTTCCAAAGGCCTCTTTTAAGATCAGTTTTTCTGTTTGATAAACACCCTTTCTCTATCAATAAGGTCTGTACTACAATAATTTGGTTTCCATCTTTGGATCTGTGTTGATTTTGTCCATCTCTTAAAGCACAGCATTGTAACATTGACTGTTTGATGAAATATAGTCACCTAAAACTAACAACTTCTTTAGGATTTATTTTTCCATAAGGCAATTAAAAACAAACAAACCAAAACAAAACCTCAAACAAAACACATACAAAAAACACAAACAAATTTAGCAAATCCAATACCAAACAAACAAAGCCTAACAAAAACAAACAAACAAAACAAACACCAAAACCCCAGACTTCGTGCACAACCTGATTTTTAGGGTAAAGTTTACAGCTAGCAGGTAACAGCAGTGGAAGGAGGGATCTAAAAAGAAACTTCAAACCAAGAGAAAGGTATCAGAAACTTACTCAGGAAGAAGTGGTCTAAGGAGGATTCACAGGATTAATCTCTATTGCACATAAATTTCATGGAATTTACTAAGAGAAAAGCAACTTGTTAACAAGTGAGTGCCTTATAAATTCCTATGGAGAAGGAGAAATCACATGCCTTAGTAGATTTCTGCACGCAACAGCCTCCAAGAAATGCGGATATGAGAAGTTAAACACAATTGTGTAATTCTAACAGATGTTCTGTCCAAACAAGCTAGAAAACTGAGATAGGTTTGAACGTGAGAAATTAAAATGAGATACAAGGATTTGTCTTTATTTTATTTTAAATGTACCATGAGGGTAGTCAAACAATGAAGCAGCAATGCCCATAGAGGTTGTGGTCTGTAAGACCCCATGCTCTGAGCTCCAAGCTCATTGTAAGAGTTTTACTTTAAAAATATATAAGATTCCAAAAATTTGCTCACCAAATTTTTTGAAAGGGCCTTCGCTTCTTTTAATGCCTTGAGATAGTGCAAGGGAGAAAAAGTCATACATTTTCTCAGGAGGTCAAATACTTTTACTGGCAAACTTTAGAAAATAAGGGAACTCAGCAAAAGTTTACAGGGCAACATTCAACCAAAATAAGGCATTCCACAATGCATTGACTTAGCACTTGCTAACCCATACAACTTAGGAAAATCCAACCCATCCAGTTTTAAGTTACCCAAAATATTAAGAAAGGAAATTAGGAGGAGAAGAAGAAATAAAGAAAGAGAGAGAAAAAGAGAGAATTCTAACTACCACCTGCACAGATCCAGCTACAGGAGTTCAGAAGATGACAGGGTCCGAACACATAGCAAGCACATGTCTTTGGATTTATCTGCTCTCATCTCCCTGTGGCCATTCCCTGGCCATGCAGGAATTCCAGTGTGTCAGACAATCTGGGGATGGATTTGGGTTCCAGGGGATGGGGTGTGGGGCAGTGTTCCCAGTGTCCAGTGACTGACAGCTGCTCCAGGACTGCCTCAGAGGACTCCAAGGCATTGGACTGGGGAAGAGCATCCCCTCACCTTTGTGAAATTCATCCTGTCCCTTCCCCATATACAGAAACACTTGAGTTGGTCCAAGCCAATAATTAATTTAATAATCCAGTGTCTTACATGATCTCTCCATCTCTGGAGGTCTTGAAGACTTGACCAGGTACACTGATTCTGCTTGTTCTGGTCAGAATGCTTTCCGCAGGGTGTAAGACTGGGCAACTTCTGGACTTTCCTTCCAAGTTAGGTCACTCTATCCTTTTGTAACATATAGGCTGGTACACCTCTTTATCTTTTGTCATGTGTAACAATATATATCCTGGTCAATCTCTGCATTTTTGATTGCTCTGGGTTTTTTTTCACCATGTCCTTAATATGACCACTTTCAGCTTTGCTTCACTATAGACACACTTTTTGGATTTTTTTATGCAGTTCATCTTTGTTTCCTTTTTGAGGGTATTCTCTCAACAACTACTCCTACAAGCTGGAATCACATACTCCACTGGCAACCCTTTCTTTATTGTTCTCAAAATTACTCTGAGTGTCAAAAATAAGAATCTATTTCCTCTCAGCTTCTAAGTTTCAGGTAAAAGGAAAAAAAGGATAAATAAAAAGTACTTCTCCAAAGCCTCATTGTGTCTGGAGTCATAACATTCATCAGACACTTATCAGTTGCTCTAATGCTTCAGGTGTTATTCTTCACAACAGCTCTCACTGATGTCTCATTCTTTCTCCCCTGTGAGATATTAAAAAGCCTTGCCACCCCCTCATTTTGTCACTCACACTTTTACAGTCACATTTTGCAACTGTCTATAGTCTTCCAGTTGGTCGAACAAAAAGCTTCCAACCTAAATTTCTAGTGGTGGAGACAGTGCACTTTTATAGAATTAATCTGAGTTTTGATTTAATCGAGGTGTCTCCCATGTTCTAGAGATCAACCTCAAACCAAACAAAAACAAACAAATACAAACAAACAAAACAGAAACCAATGCTGCTGCAACTGTACCAGTATGAAAGAAGAACGTATAGACTTTTGTAGCAAAGGCTCATATGCAGCCACTTGCCTTCCGGGGTATTAGTGAGAAGTCATTACTGAGATTACTTTGAACTCTTTCATTCAAACCTTGTCATGTAACATAGTGTTGGCATAGTCACATCTTGGTTACCAAACTGAGAACATTTCAAATAATTTCCCACTTTAGAATGTGTTCTCTGTCTTCATTTGTTTCCATGGAGAGCATAAAATTAAACAAGTCTGTTCTGCTTCTTGGTCCATTCCTCTTATGGATTCTTCTATATGGATACCTGATGTCCTGGATGAAATTAGTGATGTGAGGCTTTCAGGAAGAGCAGAAAATTCTGCTGGATATACCTTTTTAATGGAAAGGAGTAGGTCATTCCTTGCATGAAGTTCTCCAAAGTTACTTTGACAGAATGAAATATTTCAAGAGGGCAGAGACAGAAATTGTTTTTCCATAGACTGTCACACTGACAGAGCATCTTAGTAGCCAGAATGTCTCCTCCTGATGTTAAGCAGAGGTCCACACCCTTTTCTTAAAACTCTTGGACAGTGCTTTGATCAAACATCTTCCATGAATAAGTAAAATTTAATGTGACCTGCATAATCGACATGGCTTCACTATGAAATAAGATACATTCAGAATATATTATGTATGTCATTTCTGAATGATATATCAAAGAGTTCAATACAGCCAGTTAATCCTTAAAACTTTTTTAACTTGAATTTACAGTCCATAAAACGTTTTTTTGCCACTTAATTTGCACAAGGATGAGAAAATATTGTATGGCATCTGTTTATGTAATCCACAGATAAAAGTAAACCTTTTCAGATCTGTTATGATACTCTCCCAAGAGAAGGAGAAAATTTGCTGAAATGAAACCCACAAAAAGTTTTGTCTCTGAATACTGGAAAACTGATTAGAAGCAGAGACAACATCTTACACCTGTAGTCTGCAACATATTGAAGTGGGAGCAGTGTGTGGAATTCAGCCATATCACCACTGTGGTTTTAACTCTGGGGAGAGGAACAGCCAGTCTCAAATATGTCTCAGAAGAGTTCACCTGACTTAGGGTGCACATTTATGGAAGCAAACAAACCTTAGTGTTATGACAAAAAGCATAAGTACATGTACATTCCTGTAAAAGTTTTCATATCACCAGGACGCAGGAGGAGAAATAGCGTAACTGATGGTTCCACTTCCCTCTTTATGTGCTGCCCTTTATCACTATACATTGGTTTGCTTGTAAGACCCAAGGGTCTGGCAGGGATTTGGGGATATATTCTCATAGATTCTTTGTGCAATGTGACCATGTCAGTAATTGAAATAAGTGTAGCCCCTTGAACTTGTATAGACAATATTCTGTACAAGACTTCTCTTCAGGTGGTTGACTCCCTGAGCAGTTCCTGATTGATTTAACCCCTTGGGTATCTGCTGGAAAAGCATGCAAAGAATGAGCATCGTTCTGGCACACTGCTGATATGCCTAAGTGGCCTACTGACTTTGTTAGGGCCTTTGAGATATCTAAATATATCACTTGAGGATTCAAAAATTGAAGAATGGCTTAAACTACCTACACCATCTGCCCTGCTTTTTCCAGAAGAAGTAAGATTCCATGTTTTAGAGGTGAAGCTTAAATTCTGCCAATTATTAAATTAGGGAATTAAATATATGATTATTAATAAATGTCAGGTTCTTTTTCTCTTAGTAACAAAGCTTCATCAGCCTTGTTCTTTCTTTTACTTAATAAAGATTAATGCTCTACTTTCTCACAGGAAAGCTAAATGTAATACCAATCTTGATACCACTGTCCATATTTCTGCTAGCTGGAATGTGAGGTGACCTAAAGACAAAGTGCACTGTCATGCATTTAATGTGCATGAGTAAAACTGCTCATAAAGAGAAATTATTTTATTTTGCTGTTCCTGTGAGTGTCTAGTTTCTGCTGTCTGGCTTGTAAGTGAATAGCAGTTTTGCTGCCAGTGCAAATTTGCATGCCACTATTTGGATTTGTGAATCTGCATAAGAAGGTGGATTTACTGGGAAGGGGTTAAATTTTGGCCCATAAGCTGAGCCAGCAATCCACTGTCCCATATTATACAACGGTTTGCTCTCCTTTCAGATTGTCTATACCTCTGTGCTTTTCTTTTCTCATATTTCTTTTTATGGGATATAAAATCCATAACTTTGTAAAGAACTACAGTCCAAAACTGCTTATAGAAATAAGATTATATAGTAAAAGTAGGTCTAAGACAAATACTTTGTCTTTGGTGCATTATGCCATGGTATTTCATGTTCCAATCTACATCTTGCAGGTGTAATGTAGAATAGCAGAATAAGAAATCAAATAAAATAAATTATGCCCAGTCTCAGTCCTGATTTTGCAAAAATCTTAAGAATTACTTTAGGGAAACAGAACTTGACTCTCAGATTAAGATATTTGCCTAGGCAGAAATATTCATGAACATCATAAAAGCACAACCACTAGAAAAACTCCGTCATTTCTTAAGTGTTTGGGAGTAACATTCCAAACAAGTGATTAAGCATGTGATGATTTTTCAGTCTGTCAGATATTTGAGTTTTCCTTTATTTTATCATATCCATAATTTGGAGCTCTGCAAAGCAGTCCTGACCTGGGGCTATTCAGTTATTGCTGAAGAGCATGAGGGACAGCATTGGCACACACCATAACCAAACACTAGTTATGGGAACACTGGAAATGCTGATGCACCTTTAAGGAACAGTCAAGCCTTCTGAAGTTTTTGAAGCTCCTCTGATTTTCCTCCTTTTTGTGAGCGTCAACTGGGAAGTCAAAACTGGAGAGAAGTTAAACTTTGCTTTGTATCAGGTATGACAATAGTGAATTAAGATCTAGTTAAGATTTGGAAAGGAGAAAGGAGGCAAGATAGAGATATCACTTTAGAATGGATTTGTCCAGAACAGCAATGTAAAACCTTTACTTTTAAAGAAAAATTAAAAACATATGTTCATTTCTATTTTGCAGTAAACTGCTTCATTAACACTACTTATATCAATATTGTTAATAGTTTCAAGTGACCCGTGCTATAGTAGTTTGTACTATAAGCTAAGTGCATAATTTTTCCTAATTAAGAATGTTTGACCACAAGAGGGAGTTCCTTGCCAATGGTTTACTTAACATGAAAGAAGAAAGTGCAGAATAGGGATACTTCAAAAAAAAGTTAGATAGATCTGTTTTCCGTTGTTGAAGGCTGACAGGAAACCATTTATTTTATAACCTTTTGAAGAAAAAAAAACCTGAAAGTCTTAACTCTGAAAAAATAACATTAATAGTGCTCTAAAAATCTATGTGATAAATATCTAAGTTTTATTTAGTAATGTACTTATTAAGATTTTTAAATTTACCACACCTATCACCTAGAAATGTAAAGAAATACTGTAATGAAATACAATACGCATAAGGGTAATGTATCATTTGCTTAATTTAAATGGTATTAATGCATTCTGTGAATTAATTTTAAAAGTTCTGTTCCGAAATAATGACTTGCACCCAATGGACTTCACTATTTATTTAGTACTTAGCAAAAATACAATAATTCAAGGTATTAAAATTAATATTTCTTTGATTTGCTGTGAGGGTTTTTTTTTTGCTCAGACTACGTTCCTTCTTGTATCTTATGCTGTTGATCTTAACTGTTGCAGTGATTCTTACTTTATGTAAGCACTTTTATGTAAAGTACTTTTGTGACTGTACATTACAAGGTCCTGAGGATCAAAATCAGATTTCCAAAAGTGTTTCATTCCATCCTCTGTTAAACTACTTTTTCTGCAACAGGTCATACAAACGCAATATAAAGTTGTGGTTTTTAATACTTTTTTAAAGTTTTGTTTATCCTGAAACCAAGGTCCAGATTTGACTTGGGAGAAAGTTGTTGGTAATCTGAAAGAGTCGTGCAGCTTTACAAACAAATGTTTTTTGACTTGTATTTAAGGAAACTATGCATTTCTAGTAAATAAAACCAGATAGCAATATGCCCAAAAACAACTAATGTGAACATACTAGCTAAAAATACTTTGTAAGTGCATAAAGCAGACAATCCAAAAAATTTAGAAAGACTTTAAGGAAACAAAAAGGATTAAGTGTACTCTGTGCAAAAAGAGGCATTTATCAGTACAAGGTGAAAATGCAAACACATGCCCATCCTTGTCTAGTGTGTGCTTACGAGTGGTTACAACGGTTCCTGTACTTACAGTCAGCATCAAATGACTGGGTGGCAAATGCAACCCATTTTGCTACAATCCTTGTGGTCCTAAAAAGGCTGCAAAATAATTTCAAACCCCATTAGTTTTTCAGAGCTCCTTCTGCATTATACTAGTAGTTTTTAGTTTTGTCTTATATTATTTAGATAAACTTCACAAAGTCTTTGTCAGGTAGGTAAAGGCTTTTGACTTCATCTTACTGCAGCAGTGAGAGAGAGAATAAACTACACTTTTGTAAATGTTATATTTACCCAATAGCTGTTTCCAGTTTCCAATTTCTGTACATATTTTAAGTGTTCACTTAATTGTAACCACAAATCACAAAATACTGTCTGAAAACCAAAATGTCAGAAATGAAATAAATGAAAGCTATGAATGTTTGCAACTTTTGTCAGTTTCTTCTTTACCTTAACTGTCTCATGTATCCTTATTTTTCCTTATGTAATCTTCGAAGCACATTTTTTTATCAGACACCCTTGTTTGAATGCAACATAACTCAGTCTTTGATTTTATGTGGTATGATTGAAAGACAGACATTCATCAAATCCAATGGCATGGTATAGTAATTGGAAAAGATGGTGACATTCAGGTTTAGTCCTTTACTTTGTAGAGCTTGGAATTCACAAAATGCAAGTTCATCCAAGTTTCTCTATGTGGAAATAGAAATAAAAATGTGTGTCATATTAACTTAGTAAAGACACATTGTTACTAAGACTGGTGTCTATTCCTTTTTTTTTCAATGTTCTCTATTGTATAAAATAACATTTAATTTTTGTAAATAGAAGGATCAGCTGACTTTTTACTTAAAAAACAAAGCAAAAACCTAACAAAACAACAACAGCAGCAATAAAACCAAACTAAAACCACAAACAAAGAAAAAAACTTTCATTGTCATATTTCTTGAGCTTTAGAAATAGATTTCAATCAAGTAAACCCCTTAAAAACTAATAGTGGAAGCTCTTGTTTTAATGAACATAAGTCAGTTGGTATTTTCTTTTTTTAATTATAAATGGCAATTTAGTACAGATATGGAACAAAATTGCATAGTTAGTGTGGCAACTTTTCAGTTTGCTTCACTTTTCTCCAGCACATCAGCTGTCATGCTTAAACTTACAAATTCCTGGTATTATCAAAAACATGCAACTGCACATTGGGGTTTATTCAAAAACAGGAGGAAAAATAGTGAGAATACTTAACTTAATATTTACCCTTTTTTAAAATAAAACCCCTGCTCTCTTTAAGGTAGAAAATTATTTGAATAAAATTTCAGTTACAAGGCAAATTAGCTGGTAATTTTATTTCTGATATCTTTTAAAATATAGAAATCTGCTCATTCAAATCCACCTTAAGATTTAAAGGTATTAACTAATTAACTTTACCATTAGCAGTTATTCTTCAGAGACAGACAAAGAATATTATTAGAAGTCTTGAGGAGCTCATATGTATGTAAGTTTAAAAACAAAAAAAAAAGGGAATTTATTTTCATTTCCATTCAGTTAGTTTAACTTAATTTTATAATGGGTAAAGGAAACAGACCAAAGGGTGTGGATAAATTGGAGACAGAATAGTGCTACAAAAAACTCATAGACACAAAGTTGGATATGCCTATATATGCCTTACATATTTTCAAGTGGATTTTTTAAGACCAATTTTTACATTCCGTTTTATATTTTAATAAAGCTGTTAGTCTCCAAAAATTAGTTCTGTTATGTTTGGATATGAGCATACCTAAAACTCTTAGACTTAATAGAGGACAACGTGTGATCCTTATTCTAATTTGGTTGTGATCTGAAAGACTGGTCATGACATCTTGCACAGAATGTTTAGTATTACTAATTGGTTTAAAGTCATTATTCAGAAAACATTTTTTCAGATTACAGAAACCATTTAGAAATGGGATCTTGAAATAAGATTTAGGAGGAGTGCGTTACAGAGTAAGACAGAACTCTGAAAACTACTAGATTGGGTATATGTAGAACCACAAACTGCAAAATTATTAGTTGTTGATAGATATAAACCCCATGTTGTTCATACCCTCTCATAGAGTGTTTATACATGGAAAAACAACATGTACTTCATTGCTGTTTGGTTTTCTCATTCTCCATTTCATTATCACCACAGAGGTCCTAATTTTGAACAACAACAAAAAAGTACCTATTCCTGTCTTTTGCTTCGATTCTTATATTTTCTTAAAAAGACTGTGAATAAATATTGCAGTTAAAATATTCCAAAACTATTGTTAAATAATATTATGTGTTTACCATAGCACCCTTTCACCTGTATACATTGCTTACAATCCCTGTACTTTATACTATAATTTGAGATGATAATAGACATATGCAGATGACTATAAGATATTGAAGTTACTTTGTTCTTGAAATGAATAGTCAAGTAATTAATTTCATATTCAATCTGAGGTTTCAACTAAAATACTGTTCCAAAATCAGCCCTGGAAGAAAAAATCCTAAAGTGATTATTTCCAAATTTGATTTCATTCGAGATTGTAGCAATATTTATTGTCACTTTGTGTCCTTTTGGACACTCAAGGCACCCTCTGTCTTCCTGTAGGGTTGTCATTAAACAAATACGAGTTCTCCAATTAACCTTATCTCTGTGTTTCTCTGTGTTTATAAAATTGTCCTGATATGTGTAGAATGATGAGTTGGATTAAATGACAGTACAAGATATAATTAGTAGGACCAAGGTATTTAAGCAATAGGTGCTGTTGTACAATAAGACTGTTCCTATGGTAGATCTAGAATCTTTTTTTGTGTCATTGCCCATTTTTATGCAAAGCAGCATCTTTCAGGAACTGGCATAACATAGAAATATTTTGCCCCATCCTCAAAGAGATGGACATGAGACTGTTCCATTTTCAAATTACTTCTGTTCCTGATGGTTTTAATTTACTTCAGCTTTCTTTCTTTAGCAGAGAAGAAAAGAAAGTGTCCTACAAATAAAAAATGCGTTTTGACTCCTGACAATTTTCCGGAATATTTTTCCTCTGGTATATTATGCTTATTTTCAAAATTCCTATAATCCTAATCAACACAGATATCATGATAGTAAAAAAGTTGACCCTCGAATCATGATGAGACCCAGTGTGCGTATTTTTTTAGTTTCTTTTTAGGCATCTTAGGTCTCCTGAAGTCAATGTTCTTTCACTTTTTCCTTGGCATTTACAATAATGTACCTCTGACAACATTTTCTGATAATTCTGTGAGTTCTACAGTGACTTTATCCAGATATTTTCTGGTAATCTGTTATGAGATAGTGAACACCTGGTTGCAAATATTCCCTTATAAAAATGAAATGCTATTCATTGCAACTAAAGTAAACATCTTCTAACTTCTCACTAAATTTTCTATTCAGTTGCAGAAACCTTCATCCTTATTCACAAAACAAAGCAAGAGTTAAATAAAAAGCTAGTTATCTGACTAAATATTTGAATATATAGAAAAAAACCTCATTTCAGTATTTATAGCATATCATGAGATTAAAGACCTCTTTTCAGTGACTGCCACTATTGCAGTTCTCCATGCGTTTGCTACTTACAAAATTGACCACTTTAATCTTTTAGTACCAGGCATGCTAGATAGCTGGCTAAATCTTCTTCAGATATCTGACATGCTGAGTGCTGCCATCACAACCATTATTAACAAGCCTCATTTTACAGCTCACATTTCTCCTATCTTGCAATCTGTATGTTGGCTGACTTTTTGGCAGTATATTGATTTGGAAATAATATAGCACCATTTGGGAATAAATTGACCCCAGGTACATATTGCATATATTTCTTTCTTGCCTTCATATATATTTAATACCTGTGTCTTCCTTTATTGTTTGGGTTTTTTATGTTTTATTATTCAATTAGTTGGCTGTTTAGCATTTTGTTTTAAACTTCTGAGAAACAGCTGGATCTTCTCTTCCTTCATGGCCTTCTCTTTTTTCGGATAATTGTTCTGTGAGCTGATATGAATTTTCTCATTGGTCTAGGTCTGATCTTAAACTGGAGTTTGTTGTAAGGGTAATTTTCCTTCATGACCTTAAGTTTTTCATAAAAAATTAAGAATTTTTTAGTTTGGGCTTGTATAAACATTTATGGGTTTGAATTTTCAAACACACTTACACACAAGCACTTTTTATGCTTATGTTAGTGTGATTAACTACTATTGGTACCAAATCCTGGGTCTGGGTGTTTAAGTAGCTAGCCATGCACATGGATTGCTGTTTATAGTAGAACGTCCTGACCTATATGATAACCACAATAGCTGCATTCAACAGTGCATTTTTGTGTGCATGACTGTGAAACTTATTTTGTATGTACCAAGCATTTAAGATTTTATTACAGTGACTGCAAGTTTATTGCTATAACATGCAAGTTATTTTTGCAAAATATTTCGGAAGTTCTTGCAGAAATAATGTCAGAAAGTTCCTTTGTGTTTTTCCTTTTGTAGATGAAATAAAATCTACCTTGTCTAAAGATAGATGCTAAGATACTAACTGTAGTTTTTCAGCTTGGTGAACTTTATGTTAATGACTAGATTTTATATTTTTACCAGAAAAGAAAAAAAAAAGTCTGAAATAAAAGGCCCAGGAGGAATCAGTGATATGAACTTAAGAAGACATCCTTTCTTTTCTTCTTTTGCGTGCATACATGCACTTGCCAAGAACAGACTACCCAGCACCCAAGGATAATTGGTCTGTTTCTAGAAAAGGTTATTTCTTTAAATTGGTGATTCAATCTGTTATGAAGCTCATTTTGCAGCTCATACTTTAAATTAAACCCTGGGGCTCAGCTGACCTCAAGATCCTGATGATATGAGAAATTTATACTGTATCTTTCTGTCGTGGTTTAGGAATGATATTCTCTGATTTAGCACTCCTGCTTAAACCATGCATAGTTTCCCCAGCATCCCCCCCCTCCAGCTGGAGGCACAAAAGGCAAAGATCACAGTGAGATAAGAACAATTTACTGGAAACAGCAATGAGGTAAGAAAAAGAACAATATCAGCAACGATATTAATAACAAAAGGTTTAATAAAAGCAAAGGATTTACACAGGAAGTCTGCAACAATAAAACAATACCAGTTGGCTCTTCTACCCCGTTTTCTCAACTGGAAGGAGTCCCTTCTCCTCGGAAGTGAGAGAAGACTCCCTTCCCCCAGCAGCAATGACTGTGAGGTAGTATCTAATAATATCCCACTCCTGGCCATGCCCAGTCCTGGCTACTGCAAACATTAACCCTATCCTGGTCAGAATCAGGACAATTGCCTTCTGTCACAATGAATAATGAGAGAAATTTGCATTGTTACAGAGGCAGTTTGCTTTATGCATTGTTACAGATGAAGTTCAACATGTTTTTGATTGCATTTGCTAGAGGGATGTATATCTGTTCAAATACCAAAATAAGTATCCAAATTCTGTGACCCAGATAAATCCATTTTATTCAAAATATGGACAAAACCAATGTTTCTAAAAGTGTTTTGGAGTCCAGGAAACCTGGTACCTGAAAGATAGTTCACGTATCCTGAATATATTAGTATAAACTTGTAGAGGTATGCGTGAATCAAATCTACCCTATGTTCATCTTCTGGTAGGTAGTAGCATAGAGCAAAATACGAGTGAAAAGGTGATTATTACTGTCTATGGTCTAGAGGGTAAAGGCACTGCGCTGTCACAGCAGAGACCCGGGTTCGATTCCCAGTCGGGGCCACTCCCCGGGCAGATGGAGCTCGTTAGCCTGTAAAGGCAATCCATCTACGTCCTGAGGACCTCGCTGCCACCGTCCAAGCTCGCTTGGCCCCGGCAGATGAACCTCAGGATTAAAGGGTGGGCTCAGTTCCGTGCACACTGTATCTCACCTAAAAAATCCAATGCGCAGGCTGGAAGGTGTAAAGACCTTTCCCGGTTCTTCATTCGCGAAGACTGGCCATTACGTTTACATATTCTTTACAGACAGAAGTGAATAGGTGTTGTTTAAGCTGATACCTTCAATTAATATCCATAATCCAGGCGCAGTTCACAGCACTTTGGATTGGTATTTTCAAGACTGAAAATGTGGTTCTGTTTCCTATGTGCCAACCCGTTTATGCACTAAATATTTATTCAACAAAACCAGAGATGCTTCAGAGAAAGGAACCTCTCCCTTTATTCCACCATCTCTATGTCAGCTACTCCATTCACAGTTAGGATAGAGTTATGCTTTGTCTTTACTTTCCACCTGGCTTCACCATTGTTTCTGTCTTCACAGAAGGGATGGAAAGAGTCTCCCAAATACTTGAACCATTATGTGTGACTTTCTCAAATAAGTGCTGCCCTTCAAGTCCAAGAACATTGAGAAACTTCCTTTCAGAACTGGTAAGTGCTCCTAATCACAAAAGCGCTTAACCAGCAATATTGCATGAACCTCACTCCCAAAACTAAACAAATTCAAATGTCCTATCTGTAATGAGTAGTGTTTTGGATTTCTTCTTAGAACACAGTGCCTTCAGAGTGTCCATCTCTGAATTTTCATGAGTGTATACAATGGGTAGTTCCACGTCTTCTCACTCTGACATGTTTGAACATCCGTGCTTAGACAGAACTCTTCAACAATTTCTGTAAATTTTCTGCTGTTATAAGCTGGGCATTCTTGACTGTGAACAAGCCATTTTGTTGGTTTAGGATTACAAAATACTAACGCAGATGGTGTGAGCACAGCAAGAGAATGAATCTCACAAAGGTTCTAGATATGTTTAACTATCAGTCGTGAATTGTCAGTCCACATTGTCCAAGCTTTTCATCCCACATATTTATACACCATAAATGTTAGGCTGTTTTTGAGTGGAAGAAATGTGTTACACAATAAGTGACTATGATTTAAGGACCTAAAAAACTAAATAGTTAATTTGCAACCATCTTACAAAATCGAGTATCACAGAGAAGAAACATGCACAAAGAAAGAAACACATATGTACGCATATTTTATAACCTCAGAGCACATGAAAAACTAAAAAAAATGTGTTTAAACCTTGAACTTTTAATTTTTCTTTAGTAGACAGAGTACAGTACATAAAAGCAATATCTTTTATTGGACCAGCAAAGAGAAGTCAGGCTTTTAGACCAGAAAGGTTGCATCTTCAGTTTCCACCTTATTGATCTTGCCCTTACAGACCATATCAACTACAAATATTTTTTATATGCTTTGAATGATACCTTTCTTCCTTTGAGATTTAAAATTTCTTTTTTCTGATCAATAATAAAAAAGATACTTTGTGTAGAGAACTACAATGGAAAAAAAGGAAGGAAAGTAATCCTTTTATAGTAGTTGTTGGGCTGATTGCCATGGGAATATCAAAATTATCTTTTAATAGTGAAAAATACAATTATGCAAAATGCAAAATGAAGAAACCACTCCCTTTTGTTGCTTTACTATACCCCAAAATTCATTTTTCGTTGCTTTTGAATTCAAGAGGTTGCACACTATAATCTGAGAATACCAAATACTTCCATCAAAGCGTATTACTTTAAAGCATTAAAACAGTATAACTTTGTTCTCTTCCCACTGCTCACCTCTGCTCCCCAGCCCCTTCCCCCAGATTGACTATATTTTTCCTTTAACCTTTTTCTGTCCGTAGAACTGGAGGGTAAGTATTATCCCTAAGGCTATGCGACATCTGTCTCAGCACATTTACAGTTGTAAGAATTTTGCATTCCTCTTTAATTCTCCTACCTCAGTGATTACACAAAGCACTATAATTTTAAAAATGGTTCACTTACCATTCAATTAGACAAAAAGAAAGCACTGAGTTTTCAGGAAAAAAAAAAGTATTTGTTTGTTTTAAGGTAACCTTAAAATAAAAGCTGATGGATATTGAAGGAACTCCGAGAATCTCTTTTAATTGACCCAGCTGGCAGATGGTAGCAAATGAAAGATCCAGTCCCCTCTTTTAAAAGCAATAAATACTATTTTACATCTTTGGGGGAAATTACTTGAGAAAGAAAACATATTTCTGATTATTATTCCATCCAAATATTGTTTGATCAACCTTACAGTACTTTTTGTGTGCTCTGTTTCAACTGGAAACAGCTACACTTTCATTTTCTTGGCAACTGAACTGTACAGGAATTCTGACTTCATTAAATTACAAGCAATGGCATAGTTTTAATACCTTTCATGTTGCTTACAATATTATTACTTAGCATAGTTAGCTGTAGAGAATTTATTATTAAATACTAATAAAAACATTTTTATAAAAAAATTCACCATCTACTTGATATATTTAACTAAGGTTTTGTTTAGCCATCTCGTCCCAAACTCTTTTAAGACTGTGACCACATACAGCCTAAAATTTTTAAATAAAGTAACATGGCTATGTGTTTATGTTGCTTTAAGATATGGAATGAGTATACTTAATAGTCAAAATTAATTAGATTAGGATGATGAAAATATGAAGTTAATGCTAGAGGAAGCAAACCCAGTAATTCCCTGGTTCTGAAAATAAAATAAAAAATTATGCGCTTAGGATAATAAATAAAATTTTGACAATGCTTTATTTTAATGGCACGTGAATTAAAACTGCATTACAATGAAATTGCTGCAGAACATCCACATTAATATCAAATGAATTCATTATGACCAGCACAGTTACAATGAATACTAAATGAATTAATAATAATGAACCACTTAAAGTGTTATCTAATTGTTTTATTTCAATTTTATGTATATTTTTATCCAAATTTAACTGCTGGGTTAATAGAGAATGACATCCAGTAATTCATTTCAACACCTAGTGTTTGTAAGTGATTACTTCCACATCAGATTTAGCCAAGCCTGCTGCATATCTAATATTGATCAGATATCTCAAAAAGACCCACCTCTTGCCCCTTGATATTTTGAATCATGTTGATGCAAAATGATCAGCCAAGATATATTAAAGATTAAACAACTCTTAATGGTTGGTGATAACCATTTTCCTTGAACTGACAATTCATCTTTCTTTCAAGAATCCCAAGTGCTTTATACACATGGTTATTAAATATATCCTACAAACAAAGAAACTAAGGTAGAAGCTTAGTGGTTTGCCTGTGATAACAAAGTAGTTCCTCTGCAGTTATATGTAGAAACCTCAAATCCACAGAAAATTTGGATTTTTTTCTTAGTCTGTCTTTCATTGCTTTGCACAAATCATGACATTTAACCTTTTTTATCACAATAAATGATTAGTATATGCCTCATGATCTTATGAGACATTTGGAGAGTTTTGACTCATTAAAAATTATACCTACAAAGATAGTGTACATTATTTCTCAATTTTCTTTTAGAAAAACCTATATCTCTGCATATTCCTTTAGCACTATGTTCTGTAACACAAATCCCAGTGAAGCTCGTGATAGGGAATCTGGACAAGTTCATCAGTGCCTAGGAACAATAACTGCTACTGAAGCTTTCATCATACTAAGAAGAAAATACATTGCTTTGTGAAAGGTTTATTTTTGAACATCCTATTTCACTTATATTTTCAGATAAACCACCCAGAAGAAAAATTATTTCATATTAAATGAGGAAGAGAGGGAGGAGAGCGTATTTTAATTAAGTTGTTTGTTAACACATATAAAGAATTATAACATTGGAAGGAAAAGTGTGAAAACATCTAAATTTCAGGGTTTGCATCTGGCCACAGAATGCTTTCGAGAAGTTCTGGGTAAGAGAAAAACACAGAGTGCTTTAAAACAAGCGAACATGGCAATGTATTTTTAAAACAAATATTTTCCCTTCATCTGCTCACTAGTTTTCAAGAAAAAAGTACCATTTGCATTCACAAAATATTTTAAATGCTTATCTATTGCAGTTTACTATGAACTCTTGGGTTTGGCACTTTTAATTTTTGGGGGGTTGTTCAAAGACTCAAAGATCCTTTAGCTTGCATGAAGAATAAGAACTTCAAGAAAAATATAATTTTGTAGTTAAATTTTAAAAAGTCTTTGTCCATATAAGTAGTGAATCAAGCCTGTATTACTGAACAGTAAAAGGAGGTTTCATTTACTGGCATCAGTCATTCATTTGTATCAAAGGTGTAAAGAAATAATATTACGTGGGTTGTTCATTTTTCTATTTTTCCTTACTTTAAGTGTGATTTTGAATAATAGCTTTTTCACAACTACCTCTTGCGTATTTTTTGTGATTACACTGCAAAATATGAGGAGAATTGAGGTTACCAGTGAAGTGCCAATAAAGCCTACTGCAGTCCAGTAACACAAACTGAGGGAAGAAGATTGTAGTCAAGGAGAAACTTCAAGGTCGAAGGGGACTTCAAAGAAAGGAAGAGGTGATAGACTTGTTTTACTCTTGTGTCCAGCCAGGTCCTAAACACAGTTTGCATCCTGGAGTATCATTTCATATCTGTATTTCATAAAATCATAGATCCATAGAATGGTTTTGGTTGGAAGGCATCTTAAACACTAGTTCCAACTCCATTGCTGTGGACAGCAGAGTCAAGCAGGAGAACTGTCTTTGTCTTTCTTCTTTCCAGTTTACATTTCTACAGAACCCAGAGAATCTACTATAAATTTTTTAGGGTGGAAAAAATCCCTGATGATTTATATTTTCCCTGATGGGTCTTTTGATACTACAATGCGTCTATATTATAAAACCTGTAATTAGCTATTTGGGTTTTGCCTAAACTTGAGGGTGCTTGACTTTAATTACCTATCAAATATAACACTGCATCTGCATTCAAGCAATCATCAGTGTCGGCTCACACATATGAATCTTATTTCATCTGAAGATGATAGAAAATTCTTTTTGTTTGTTCTCAGTTTTGTTTTCACTCAAGAAAGTTTGTGTTATGTTTGTAACAGTTAACAAAGGAGAATAGTCCCATCCAAGGAGAGGGGAAGGAGATTGGGTGCAGACATGATTTAATTGGTTTTTTTTATATTTGAGTGACAGAGTTGTAAGGATAGAGGTAGGCTACCATATTTCTTAGTGTATAATCTTGACCAGTAAATAATAACTATGAAGAAGTGGTTTGTGATAGCGTTACTGCCAAGAGAAGTGTCTTGATCTTAAATCTTCCCTATTGGCTTCATAAAATCCCTCTTTATGTGTGCGGGGATGCAAAGTAGACATTTGAGAAGGCAAATAATGTCCTTCTTTCCTATTAAACCATCCCTTTCACTTACCCCATGTCTACAACCTATGGAAACAAATGGGAATTGGAAAAGTTACTCTCACACCTACATCTTAGTCCTCTCATTTTCAAAATATGACTCTTAGACACTTTCCAACCTTGTTGGTTGGCAAGAGCTTGTATGCTCTTTAGAGGAAACTATTTTCAGAGACAACTGCAGTGGATGCCCAGGAATATTTTACTACCAGCTGATTTCAGATACATTAGAATCAATGAGTTCTGTTTCCTACAAATTTATATTTTGCAGAATATTGATCTTGCTATCCAAAAGGTGCAAGTTCTGATGAGCTTTAGCCAAATCTGGAATACCTAATCTCTCTCTCCACCTGTTCTTATTAAGGTGCTAGAAAATAATTATTTTTTAAAGTGCGGGGTTTTTTGTGTCTCTCTCAATTTGTATGCTCAAATAAACACTGTGCCCTTACAAGCCTTGTATTTGTAACAAATCAGGCTGAAGTCCATTTAAACTTGTCACCCAAAATAGCAGATAATTTTTCTCAAAACATGCAAACAGTGCAAACAGCAGTTCTCTTTGTATTGCCAATTGTCTGGTATTTGTGCAAGCTCATAAGAACACAGGTTTTGGTTCTTTTTTTACTATGTCTCTCTCACAAGATCAAGCGTCAGTGGTAGTTACTTTAATCGTAAGAGTAAAGTACTCCATTTTTCTCTTGGCTGTTATTGGGATTCATTCCTGTTCATTATCACAAACATTGCTGAAAAGGAAAAAAAACCAAACCAAACTAAACCAACCAAATAAAAAATATCCAAAACGATCCCTAAGTAGAATACTTGGAGGTAATTCATGTTGCTATATCCTCTTAATAAAGGCTTGAAGGCATCCTGCAGACATGGTTCTGTAGATCTTGAGGGTGGTTCTGCACCTAATGGCATGGATAGAATTTACTGTGGTACTGTACACTATGGAGTTTTTTTTCCCATGTTTTGTTCTCTGTCAAAAGAATTTGTAGCCATGATCAAGACTGGTATGAAACGACAAAAAAAATTGCAGTCACTCTCATTTAACACTTTCCTCTGATATTCTAAATATTCTCTAAGAATCAAATTAATGCTATCCTTGGATTATAAGGATACTATGTATTTCTGTAATACATTTTTTATTTTTTAACAGAGTGGGATGCCTGTGATTTTAAATTGCAATATTTTTAATACCTTCTGTCTGCAGACAGAAATTTTTCGAGGTCAGCCCTGTTTGTTTATCCCAGAGATGATGAAAAATTCACCCAACTTTTTTTATTATTGAGAACAAACAGTAATGCAAAAAGGCTTCAAACATGAATAAAATATTAGATTAGAGGCATAATTAATATAAAAAGATACAGTGAATTAGAAAGGTGGTTAATAGAGTCAGCAAACCATATATCAATGCCAGTTATCATATTTCATTGGAAGACACTAAAGACTGAAAATCAAGCATGGCAATTAATTAGTCTCGTTCCCATTTAACCTGAAGGTTGCATATATAAGAAAATCAGGTTGACTGTGTGAGCAAAGAGAATAAGTAGTTCAGTTAAAGATCAAGAGTGGGAGAAGAAAAAAGTGAAGGGGAAACAAGGGGGGAAAATGTCTTTATTGCATTATAAACTAGTTTACTGATTTAAATTGTGTTGACAACGATCTCACATAATTAGAAGCTTAATATCCATAACAGAATGACTGGTATTTTTTGGACGAATTGCACAAATTTTGGGATTCTAAGTGAATTTTCACATCCTCAAGCCATATTAAAATTTGGTGTACTTTTCCTGCTTTCTTTCCCACTGGTCATTCTGCCACCAGGAGATAGCATACTTGTAGACTAGGAGAACTATAACATTGTGAAATCGTCTTTCTATCTTCTGTTCACAACTTTCTGTTCAAAGATGAATGACAACTGATTTTCATTTGCATGTAATAGTAACAGATTTTACAAACACAGGAAGCGGCAGCTGTAGCATGTACCTTAGAGAAATAAAGTTTCTCGCTTTACAACAGAAAAAAAAAATTAAAACTTATTTCACCAAACTAACAATTAAAAGGGAAAACTTTTAACAGATTTTTCATTATTTTGAAACCGTTTTCTCAATGATTTGTTTGAAACTGTTAAACTACCCCATTCATGATTTTATGGAAGAAAAATATAGGTTTCCACTTAAAATCAGCCAATAGCTCTAGTAAAAGGGATAAAAATTCAAAGCTGACATTACAAAATTAATTCTAAAAAGTGGTATGCTTGAATTCGTTCAAACTACCATCATTCATTCAATTCATTTTAAATAAATTCGAACAGGTTTACTTTTTGTGTGATTAAGGGTGGGAGTTTTATTTTTTCTTAAAGGATGTTTTTTCCTAAAATGATAAAATTAATTCCAGTTCAGTTATACTCCAAAACATGGATTTTAGATCTATTTAAAGCCAGAGATACTTAATGAATGTTTCTCCTCAAAATGTCAGTAGCAAAATTGTTAATTATGTTCCAGTTGCAAAGTTGTTATTCAACCAAAAGAGAATAAATGTTTCATTTCACATAGCAGAGCATGCAGTAGAGACAGATGAAAAATTTCATGGGGAAAAAAAACAACCTTCCTTCTACGCCAATTTGTTCTTTTAATTTAGTGAATAAAAGCTGCCACACTGTTTCTTTGATTAGAAAAATATAGTTAAATGTATATATATTTGTCCCTTTTTGTGTGCAGATGTATGATTATGTTTGAATTGTTAGCAGGAAATAGGTGCTTCGTAGGTGGCTTAGAGGGAAATAATAGATTTGCCTTTTATGACATTTTCTTCATCTACAATCATTAGTCTTGTTTAGAGCCAAACTTTAAGGTTTCTAGTACAAATATTTGTCCACCTCAAGTTTTGAGTTTGGGTATATCTGAAAACTTTGCAGTATGAGATTTTCATACCCCAAAATACAAGAATCCAATCTGCTATTTTTATAGGAATAATTATCTTGCAAGAAACCAAACTCATTAGGTATCTTCTCTTTTAATCTAAAATTTCCTTAGTTTCCTAGCATTAGGTATTCGTGCTCAGAATCTTTTTATGCGCCTTCTCCATTTGTTTTAATCAATTTGAACTGAATCTTTTCTTATAGTAATCTCAATACTTTTGGTATGACCTTCTGGTCTAGATCTTCTGTGCCATTGATATGAGTTGGGCATTGACTTTCTGTAAGAAACTTCTCCAGACAGAGAAGCTGTAAGTGACACTGACAAAATAATATGAAGGTAAACGATGCTGATTGCTATACTTTGAGATTATAAATTTGACTGGTTAAATGCAGAATATCTTTAATATTTCTGACATTTTTTTTAAAATGCAATGGACTTGCACAGTGGTCACCCCTGAAATTCATACAGACTTCTTGTAAGGAGACCTTAATCAGTTCATAATGGAATGAATGTGGAATTAATTGGTCATAATTAGAGGCACTGGATCATTATAACTCAAAGTTCACTCTCAGGTGATTTATTTCTAGCATGTTACTGAAATTACTGTAAAGATGTAGTGAAATTGCCCCAAATGAGTTGCATGCTATGATGTACTTCCTATTCTGCCCTTTAATCCTGTGGTGACCTGGAGCTCAGAATGTTGTATATTCAAATGTCATTTCAGAGTGCATCATCTTAACCTTGATTGTTGAACCTTCAGCCTATTTAGTTTTTCACTATCTTCCTCCTTTTCTGGATTTCATGGGAGACTCCTATCTCCTTAACAAATTGAAGAAAGTAAAATAAAAATAGATTTTTTTTTTTTTTTTTTTTAGGCAGTCAGGAAGGCTAACATTTGTGCATTGCAGAGACAGAATATATTATTAGGCCAATATTGGGATTGGAAAATAGGCATCTAGAGGAAATTCATACTGACCCTGTATAATTTAATGAACAGAAAGCTCTAGAGGAAAATCTGTGACTGTGGGATAAGAGGGCTTCTTCTGACCATTGGGTTTTGGTTTTATCCTGATTTTGCCCACTTGACGCCAGCTCACAATGAGAATATAGAGATCGCTGTAGGTCCCATAATAAAACAAGCAGAAAAGTCATCAAGCATGTAAAAGATCAATACAAATTAAGTGCAATTCTTAATGCTTCAGTGCTTTTCCTTCATGTTAACAAGTACTGATTAGAAAGGTTGAATCCTGCTTAATGTACCTGTGTTTACAGTGGGAGTCTTCAGTGAATACAGCAAGCAGGATTCAATGTACTTCTGAGCCTTGCAAAACAATCAGAATGTATAAGGAAAGTCCAGACATAGTGCAATGCTTGGGTAGAGGATGTCTGTACCAAAGCATGCAGTTCAATGTGCTTATTCCTTCCATTACTTAGAAACATCTGGAGCTAATGCTGAAATATATATATATATATATATATATATATATATATATATATATATATATATATATATAAAGCTAACTGAAACTGCTGCAAAACTCATCTCTGGCTCTCAGTTGCATATGAAGCAGAACTTCAGTATTGCATTTGTCATGAGGATTTATTTCTTCCACTTAGAGATGAGTTGTATCGTACAGTTTAGAGTAAGATACCTTCACTGGACACACAAAAAAAATTCATTTAAAATGTCTGGCTCCTTAAAGTCCAGCATCTGATGATTATCTCTGCAAAGGGGAATTGTGAAAGACTGATGGAAACCACTGGTATATTTGAGTGTGACAGCTATAACTTCCAGTTCTGTTGGTCAGGATTCATTTTTGTGTGGTTTCACCACAGGATTGGTGAGTGGCAGTTTTTGGTCTGTTTGACAAGATTATCACTGTTCTTCAGCTGAATTCTGACTAGCAAAAGTCAAGACATTTTCTTCAGCCAAGTCTTATTTTTGGAAGATCTGTCAATTTTGAATTTTAATAAATATTTTATGTCATTGTTATCACAAATAGGAACAGAAACATAACTATTAGTTTGAATATCATCTGTGGTGAAGGGCCAGAGTTGAATTACTCTATTTTCCTTATCATTTCTGTACAGTATGTTGCTTGTACTACATAAGAATTTTTTTTTAAGTGAAACAAAATTGATTGAAAAAGGAGAAAAGAGTTAAATGTCCAAAGACCAAGAAACTTGCCCTTCTTCTGCTAACTGTGATAACAAATAAAAATAGAATAGTACAGAACTGACTATAAGGAAACTAGAAATTGACACAAAATAGGCTTCTATAATAGGCAGCATGTGGTAGAAAGGAAGTAATAAAAAGGGTGAAAAACATGTATTTCCTTCTTTGTTGTTTTTTTTTTTTCATTTTTCGCAGTGTCTGTCCTATTTCTTATTCCTCTAGTATTAATGAATAATGTAGAGGAAAATTACTGATTTCTGTATCTGTGTAACATATGTATATATGTAACATTATCCTATATGTATGAAGTATCACTCACCTATATGCCCACTCTCTTGTGGAAGA
Organism: Empidonax traillii; assembly: GCF_003031625.1. Lineage (NCBI taxonomy): Eukaryota > Metazoa > Chordata > Aves > Passeriformes > Tyrannidae > Empidonax > Empidonax traillii. Next base: position 2,267,702 of record NW_020955197.1, read on the forward strand.
CTTTAACCCACTGGATATCTCCCAGAAATTACATAGCAAAGAGGAGGAAGTTTAAGAGGTTCCTAGAGTGTGTGGAAGATAACTTCCTAACACAGCTGGTAAGTGAGGCTACCCAGGCTAAGGCTCCACCTAGACCTGTGTTTATGAACAGAGAAGGGATGGTGAAAGATTTGGTGGTCGGAGGCTGTCTTGGGCACAGCAACAGTTTTAGTAACTGGTGAAGTAAGAAGGAACATCAACAAAACCTTTACCCTGGACTTCCAGAGGCTGAACTTTGGCTTATTCAGGCCACTGATTTGGAAACACCTTTGAGAAGCAACCCCTAAAAACAAAGGGGTCCAGGAAGGGTAGACATACTGTAAGATGGAATTCTTGAAGGGCCAGGAACAGGCTGTCCCCATGTGCTGAAAGATGAACCGACAGGGAAGAAGACCTGCCTGGCTTAACAAGGAGCTTTTGCATGGAAAAAAAAAAAAAAAAAAAGTGTGCCACCTTTGGAAATAGGGATGGGCAACTCAAGAAGTGTTTAAGGATCTTGTTAGGTCATTCAGAAGGAAAATTAGACAGGCAAAAGCTCAGTTAGAACTTAATCTGCCCACTTCTGTAAAGGATAATAAAAAGTGTTTTTATAAATACATTACTAACAAAAGTGAGGGCAAGGAAAACCTCCATATTTTATCATATGCAGGGGGAATTTCCTCAAAGATGAGGAAAAGGCTTAGTTACTTTAGCAGCTTCTTTGCCCCAGTCTTCAGGATTGGTTATCCTCAGGACAACTGGTCTCCCAAGCTGGTAGACAGGGATGGGAAGAATAATGGATCCCCCTTTAATTCAGGAGGAAGAAGTTAGTGACCTGCTGTGCCACTTAGATACTCACAAGTCTATGGGACCAGATGAGATTCATCCTCAGCTGATGAGGGAGCTAGCAGATTAACTCACCAACCCACTCTCCATCATTTATCATCAGCCCTGGCTAACTGAGGAGGTCCCAAATGACTGAAGGTTGGACAATGTGATGCCCATCCACAAAAAGGGCCTGAAGGAGGATCTGGGGAACTACAGTCCTGTCAGCCAAACCTTGGCATCAGGCAGGGTTATGGAGTAGATCATCTTGAATGTGATCACATGGCTCATATGGGACAATCAGGGGATCAGACCCAGCAGAGATTTAGGAAAAGCAGATCCTGCCTGACTATGAAGCTGGTGAAGGGTGTGGAGCACGTCCTACGAGGAGCGATTTTTTATCCTGGAGAAAAGGAGGCTCAGAGGTGATCTTATCACTCTCTACAACTCCCTGAAAGCAGGTCGTAGCCAGGTGAGACTCATCCTCTTCTCCTAGACAGTGAGTGACAGGATGAGAGAATTTCTTTACAGAAAGGGTGCTAAGGTATTGTAGTGGGCTGCCCAAGCAGCTGGTGGAGTCACCATACCCGGAGGTATTTAAAGAAAGACTTGGATGTGGCACTTAATGCCATGGTCTAGTTGACAAGGTTATGTTTGGTTATAGGCTGGACTAGATGATTTTTCAGAGGTCTTTTCCAACCTAATTGATTCTGTGATTCTACGTGATAAGTAAATCGTTTTGCTGTGGACACTGGAGTGCTTTTACAAAACTTTAAAATGTAATGTAATGGCCAGTCTTCGCGAATGAAGAACCGGGAAAGGTCTTTACACCTTCCAGCCTGCGCATTGGATTTTTTAGGTGAGACACAGTGTGCGCGGAACTGAGCCCACCCTTTAATCCTGAGGTTCATCTGCCGGGGCCAAGCGAGCTTGGATGGTGGCAGCGAGGTCCTCAGGACGTAGATGGATTGCCTTACAGGGCTAATGAGCTCCATCTGCCTGGGGAGTCACCCTGACCGGGAAAACTTTAAAATAGATATATGAATATAGGCAGAAAGAATCTGACACAAATTATTCCTTTTTGTCAGACCAACCATGTCAGAACCAATCTTTCTGAAAACCTCAGTATTGTTTTGGATTCATTAAGTACATGTATTTAATAGGAAATATTGTTTGGACTATTAAAGGCTCCACTCAAAAAATTAATAGTTAAAAAAATCCATTTTTGATTATTTTTATTTCATTAATTTTGTAATGGTCTTTAGATATCCTTTTTCATAAGCAAATTCTTAGTAAAAAAAAAAATATGCCTTTCTGAATCACAATGTACTTTATTGAAATAGTATCTAAGAAGCAAAATCCATGAAATTTGAATAAAAGCTGAAGAGGTCATCCATTGGTGAAGCAATGTTTTCAGTCCAGAGAGTCCAAATTTTTCAATGAGAGACAATCACTGCTGTAGGAGCAGTGCGATCTAATCAGTCAAATAATAGAAGTGTACCTATACACCCATATACATATGTATATATATATACACATATGTGTGTGTATATATATGTATAGTGTGTGTACTTCTGATAATTTGGACATGCAAGACCAACTTGGAAAATGAACAGGAATTGCAAGTAGAGTTCAAATGGGTAGATAACTGTGGCATAACACACAAGGGGATGGTTAGGAGCTGATTTTTTTACTCTCTATGTTTCAAATAAATCCCCAAAGTTACTGAATGTGTAGCAGTTTGGACTATCTGGTGAATAGGGAAATATTTTTAATTCTTCTGGATGAAATAAAATGGCTTTTGTTGATTTTCTCAAGAGTTGCAAAACATAAAATCTTGAAATTGAACCACTACCTCAGCCAAGCAATATTTTTTTAATTTTAGAATTTTAACATAATAAGGTTTAGAAATATTTTATTTCAAGAAAATTGCTTTTGCTCTTCAAGTGGGAATAGTGACTCTTCTCTCCTCCCTGCCTTGTTCCTTTCCTCCTTCAGCAAGGCCACAAGGCAGAGAAAACTGCAGAAGTACTAGTTCCAGAGGTATTTAACTCTGACTAGGAGCCTGTATAATGTATTGGATAGGTCTGAAAGCCTGATGTGTGCCTAGGTCACTTTGGGATATCTTTATTCTGCATACAGATTTCAGGACTGTGTGTTGTAGGGGATTTTTAGTGCATGGCTATGCAACATCTTTTGAAATATTTGCATGACCTTCATGTCTACTAGGCTTAATATTAGAATCCCTTAGTGTTATTAAAAAATTTTTCATTCTCACTGAAAAAATAACCACCAGTGCCCTTGCACGAGAAGTTTTAGTTCAGTTTGTGTTTTTTATTTCTGGTGTTGTGCTAGGCAAATAAGTGAACAAGGGTATGACTGTTTCACCATATAGACTGCAGAAATCACCCTCACTGATATCACACTGCAGATTTTTTTAAAGGTTTGTAGTGCAGATTTTTTAACTGGTATTAAAACTTCCCCATGCCACCTAGACCAGCAGACTCTCCTTTGAGCAAATAAACCCTTCAGAAGCATTCTGACATGCTGAATATATCACTGGTCTGTCAAGCTTAATGGGTGCACAACACAGACGTTGTGTAACTGGAGAGGAGATTGCTTCTGAATAGTATGCATATCTGTTGCTCTCTGGCACAAACAAGCTAAGGTTTTTCTAATCACAATTTATTCAAACCCCTCCCTCAATTTTTTTAAAAATTTTTTTTTAATGTCTCTTTAAGGTACAAGGAAAAGGCAGTTTTTAGAGTCGTTTAGGCAAGTAATCTAGCTATTCTATATTTGTACTTCCTTTGGGGATGTATTTTTAAGTTCAGTTGGTGCTTAAATTGCAAGAAAAAAAAAAAAAACAACAAACCTCAGCCCAGTTTTTGAACATTTGTTAGGATATTTAGTAGTCTACAAGAAATGCAGATGAGCATCAAACAGACAAAAACCTTTTCTGCCTGCAACAGTTAGAAAAAGAAATAAACACTTCACTATTTTTCTAGTCATTCTTTTTCAAGAAAATCACTCTTTAGTTACTCATTTCCTTTCCCCATGGTCAGGTTGGCTGCATCTCCAAATACTTGTAAGTACTGTATGTTCTGACATATCCTGAAGTCATGCATTAGCACCTTTTCATTCAGCAAAGGGTGAGAACAGATATCTTTTGGCAGCTGACAGCAGGGAGCAAGCAGAAAGGAGGAGAGTGAAGCTGTAGGACTAGGACACTGTGGTGGCCTAGTGGCTAGCATGGCTAATGTACCAGCTGTGATTAACCTCCTTTCCCCCCCCCTCTTTTTATTCCTTTTTTTTTTTTTTTTTTAATCCCCTCCACGTAACAGATGTCTCTCTGTCATTGTCATGTCCTCAAGCTATCCTAGTAAATGATTTGATTATAAGTGAGTCACTAAGGTGGCAATTGAACCTCTTCACAGCTCAAAATTGTTGATATGTGCACAGATAGTGCAGCGTGGGGGTGTGTGCAAGAAAAAAAGAGCAGAAGAGAAGGGGAATGAGGGAAAGAGGGAAAGAGAGAGGGAGGGAGAGAGGGAGGGAGAGGAGGAAAAGGAATGTCAAGGTTACCTTGTTTTGTCTGGAGAATCAAAAGGGAGGGCAAATTAACTGCAGGCTCTATTTGGTCTTTTGGATATCCTGCAACAAGTCAGTTCCATCCTACTCCAGCAGATGTACATATCACTTTGAAAGATTGAAAAATGAAGAATGCAGTGATCTGTATTGTATATACACTTTAGTCTGTGGAAAGAATGTTAATAAATATACTGAGAGACTGTAAAGCTTGCCAGTATAAATAATGTGGCATTTCAAAGTCTGTCAGTATATGTAATTGAATTTTTCAATGTAAAAATATAGTTTGGTTATAAATTGGAGTCATACTTGACATCAGTTGGGCATTAGGAGATATTAATTAGATACCGCTTGCTTCTTCTTTCTGATTTTTTTTTTATATTAAATGAGTTATAGGGACAGAGGAATTTGCAAGCATGCAATTTAGAGAGTTTTATTCTTGAAAACAAACTGCCTGGTAATTTTTATTTGGGGAATAAATGCCTTTTCAAAAATCTTGTCAGTGTACTGTCTGAAATATGCCCTTCCTAATATGAACACAATATGGAAAAGCCAATCCATTATAATACCTCGTAATGATAATAAACTAGAGTGAACAAGTAGCCTAGGGAAAAAGATGGTAGTAGTCACCTTTAAACAGAAAGAGAATAGCAAGCAACTGTAAATTTTTACAGTAGGCTGATGACAACGTTTCCTGTAACTTTGAACTTAGTTTGGCTGTCAGTGTTCTGGTAAATATTCTGCATATCAGTCAGAGAGTATATTTCCTACATGACACTTGCAGCATAATGTTCAAAATTTACTTATGTGATCTTTACATGTATTAGTGCTGTTTGTATGCAAATATATTAGTTTGCACATGTAGCATGTGCTGCAGAGGCAGCATTATATCCTTTCATGGGGCTGTGTTGCTGCTCAGCACCTGCAGATTACTTCTCTTTAGCTGCTGGATTAGTCTTTAGCCATTTGTAATGTCATTCACAGTGTTTTCCTGCAGAAGCTAAATACAATTCTGGCACATAGCTCCACACAATTACTTATATTGAATGATATATTTCTAGGCTCATATGACTAATTATCGAATGCCTTTGCTCGCTTATTGATAGCTGCTCTAATGATTTCCTTAATCACCAAAGAATAAATTAGCATCTTTTTTGTTTTATGTTCACAGAAGTCTTTTGGGGCAGTATGATTTCTGCTTGATCTTTGGCACTGTGTGCAGCAGCCATGCATGTTGGTCAGTCCCTCTCCTCCTGAATGATAGTTCTTGCTCTTGTGCGATTAGATTGCTGTAAGAGAAGTTTGATGTCTGCCACCTTTCTTAAAGTAAATGCTGATCAAACAAAGGTATTGTTCACTTGCCCTTCTCAGCTGGAAGGGACTTTTTTTTCTTAGTTCTTGCAATCTTTTTTCCTCTGAGGTTTTTTTTCCCCCCTTTTTTTGATAAGCAATTCCAGGTGCCTTCAAGAAGAAAATAAATACAATACTCTGAATTATTAAACATAAAAGAAGCAAGAAGTCCCTGCTTAAGTAGAGAGGGTATGAAATAATGTCTGAAGGTAGAGACTTAAAAATGCTATTAAAAATAAACCTTGTAGAATCTGCTTTTTTCTTTGCTTAAGGGGAGCAAATACTTATCAGAGGTACCCAAGTAACCGGAAAAATACATATGTGTGTATACACAGTGCACCCCTGGTGGTCTAGTGGTTAAGGACGCAGCGCTGTCACTGCAGAGACCCGGGTTCAATTCCCGGTCAGGGCCCCTCCCCGGGCAGATGGAGCTCATTAGCCCGTAAGGCAATCCATCTACGTTCTGAGGACCTCGCTACCACCGTCCAAGCTCGCTTGGCCCCGGCAGATGAACCTCAGGATTAAAGGGTGGGCTCTGTTCCGCGCACACTGTGTCTCACCTAAAAAATCCAATGCGCAGGCTGGAAGGTGCAAAGACCTTCCCCGGATCTTCATTCGTGAAGACTGGCCATACATATATATACATATACAGTGTATACATCACATATATTTTTGTACACCTAAAGTATGTGTATAATCTGAAGAGGGCTTTAAGAATAATGCCTCATACAGTTGCCCAGCTCATCACACCCCCATGCTTCCTCAAAGGTCAGCCTGACCCTGCTTCCTCTGTGACAGACATCTGCTTTTCACTTGACAGTAAGAGTAAAATGATCACATTACTCTTTTGAAAACTGGTAACTGTATTTTAAAACTTCAGACCATCTGAAGGGGAATCTTATTCCTGATTGTCATTAGCATGAATTTCTGTGGAAATTCTGTCCTTTGCCTTCTTTATGCCTGTTATTTTTTGTCTACAGATGTTCACGTAACAAATGTCATTTCTGCAGAGCCTTTGACAAAGTGGGCACATCTCAGTTTAAAACAGACATAGCTAAAAATTCAAGAGTTTCTCTAATATACCAGTAATTGCCCTCAGGCTGCTAAGCTGATCAAAATTCATCATGCTTCTTTGAAACTGGTGCAGAAAGTAGCATAGGAATTTAGGAAGATTTTAGACAGGATTGGGCCAATAGAGAGATTAAAATGTGTGGTAAATTAGAGAAACTAGATGTCTCTTGGCTGGCCCATAACCTTATATTAACAAATATGAGTAATGTGGTAGTTCATAGTTGCATAATTCATGCACACAAGTGACAAACATCAAGATTAATCGGGAATAATTCTTGTACCAGTCTTCAAGTCATAACTTCAGGGATTTTTCAGTACCCAAAGTCAACAAAATGCATAGGGTTTTTACCCAAACTGCTTATTCAAAAATTAAATACAAAAGGGACAATATATTTATTTCTCCATTATTTTATCTCCTTGGGAAACTAATGACTGCAGTAAAAGCAGTTATGTCCCCATTATCGATTATTGCATTGCTTAATTTATGATTTGAGTCCTGACAGATTCCATCTCACTAACTTGACTAGTCTTGTATTTGTTAAGTCCAGTCTAACAGGAGACGGTTGTTACTGTGCCATCTACAGCATAATAGGTGTGCCCTTTTTGTACATCATGTCATTTAGCTATGCGACCCCATACTATGGAGATCACCATAGGCACATGGTTTTGCAGCTGTGATTAATTCTGGTAGGCTGTCTTAATGCTGGATATATTCATTTAAATGTTTTTTGGTTTGTTTTTTTTCATTCACACGCCTCCTTGAAGGTCCAAGTTGTGCAAGCTGAGATATTTAATTTCTCTGGACCAGGGTTTTTACTTATGCCTTGCGGAAATAAAGGGAGAAGTACACTGAAGTAAGTGCTGTGAAGTGTTAACTTCTAAGGGGTAATGGATGTGGTGAAATTGTGAAAAGCATGAGATGATGGTCCAAATAACCATTTTCAGGGCAGGTTGTAAAGGACCATTTTGGGAGAGTAAGTTTCAAATGTTGATTAGGTGTCAATGCAATTCTTTGAAAACAGCTGTCATTTCCCCTAATCATGAAAGAATAACTTGGCACCCCTTTTGTTTTATGTTCACAGAAATGAACAGAAGTTCACAGAAATCGTGCATGTGTATAGGTACACAAATCTACAAGTGCACATTAAGATGTGGGTCCTTTGCACTTGGAGAGCACTTCTTGCTCTGCCCCTACTTGGCACTCCCCCAGTGATGTTTGAAACCTTAGAAATTATTTTTGATAAATAGTTCTCACTTGTTCAGTGAGCAGGTGAATATTGTTATGGACATTTAAAAGATAGTGAAGACTTGGAACAGTTAGGTGAGCTGCTCATTGTCCTCCAGAATGAGGGAAACAGCACTTGGATTACATGATTCCTCAGCTGTTCCACGTGTACTCATCCAGATCTGTTACAGCAGATAACATGAGTTGCTACATCACATTTGTCTTGCAGCAGCCTCTCCCTTCTTTATTTTTCCAGAATTGCTTGTTAAATTTATTTACATTCTTACGTATTTAGCTCATTGCAAGGATGACTGCCTTGTGCTAGTGAAGTCAGTTCTGACAAGAGCGATAATCCATATCCCTGAATACCCTTTAGAATAATAGTATACCAAACATATAGTTATTTTATAATCTTAGGTGTATGCTACAACAATTTCTAAAGATAATTATAGTAGCATCTATATATCAGAGCTTGAGGTAGCTCATTTGCAAATGCAATCTTCTATTTTCTTTACATTTAAAGAAAGCTTTGCTCTGAAAACTAAACACTGATTAAAGCTGTCTTCTGCTGCTTTGTGATGGTATTTTTAATAAAATATTATTCATAGTAAAACGTAAGTAAAAAAAAAAAACAAATTGGTTCATTCTTCATGTATGTTAAGCACTTAAAATGAATGAACTCTCCTTTGAGAAAACATCTGACCAAGCAAAATAATGATTATTCATTTGAGAAAATGTTTAATGAACTCCCTGATTAAAATGCTGTTATTTTTGAGCCGATTACTATGTACATTAAATTAATTGAGGCCATGTTGCTTGAAAAGTCTTCCCCTTCTTCTCCCCCTTCTGTCCTAATGCACCAAAAATACTTGACCTTAGTAACATATGTGGGAGCAAAGATCTTCACTGGTCAAGAATGCTGACTGCACTGTCAAATATAAGAACCCACAAATGGAGGAGTAGCTAGTCATCAATCTTCTCTCCATAATCAATTTTCTAGTGCTAGTTCAAAGACAGGGAACTTACCAAAGATCAAACACCCTTTTTCTTTAAACAATTCTTATTGTAAATATTCCAGGCGATATTAATTTTCCTTTAATTCCTGTTTTGGAACATACATATTTACTATGCCAATAATAATTGAATTTATTAGGTTGAAGGGCAGTGTACTACTTGTTGTAAAGTAAAATTATTTCAAGTCATGATCTATAACATTTTGGCACTTAAAATTAGGAGACATTCAATTACATAAAAATAAGAAATCCCAGAATTTGTAAAAGCTCAAGAATTTAACCTGAACATACCAATAGATGCAGATCTGATTTGCCCTTTAGGTGAACTTTAAAATTTGTACTGTTTATGTGGTTTGGTAATATAACTTAATGTGTTAGATTTATGCTTCATTAATATTCAGAGATGGCAAAATATGTATATGCTCTCCCTGTGCATACCAATCAGTGCTATAATATTTCTTTATTGATGGTTTTAATATTCTATAGAAAAGTGAAGAAGTGATTATCAGGACCAAGTTTTCAAACCACAGGTAAAAAAACCTGTAAAAGTATCAAAGATCCATTTCTGGACTAATTATATCATGTCAAGGCTTTATGAAGTTACCTACATTTAAGGTAACTCCTCCACTCAGCTCAGGTCAAGCCTGCCCTTCTGCAGGTTTAAGGAAGAGCCTTGTTTGCAGCTAAAGGTTGCACTGGGCTGAGAGTAGTGACCACCAGGAGATGCACATGAAGGCATGGAAAAGGACTCCAGTGAAGGAGGTTGCCAGTGATGTGAGTCCAGTCAACTCATGGTGAAGGCTTCTTGTGACCAAACCCATAATGTGAGAATGCCCTTTTTTTTGGCATTTAACTGATGAGATATTGCAACGTACTTCTGATAACACTTTCTAGATCCCTTTTACAGTATTCTTTTATTACCATCAATGCAAGGAGTACAAAACACCTATGGTGCTAAACATTTTTGTCTGGGGCTTTCATTGCCACGTTTCAAAAGATAAATTGCTGCCAATTCTGGGCTTTGATAATATTAATTTAATATCAGTTTCTACAGCTGAAGTCTGACACAGCGAGCAATTAAAAATCGTATTTTGTAACACAGGATTCATAATTCTGGAAGAAAATTAAAAAAAAAAAAAAAAAAAGAGCACAAATTCATGGTTTTTTAAAAGTTGTCCATGTAAGGCAATGGGGATAAAACTACTGGAGAGAGCCATATCTGCTCCTACATTCTAGGTATACTCTTCCCAGTAACTTTCTCTGAAATAAACCCCAAAGCACCAGATTCATCTTTTAAAACTGGACCAGATTCTATTAAAACTACTGACAAAAGGTTTCAGTATTATTTTCAAAGAATCTCGTTCCAATTTAAGCAGGCTGTTTTGCGTCAGAGTAGCCTGACTCATAAAAACAAAATTCTGCTTGAACTGGAAGAAGACTTACTTCTTGTAAACAAATATGAACCCTGTGATGGCTTTGTGGGACCTTCTGACCACTGTGACATTTCAGGAAGAAAAGTCTTGTTTACCTTTCTCAGGGTTTCTCAAAAGGCAGTGATTTATCTGGGTTAATTTCTTTTGAGCTGGGTCACAAGGAAATAAAATAAGCAATTGGAATTGTTGGATGCAAAATGTTTTTATGAAAAGGCAGTCTCACAATATATAAATATGATACTTGTAAAAGAATGTAACTTTGAAAATAGACCAAAATGACCATTTCCCTGATACCTTTCACATCCAAAAATGCAGAAACTGAAATATGTGTATGTTTTGCAGATACAGACTCTTAACAAAAAGGAAAAGAAACATACAAAATACGATTTCAGGAAGAATATAAGCCATTTTTTCAAATATTTCTTTAATTATTTCTTTATGTGACTTTATTATTCATATACAATGTATATAAATCATATGTTTCTTTTTCTTTTATGTTCATAACAGACGTCATTCCTGTACTGCATTCCTGTGTGTATTGTGTATCTATAATGAGTCTTCAGTCTAAGACTACATTATTATACAATATTATTATAATGCAATAATTATTATACTGTTATTCTTTTGTTACTTGTCTGTGTATTAATCTGATCTTTCTACATATAATTGCAAGAGATTAATATTTTTATGAGGATATAAATATATTTCAATTTTTAATATTATACTAGTCTGATCTTGAACTCACTATTCTTTACTTTTCATTTAAAATTTGAGTTCACTTAATGTTTATTCTGTTACAAAGCATAGATTTTAATGGAATTTTAGCGTTCCCTGTTTAAATTTCAACTCCTTGATTGTTCTGTACTAAGTAAAGCAGTTATAGGAATAACTATTAATGTGTAAGCTGTATAAACTAGACAAAATTCTGATTGCTTGGACAACAATAGTTGATCTAGTTTGCCTGAAGTTTGTGCAAGAAAATCTTACAGGAGCATTATTTTTTTCCCACACGTAGGATTAAAATTTGGCACATATCAAATATTTCCATGCATATTTCTTGCTGCAATCATTTTTCATTGGATCATGAACATATGACAGAATACTTTCAGAGGAATGGGACAAGATGGGATTTACCTGAACTGACAAGAACAAAAGGGTTTAATGAAGTCTAGAATATGCACTAAAGGTCACATAAGAAGAACACTGCCTCAATATTGAAAGTCATTTGCAATTAGAAGCAGAAGTAATTGGATTCCTGTGATACCTCCTTCTTTCCTTTCTATCTGACATACATGGACATTACCTATGACCCTGGATTAAATATTAATAAAATGCAGATTTAAAATATTAAAACTTTACATTCATGTTAATAAGTACTGTCAATCTGTTGAGACTCAACATATGGCTAATTTAAGAGTTAAGATCAGATGTTCATAATTCTCTAGATTACCAATGTCGTCTTTTTTTTTTTTTTAACTTCAGCATTTCACTGTGGAGTTAAGAAAAAAATAAGTCAGTCTTTTTCTGAGGCACTTGGGAAAAGGAACATATTTTCACTGCGATCTGAGACCAATAATGCTAAAAATTACTGTAGAGAGGTAAAATTTTCCTGTTTAGATAAATTCCGACCTGAGAGGTGATAGGCGTCTTTAATTAGAGAAAACAAAGACTGTGACATTGGCAAATCTTAATTTTAACATGTATATCTGCATCATTCAAATCAAAGGAATACAGAACTAGTGGAGCTTATTTTCAGATTTTTATGAAAAAACATGAGTGGTTTTAGGTTGTTTTGTGTTTGGGTTGATTTGAGGGTTTTGTTAATCTTGGTAAAGAAGAAAAATATATTTATACACATTTATAGGCATGCACTTCAGTGTGGCACTCCAGATAGGTGCAAATAGTAATAGATATTTTGAGTGATAGTGTGAAAATCTGCATTTCTGTAATTTCGGAATCTTTCCTCAAATTTTTTCAGAAGTTTAAGTTCTTGATACTGAGAGATTCCTCAAGGGTATAAGATGTTCTCACTCCCCATCTTCTTTTTAATAATGGGATCTGAACTACCTTTGTTAGGGCTGCTTCTAACCCTCTCTGTTCTCTCTGGACTCTGAACCATCTACTAACCCGTCAAGAGAGAAGGACTGTGTGGGAAGAAACACAATACACCACATACAAAACACATAGTTGTCTAGCAAGGGTGAGGAGAGATGGTAAACTGTGATCTCCACACTCATTACCCTCCCTTGTCATACGGGAAAAATGAAAAAGAGGAGACCAGTGTATTTTTTAAAAAATATTGTTTTAATTTTAAATCAATTAAAGGAATTCATTCCAGGGTGAATGAGGTACATCCCACCTTTTTTATCTTTTTCTTTCTTTTTTTTTTTTTTAACATTGTATGATTTTATAAAAGTTTCTTATTTACTCCAAAATCAGTCTAAAATATTTCCATAGCTACTCTTTAAACCTTTCTACTTTAAAAACTGCAAGAGGCTTTTGAAAGATAACCAGTGTTGCCAGTGACTTCATTAACTATTACAATTTTATACGTTTCTTTGATAAAGTTTTCTTTTATAAGTTTTTTTAATGAGGTTATTTTTCACTTTTGCAGGGAACTGTAAAAAAAAATTTAGTTCAGTGTGCTGTTTGCTCAGTATCAGGCAATGCATCAGTACTAGAATTAATTTAAATCTCCTCAGTCTTAGTCTTTTTTGCTCTGATCTTTAATGTTCAGCTCCCTCTTTACCGACTCTTATTAAAAGCGTTCAAATCAACAGTATAATACTTTTTTTTGACAAGGAAGTTTAAGCATAAGTAGAATTAAGGTAATGTTAGTTGAAAAACATAATCTGAAGTAGTATCAGACTTCTCACTCTTCTAAAACAGTGTATATGCAGCACAAAGTCCTCCCAGTGATCAGTGTTTCCAGATTTCAAGTGATAGCATACAGCTGAAACTGGTGTGAATAAATTCTTTGAACTTCTGGTTGCTGGCTGCCAACTGTCTTTCTGTTTCTATGGAGATAGCAGTTAGTTCAGCAAAAAAGTAAAGTGAATTCTCTAAAACTGTCATGTCCAACCCATTTTAGCCTCAGGGTCTCTCAAAATAGCTGGGGAGACATAAACAATATTTTGAGGATAGGTTGTTGGCCCTAGGTTAAGACCAAAGTGGAGAATTTGTATGATGTGGGAAGGCGGGCATGAGGGGAGCTCAGGAACTCAGTTTTATATTTAATATATGCATTACTAAATAATCAAAACCAATCAAAGTGTGAACTATTTTCCTTATTACCACTGCAAAAGGAACACTTAAGCCATGAATATATTTTGGGGCTTTTTTTGGTTGTTTTTTTTTTTTTTAATGTAAAATACATGGCATCTTTTTCATCAGAAATATAATGAGTGTTCTTTGACCTGCATAAGTCAGGAGAAAAGTTCATTATCTTTCTCATTTCTGCCAGATTTTGGGGCTCCCAGAGAAGAACTCTCAAATTGTACACACTGCTTTTACCAAACTACACTGCATGAAGAAAGGAATCTTGATGTTTCTTTTATTTTCTGTTCGAATTCTGTCCTGCGTTATAGTAAAACATTACTACAGCTACTGCCTGGTTCTCCTTTAGCAAAACCATGTATTTCTAAGGTCACTGCTGTCTTGACACACAGGAAAGATTTCCCTTTTCCTTCTCAGTCAAAATGACAGGCATCTTGAAGCTCATTTTATTTCCTTTGCCCCCATCTCCCGCCCCTTTTTTTGTTTTTAATCAGTACTTTGGAAACACAGTTGATGTTAAAAGAAAGTTTAGTCTTGGGCAGATGTAAAGAAGAGTTTGTTTGAAGACTGAGTCTTTGTCTTACCTGCAGGTTTTCAGGGAGGGTTGCAGTAATAAGGAGGGGAGCAGCAGAACTTCAGGTGAAATTTCCCTTTATGTTCCCCTATGCTGATAGGAAAATGTGTCTGTGTTGATGTCTAAAGAAATATTGGAGAAAATTTTACCCAAGTTATAGACCTTCTATATAAGTCTTATATATTGGGACTTCTGATGATGACCCAGTAAATTCTGGATGTGCAAGGGGGAGAGACTTCCTTCCTCCTGTATTAATAATGTAACACTAGCTTTGAACTTATCTCCTGAAAAAAAGAGAGCTTATTAGACAATGACATTTACTGGTTTATCTGAAGGAAAGTAGGAAGATACTGGATTAATCAGGGAAATTCAGGAACTCTTCAAGAAACAGAGAGCAAACATTAGAGTCTCTGTTCTTTCTTTAATACTTGGACAAATGTGTCTGTCTTTTAAAGGTAGAAATATCTATAACTTAATTTTTTATTCATGCAAATAATCAGACTAACTGCAATCATCATAACTACTACTATTTAATCTTATGGATAACTACTTAATATACCTTTAAAATTGATATTGTAAACCAAACATTTAAATCTAATTTCTATTCCAGCTAATCAAGAGCAGTAATTAAACACCAGGTTCCTTAAATCATATCCTATCGCAGCCTTCATGTTTTCCATCACACTACATATGGTCCAATTGTTTACAGATGACAAAAAAAAATCCCTGCTCAGATGTTAAATCAAGATGTTTTCTTCACTTTCAAATGGTAGGCTGGCAGCCAACTTTTACAGTGAGCTATTCTGAGTTAAAAATGAATAAATAAATAAATAAAAATAAAGCCCAACAACCACAAAAGAAGTAGAAAAGAAAGGAAAAGAAAAGGTTTGGATGTTAGGCCCATCGATATCAGGACCTGACAAAAGGAAGCAGTTTCTTAAATGTGTGTTCAACCCCATGTCAGAGTAATTTCTTGGGAAGTTTATCTTTTTTGTGCACATTTGATGCGAGACTAGAAAAATCAAGAGGGAAATGTTTTATAGCCATAAATAGGTAATATGACTTCAAAGCATAGACAGAGTTCCCCCATTGGAACTCTTTGGCAGCCTGAATTTCATAGTATTAAATAGTAGAAGATTAAAGCATATCAGGGCTTGACTCTGCCATAGTGCCACTACAAATTTAGAGTAAATCCTTTGTACGCTTGTCTGAAATGAGTATGAGTACAGAAAAGATACAGGGTCAAATCCTGAACTTTTACAGTGTAATTGTTACTGACACTTTTATGAGATGCCGTTTTAGAAAGAGAAGTGGGGTCACAAGTTCTTAGGCCATGGAGGACAGAAGCACACACTGGGAAAAAAAACCTGAACCTCCAAAAAACTATCAGAGATTACAAGACAGTGTGTTCTGAGTGTGCTGTGTCCAGCTTTTTCCAATCTATTCCCACTAGGGAGGGGAAAAAGAAAGAATGAAACAGGGTCCCAAAGACATGGTATATGCAAAACTCATCTGCATTTTTACTTAGTGTTGTGTCACAGGGACAGCAGGATTAACATGCTCTGCCCTATTTTGATTTGAGCTTTTAGCTTCCCCAGATGTTTGAAGCTGTGTGATGCAAATTTTTAAGCTATTTTTTTCTGATTGTCTGGAAGAAATTCTTGTGTATAAATTTTAAGCCAAAACTGTACAAAAAGTGTAATTGGAACAGAGGTTTTTGCTTGTGCCAAAGGGCTCTGCTGGGGCCATGGAAATACCCTGCCCCATGGGCTTCTGAAACTGCTTTCTCCATGTGACTGAGGCAGTGACTTAAAATGTATTCTCAGATTAATAAATGAAAATAATGAAATAGACAAATAGATTATGCTTTTTAGTTGGTTCAGTGGTGCCTTTATCTAACACCTTGTAACACAGAAAAAGCAGCTTTTTTAAGATTTTCTCTTCCAAAAGCCTTTCTCCTGGAGTCTTCCTGGTGTATATAAAACAAAAAAATAACTAAATAGCTACATCAAAAAACCCTGTCTTTCTATCCCAGCTTTAGAGCTACTTAGTCTGCTGTCTAAGCCTTGACTCAAGCTGAACCTAATTCTCAGTGTTGCTTTCACCCAGAAATGTGTAATTCCTATTCAAAGGCATGCTAAGGCTGTCCAATAATTTTGTATTTGTCTAAAAAGTCTGATCAACTCCACTTACTGTTGCCATAGTCCTGAGCACCTCATGGGCTAGTTTTCAAGGCATTAGGAGTGTCTTTCCACTTGTAGCTCCTGCTTGTGGGGCCACTTGAAGATGGGTAGGAAAACACTAACAGATTATTAAGCATTATCAGTTACTTTATTGTGGACTACTTTTTGGCCAAATGAAAAAAGGACATTAATTATAGCCTTGGCAATCCCTGTGCTCTGCTTTCTGTGGCCATGTCATGGAGGTAACATGCATGTAGAACTGACATGCATGTAGAACTTGTTTAAGGGCAATATTTGCAAATGAGTTAGATATTTTCTGGCTTTACGAGCAGACAGAATAGTGATATTTCAGAAGATATTGCTGTTTTAATCTTAACTAGCAGAAAGGCAACCTTTAAGTATCAAGAATACAAATACAATACATAATAGAAAATTCTCATTTTAATGCCATTTGAAAGGATGAAAGGAAATGTATGTATTATAAATAAGTTTTATATTATTTCATACAAGCTTCAGATGAGTCATAGTATTTTAATGAAAGTATGATAGAAGAAAAAAAAACACTTTTTAAGCTACAGAGGAAAGTTGAATGGAAAGACTTCTTTGCAGTCAGCAAGTATGGCCATGCACAGTCCTACATCATTCCTCATGTAACTATGTGGTGAGATTGTATGATTTACAAATTCAAGGTATCTGAATTATGATACACTGCATATATACTTCTAAATCAGAAGATGAGACTTGCCTTTGGGTTCTGGATGTGTACAGGTTGGAATTTAGTTTATGTCACAGTCAGTGACAAATGTAAGCTGAATGAGAACTTAAATTCCTAAGTTTTCTCCTTGTCTCTGTCCCTCACACATGCTGTATCCTTGAAGTACAATTTAATGACTTTCAGGTTATCTTTGCTGAGGCAGCATGCACTTACTTAAGCAAGTGAACATTTTTTTTATTCTTTTCCTAATTCCTAGGAAAGTTCAACTCAATTTAAAAGTTTGTGGGATATTTTGAGCCCACCTAATGAAATTTATAAATATTAAAGGACACTTGAAGTTCTACTAAAGTATCAGCAGTAGTCTCTAGAGAGAATACAATAGGAATTTACTATAGCAAGGGAAAAATCTGGTTTATCACTGATTCCTGTTTGAAAAAACATTTTGATTATCCATGTGGGTTTGCGCAAACGTGTTAAGAAAGGTTTAAACTGGTGTTTTTCAAGGGTGGTGGAATAGGCCGTTCCTACTACATGGATTGTCATAGTTCTGATTTTAGCAAGGAATTTTTTTCTTTCCCTTCCCCCCCTGCGTGTGTGCTCTGTGGATGGGCCATCAGGTAAAACAAAAGAATTGGCCTGGTCCACTAAATGGCCAAGACATTAGTCTCCTAGCAACGAAGGGGGAGGAATTGGGGAAAGGCTAGGGTGTGTGGGTGGAAGGAGGTGGGGTTTGGTTTTTTGGAGCTCAGCTCTGGACCCGGGAGGGGAGCCTGCTGCAGGCGGGAGACACTGCCTGGTTTTTTTTCTTTGTCTTTTCCTGTCGGAGGAGAGTTTTTACTGCTGCTCTCTGCTCAACTGTTGCTGGCTGCAGGCCTGGCTCACCGCGAAATCCTCACCAGCTGAAGATCGTGAGTTTTCTTCCACTGGGAGAACTTTCTGTTTTATTGCTGTTTTTATTTCCCTCCCCCTTCCCCAGTCCCCCCCCCCCCCCCCCCCCCCCCCCCCCCCCCCCCCCCACCTAGTGGCAACCAAGGTGGCGCCTGGGGACGGACACTGGACATTACAAGTCCTGTTTCTCCAGTGATCCAATAGCGCCACCTGGTGACTAGTATAGGACACTATAAGTTCTGCACTTTCAGTAGCCCAACAGCGCCACCTGGTGAATGGTACAGGACATTACAAATTTTGCATCTCCAGTGACCCGACAGCGCCCCCTGCTGACTGTGGCTGGAACTGCACCAAAGGGTGCTAAAAATTGAACTTTTTAATTTTCTTTTTGCCAGTTTTATTGGTTTTGTTCTTGAAGGGGATTGTTGGTGGGTATAGGAGTATTGCTTGGTTGTTTTACTTGTTTTTTTTTTTTTTTTTGTGTTCCTGTTAATACACACATACCTTTTAATAAAAGGCTGTTATTTTTTCCTTTTCCTTTTCCTTTTCCATAATTTGTTTTCCTTCAATCTTGCACCCAACGTGGGGCCCAAGAGAGGAAAAGTGGAAAAGGAGTAACTGCCCTTGTGTGACTTTATACATGTTTGTGAACCTGTAAGCACCATGAAGTCTAAGATTGCTGCTTTTCTGTGGTATATGATTATGCCGAGATCTATGTCCCACCTGTCGATGTTTTTCAGCTCAGGCACTATGACCCTCATTGGAATAAGTATGTTTGAGATCTCGCACTGGTGTTATGACATAGCAGACTCAGCACCTGTTATTTTCCTTTGGGATATGTTCTCACGGATATATTACTGCTCTAACCTACACTGCCTCCTTTGGGGTTTTAAGGATAATGGCACCTATCCCTATGGAGAAACACAGGGGGGTATATTTGCTCAGCCCTTCATACATTTTCCCTTTGGTTTCAATACAATGGCCTCTGAGAAATTTAAACTCTCTTTAAATGTAAGAGACGTTTTCCTTTTTGGCTTCTCGTACAAGCTTGTGCCACAGTGTCATATCTAATATTCGTAGTTAGGGCCAGGATTTACCAGGAACAAGCACAGAAGCCAGCCCCAAGGGTGGAAAACCTCGAATGGTATGGGCCATGGGAGGACTTGGGTAAATTTCTAGAAAGTGGTTCAGTTCCTACAAAGTGGAAGTTCACTCTCAAACAACTCCTAAACCCTACACAGATAATAACAGCTGTGAGGGAGAGAGGTCATGATAAACCCATAGAGAGGCATGGTAGATGCATGGTTGGTAGATGCATGTGGGGCTTTAGCCGTTGCCTACAAAAAGGTGCTTGGTATGGTGCAGCCCTCACAGGGAAAAGGAAAAGATGAAAACGAGAGGCCTGATTCAAGGGTGACTCCAGATAAGGCCAGCTCCAAGGGACCAAACAAGTCAATGGAGGTTGTCCCTATCCAAAAGAAGAAATATAAGACCAAATCAGCCCACCCAGTTGATGATGATGGGGAGGTAGGACCCTCACAGACAGCCAACCTGGAGCCAGAAATCATCACTGAGTCCTTATCGTATGGCAACCTCCAGAAATTACGGGCAGACGTCATTTGTGTCTTCTTGGGATGGGCAGAGAAGATGAAGAAGGGAATGTATAGCAATCACAAAAGTAACATGTTGTATAGGACAAAAATTCCCTCCCCCCTGTACTAGCCAGAATTCCTTCTGGCAGATCAAAGTTTTGAGCTGGATTCTGATCTGATCTTAAAACATATTTCTCCAAGATTGTCTAATCATGAACAAAATAAAGGTACAATGAATGCAGAAAATTTGTGGGATAGGAGCAGAGAGGAAGCGTTTGTGCATAATAAATGCGAAGGGCTGAGATGAAGGTCAAAATCCTGAACATTCTTACAACACTTTGATAACAGACACTTTAACATTCTATATGCCTAGAAGTTTAGCTTGGCTTATTGCAATAAACATCTAAGTTTCTCTTTTGAAACCTGGGGGTGTTTTGTTGTTTTGTTTTGTTGGGTTTTTGTTTGGGTTTTTTTGGTTGTTGTTTTGTTTTGGGTTTTTGTGTGTTTGTGGGGTTTTTTTGTGTGTTTTTTTGTTGTGGTTTTGATTTTTTTTGTTTTTTAATGAAGTAAAACCTGGACTTAAAATACAAGTTACTGTGTCTGTTCAGGTGCAATTTTATGGTTAGATTAGGTTTGTGAGCCCTCCAAAAAGAGTACTTGGCCCCTAAAACTTTGAAAATTTGGAGATTAATTGATCCTTGGTTGTTATTTGTAGGGAAAATCTACATAAACTCTAGGACCAAAAAGGATTATATAGCACAAAATGAGTGCTTGGACTATAAAACTTTGAAAACTGAAAGATTAAATCTTCCTTAGCTGTATTTGTAAGGCACTTCTCCATCAAATATAGGATTGAGAAAGCAGTAATATGACAATAAATCTGCAAAGCCCTAAGATATAATCTATATAATATATAATATTACATACAATAAAAATAAAAGTGATATTTACATTCTATTTTTCCTTGTATTTTACACAAAATATGAATACATCGCTGTTATTTGTGGAGGAAGTACATTTGATTTTTGGAAGAGTGCCTAAATCAATTTATTTATTCTTTTGTTTGTAATACACTTAATGAAATGAGAAAATTCATTATGTTGACCAAAAAAAAAAAGTATTATGAATGGGACAGAAAGGGACCAGTTTGTTATGAATGAGTTATTATTATTAGCAAAATTTAGCCAAATGTAATCACACAATGAAAAACCAAGGACTGGATCTCAGTCTTACCTACCCAGTGGCAAGAAGTGCCAGAACATGACAAAACAGTATGTTGTGAAAATGCGGCTCAAGAATAGGGAACCATGGAGAAAACAAGCCAAACTGACTGGCCTGTGAAGAAAATATGTGGTCTTTTTTTGTTTGTTTGTTTGATCATTTCCTAAGGATCTGAAACTATACTATATTGACTTAGACAAAAAAACCACAAGTCTATCTCTCCATATATTTAAGAAACACTGAATAAAACAAACAGATGATACCTCAGTTCTATGCAGCAACCTGATTGCTAGAGGTTGGACACCTGACCTGATGAAACATCAGATCAACACAGAGACTTCAAAAGCTCTTTGGACTAATCAAAAATTACACAAGGAATAGGTCTGAAGCCACGCTTCTCCTTCACAAGAGGAGAAGATCTTAAGGTCTCAAGGAGTATTTACTCACAGTCTGGAATATCACAAAGTGTTTAACATCTGATACTTAACTTCATCTCTTTTGCCCTTTAAATATCTGCATTGCAAACCAAGTACTCAAGCAGCTTCTAAAACTGTGTAGTTTTTTTCCCAGATTTAAATTCTTGGGGGAAGCAATTCCCATCATGACACCATATTTTGTAGTAATGTCTGTGCTGTCCCCCAAGGAGTGCACAGGAGGCAGTGGAAGAGAATGAGAGTGAGGAACAGGGATTAGAGATCTGGCAAAAACTGAAACTGAATTTTGACACCTGACATGTGGAGTATAAGGTCGTACTGGAAAGGCAGAATACGAGTTTGTTCTCTGGACACTTAAGTGGTATTTAACTAGTAATTGTTGCCTTAGTAGTCGTGTAATATAAATTAGCCAAATTAGTTTTAAGATATGCATACCACTTTTGTCACTAGTTTTTATTGTGTGTACCAAAGGAATATGGTGCTGGAAGTTTAAAAAGGAGAAACTTTTGTAGGTCACCTATTTTATCTTTCCAGCAATTCTGAATTGTTCCCTGCAGTACATTTTCAACTTCTTTGTCATTTTCCAAATTAAAAACAGAAGCGATCTGTGTAAAAATATTAAATTAACATTTATTTGACAATAAAGTAAATTACAGTTATATGTGAACTTCTCAATTAGCCCTGGAAAGCTTCCTTGGGACCACTATCCTGTTAAATCAGTAACATATTTTTATGTTGCATTAAAGACAGATAAGAACTTTGTGTTAAGGAAACACTACTTTAATTTTCTTTTCAAGTTCAGAAATTATAAAATTCATTTATGTTTTGTAAAAGGAGAGTGATAGCACTAGAAACTGGTTTTGTTTATACACAACGTGAGAGTACACCTAGAAGCAACTGAATATTTTTTCTGTTATCTGACAATGTGCAACTACATTTTTCCTCATAAATTCTTTTTAAGTATTATATATCTTTTCCTTTTTGACAAGAGGATTTTAATTGAATTTTGCAAGTTCTGCACCCACTTAAGTTATTGTATGGCAAATAGACATGACATTTAGGGCACATTGCTTCAACACAACCTTCTTGGCTTTGTCTATAATGCTATAAAATCCACTCATGTATAAATCCACTCAGGTTATAAAGTCCAAGTGGAAAGCTTGCAGTTTTGCAGCAAGGTTAACTACCTGAGTGGACCGTTGGATGATCTTGATCTTCTCCAGGTACTGTCAAGGTTAAAAACTGTGGAGGTTTAATTTCTACCAACATTCTCTGCTGAGATAACTATCCTGTACCTAAGGTATGATTATGAAAAAAAAAAAAAAAAAGAAAAGGCAAAAAACCCTTTACAGGACTCCAGACCTTCACAGAATGGACTCTTCCCAATAATCATATGTGGATCTTCTTGATGTAGGAATGCCTGGATTGTAATTTCCTACTAACTTACCCATCTAGGACACCCTTCACAAATGGCAATAACAAGGTGTTCACATGTAGACAGAGATGTTGCGTGTATTTAATAAAACTTCTTTCTAAATTGGTTGGTGCAACTTCTATTAGTGCATACATAAGATAAGGGATACGTCTGCCAACAGCCACATTATCTCTAGCAAAAGTTTATCTGGCGATGTCAGTCTTTCTATATCTGATTTGTCATCAGATTTATTTGTGAGAAACAATTTTTATTTCTAATCTCAAGCTAATTGATGGTTCCCTCAGTGATCACCTGATGTATCTTACATGATAATGTCATAACCCACTCTGTCAGGGCCTACAGGATTTGAAAAAATATTTAAATTTTGGATACTTTTGTAGAAAATTAGATCAATTAAGTAGAAAGAGAATAAGTTATTTCCAGTACTGTAATGAATGAGAAGAGCTCAGCATATGCTAAAAGTAGAAATAAAACAGTATTTTGCTTTTGTTTAAATTTTTGTCAGCAAGTCTTCAGACTTGATCTTTTTTTGTTACAGATCAGAAAGGGAATTACACTATAAGCATTATGTGAGTTCTATTAATTCTGACCCTTTGTACAAGCCTGGATACTATTCAGATCTCAAGAGATGACTGACTGTTAACACATTTCCAGCTTTAAAATTTTTAAATATATCTCTTAGATAAGTACAAGCATTTTGGGTATTTCTCTGAAGCATGTGAGGTTCATCCATAACTACTATTTTCACTCAGTTCAGGTGGAAAAACAGTTAGACCTGATTCTACACAGAACTGGTTCATAGTTTTTTTCTATTTAATTTTTAACTTTGCTAAGATTTAGCCTTCTATCTAAAACACATCAAAAAATCCTTAAAAATATTTTCCAACTTATTTTTATCATGTACTACTGACTTCTGATAGACCAATGAATCAGGACAAAATGCACATCATAAATTGTCCATTTGAATTATGATCTTGAAGGTTTGGTAGATCCTTCAAAGTTCTTATAAACATTGAAGATTTTGATGAATTCTTTCCTTTTCTCTTTTTTACCTCTAATTTTTTAAGTCAGCTAAACGGCACACTAGCTTTTACATTTACGTCTGTCTACCTGCCATATCCTTGGGCTATTATTCACCCTTTCATTCTGTAAAATAAAGAGTTGCCTCAACTTAGTAAACCAGAGCACTGGAGAACAGTGGGAATGTTGACGCTTCATAGCCATTCTTGTAAGTCTCTACAAAAGCATGAGCAGAATTTTCTATTTTGCATATCCTGAGTTGTAAATCTTACATGATATACAGTTGAAATAATTTATAACTTTGATTATTTTATTTTTCCCCTTCTTCCTAAGCTCTACTGCACAGTAATATAACTAGTAGCAAAGACTTTCAGAAGTGAAATATTTGATGCTGAATCAATGAGTAAGATCCTGGAACAGTTTAAATGAGTTTGCTGCTAATTTCTATGTAATAAAAATCCTCTCCTAAATATACACTTATTTGCATTCCATAAAGTATCATGGTGTAAGTAAACATAAATTCATCAGTGGCATGTAAAACAAAGTTGAAGAGCTACCTAATAAGTTCACAGGATATTTCACTTAGCGACTCAAAGAAACTTTGCATCAGCTTCCAAGGATTGCACCATTGCTATGCTTTAACTTTTAACATTTTCCCATTGTGAGGAAGAAAGGACTGGTATCTAAAACTACTGAATCACTATAGTCTGGTAATGTAAAAATACTTCGGTAACTTTCCCTTCACTAACACCTAAAACTGGAGGCAGGTAAACAAACAACAGATTATTCTGGGCACAAGAACATAAACCCACAAATTTTCTACTTCAGATCATAGATCTGAGATACTTAGACACTTGGTGTACACAATATTCCATATAAGAATAGTCTCATGATGTTATTCAAAGTGTTCTTTAAAAGAACAACGTATTCCCCAGAGGCTTTCTTACTCTGCACAATTCTATCGCCATCAGAGTTAGTATTTTCCATAAGTGATATTTGTACATGAAATATACCTATAATTAAAATAGTAATTAATACCCTTAAAAGAGGGAGCAGCAGATGCACTTTTCACTGGTTATCTCGGCTCATTTTGCAGAGACAAGGTTACTCTCACAGAGTGTTTGCAACTTCAGTGCTGCAGGATGGTGTATTGGCAAAATGTTTAACAGGCATCATCATTCCTCTCTGCCATATAGTAATACCACTCAAAGTAGTTAGATGAATATGAGAGTGCTACTCATTTTCAGTTCTAACTCTTTATAATTTACAATTTGTGCTGAAAAAAAGAATATTGGAGTATATTCCGTGAAAAACATAAGTGAGATTCTGAAAACCAGCTGCAGGTTTATGGAATTGTACTACTGAATAGTGGCAATTTTCTGTAAGATTATTGTCCTTGCATAGAAAAGTCTTGCTCAGTTCCAGAGTTTTGTTATATTTGCAATTGTGTTTTTAAATTAAATTAGTCTGTCCAAGACTTAGCATCCAAAACATTGTATTTCTCTAGCATTTGAAAGTAAATATTGTGTAATTACCAGTAGAAGCTTAAGAAGAATTTGAAAACTCTTAGAGGAGAGGAGAAGTGGATATATGGAAGATTTTTTTAAAGTAAATTATTGGAGATTACTCAAGGCGCTAAATCTAATCTTAAGTCTCTGAAAGTAATTTTACTCTCCTAAATGTATCTTATAAAACAGACAATATTAATGATTTCCTGTTATCTGCCATTAGAAAAAGAAATCGCAGGGTATGGTGGGGTATTTTTGCGGGGGGTGGGCAGTGATTTGGTTGTTGATTGTTGGGTTTTTTTTTCAAAAAAGGTAGAAATTGACTACTTACATATTTTGTTTGTATAAGGTTAGAAGTTATCTCCTCTGAGCATTTAACATAAATTTCCCTTGACCTGAACTCTTTTGTTTAAATACAGATTTGAAGGGAATGTTTTGGTGCACTCTGAGGTCAGTGTAAGTCCCTTTGACATGGCATAATTAATACATCTACTTCCATCTGATAAAGTCAGACAGATACCTTTCTCTCAGCCAAAAGACATCTTTTCAAAAAAGGAGCAAACAAATTCAAACGTTAGCATCACCACCTGGGAAACGTGGGGGTACAAAAAAAAAACCACCTCAACAACTTCATTTTCCATTTCTAACTGTGTATACAGCTTTCGTCTTGCAAAATAAAAATAAAGTTAGGATTAAACAAGTTATCAATGTGATAATGACCTCCTGGGCCTGATTCACTGCCTACTCACCACAACCCTCCCTTATTTTTACATATCCTCCAAGATAATAAGCCTACCACCACTAATGTTATAAAGTAGTAATTGTGCCTAATTGGTAGGGAGGTGACAGACCATTCTGGTAATGTTGTGAAACTGTAAGAAAGGAGGAGTGAGAACATTCACAGACCCAGCAGTAATTATCCACTAATTTGGCCTGTTTGTGTGGGGACAGCTCATTATAGCCCTTAAGAAACCTCAGAATAAAGAGAGAAAGTAGGTAGGAGGTGAGGTTAAATAATTAGTGTTCAGCAGATTTTTTTTTTTCTTCTTCTTCTTCTCTTTAATTCAAAGAAGAGGATTGGTGTGGGGGGAGAAATGTGTTGAGTGTAACAACTGGGAATGGTGTAACATCGCCTTTTAGTAGTTTTTACATATTTGAGAACAAATACAAATAGTTTACAAGGCACTGTGGGAAAAAATGATTCAGTTCAGTGGTCCTCTTTAAGTAGGACAACTAACAGTTTTAATTTCATTATGTTAATCTTATGCTCTTCAAGTATTTTATAAAGCCAAATTTTAGATCGAAATGGACTTTTTAGCTTTAGTTTTGTGGTTATTTTATATTTTCATTGAATATCAAAATGTGTACTTCAGTCCAAAGTATAATTTTTTACATTTTTATAAAGAATATAATTCATATTTTTCTAATCTCTCTCGTTTTTTCAGTATAAACTAGCTAATGAAATATACTTGAGAGGTCTTACTTTAAATTTGAAAAGTGAGATCAATTTGGACAAGGAGGCATTATTATCCCAACATACAAAATTATACTGATTATCTTTTCCTGTTGAATGGTTTGGTGATAGTTTAAAAAAAAAATTCAAAATATCTCCATAAATCTTCAATATTTCTCAGCTCTATAATTTTATGAAGTTATTTTCAATAATTAAGGAAGTATTTCCTGAAAATGATTAACAGAAATAACTATTGAGGTCCATCCAACCCAGGATTTCAGGAATCTTGTAGCCAGGTTTTGGTCTAGATGTGGCTGGTAGTTAATTTTTCAAATCAGTCCAAACCTTGGCTTCTCTGTTTAAAACATTAGTTAGTATGGCAGTTAGCGCTGCATTTCAGTTTTTGTTATTTTCTTTAAATACAGGCACCTGCTTTTCTGAGATGAGTTGTTACCTCATTCCATATACATCAACAAACAGCCAACAGATGGTGATAATGTTCATTTTCTCTGTGTAGTGTAATATCCTTCAGCAGAAGGCCTGCAGAGAAAAGGGCACCAAACAAGAATATAAAATTGTTTCTTCTCTGTTCTTGCTGTTGCCAAAGCATTAGTTTCTCAAATGGGACTGTAGAGTTTAAATACAGAATATATCATTAATTAATAGAACCTTTTAGTGCCAAATGAATTGGTTGTTTGGGATCATTGAAAGCTTTTTTATAATAGAATTTCACTTATGGGGTGTTACTTTTATGATCTTTTACATATAACTGCTTTAATAATATATGTCCTATCTACTGTCTTGATCTATCACTTTCTTATGCATGTTGCTTAAGAATCTCTCACATGTGATATACATATAGTTACTGTAAAATGGATTATATTTATAAGAAATAGAAATATATTCGATATAATTACAGATTATGGGTGAGCACTGATGGGACATTCTTCTTGTCCTGTTGAAGTTAAAGGAAAAACAAATCAGAAATTCAGAAAAATCAGAAATTAATAGCAATAAGAGACTTGCAGGGAAGAAAATTTGAACCTTGAGATAGAAAGAATGGAGAAATGTAGTTCCCTCATTTATTTAATCATAGTATTTGGCTTTTGATGTTTTGTGACTGCCTTGAAAACTTTTCCCTGTGTATATGTATCTGCCATAAAAATTGAAATCTAGTTAAACTTAAAAAGTTTGCTGGAGAAACACACTGGAAAATATTTACAAATAAAAAAGTGAGAGAAAGTTCAAAAAGGAAAGATCATAAGACCTTTCCTAGAATCAGTCCACTATGTTGACTTTATGGCTTGGCGTACAGGATGCATCTTTATTCTATCAAATAGTACAGAAAGAGTGTAGTGCTGCTATTAAGGTTTCACAGATTTTCTTCATCAGTTTAATTTAATAAAAAAAAAAGGAAAGAAGAATCCTTAGATTTCATAGAATATAATACATGAAGAACCTAAGAAAATTCAAAATTAAGAAAAGTATGGACTTCATTTATTATGTGAAAATATGTGGAAAGTTGTCAGTCTTCTGCAATTCTGACATCATTGTTCTATTTTCATTAATTTTCTAAGTCTGTGTTTACTGATCTCATTATAGCCATTACTGAAGAAAAACGGATGTGTAAATGTACAGGCCAGAAATCAGGGCCCTCAGGCATCATGAGCTGTCAGCAATATATCGCTACTGCAACTTAATGCCAACATTTCTACCCATACTATTTGGACATCCCTTCCCAACCTTTATCTCCTTGCAGAGCTCTCATCAAAGATGTTTGTGCTGAGTTTTCTACTGGCAAAACAGATTTTTTTTTTTCAGATTAGTTTGCAAATTTATCTTCCTTTCTTGGAGCTTTCACTAAGTCCAGCTTAATGGAGAAGGAAATTCAGAAATAAAAGAAATCTGCAGCAGGAAACAATAGGGTTCCTTCTGGAGGTCTTTTCTCTCCATATCGCCATACTCTATAATGGCCTTGAATTCCCCAAACCACATTGCATCAATGTAAACCATAACATTAACTGTTTGGTTTATAAAGCTGAATCCATTACAGTAAATGTATCATGCTTGGTAGATCAGTATATTGAGCTGACAAAAAATATAAGACATACATACAAAAAAAAAGTCAGTTCACTGACATCTCTGAATTTTGAATTTTGTCCAAGAAATGGCTGAGAAAAAATTGGCTTGTAATAAACATATTTTTATTAAAAAATAAATTACCAAAAACTAGTTATTGACTGATTACTCTTTTCTTTCAAAAAATATCAAGCTTTCAAAACAAAATATTTCTTCTTAAAAGAAATCCAAACCAAACAGAAATCATCTTTTTCTGTTATTTTTTAAGCACAAATAACTCGATGATTAACAAAAAGATTTTAAAAAATGTAATAGTGACATTTACAAGTAATGCTGCTTCATGTAATAAACCACAGCTACAGATGAATTATAGAACTCAGGAAACTTCCAGAGAAAAGATATACACCTGCAATTAACTTTGTCCAAATAGCAGACACAGCTGTGGGGAAGATTCTTACAAGGTAAGTGGAGGAAAGTATTCTTTCAATCAGTTGAAGAATATGTATGTGAAATGCAAAAAAACTCTACTGGTTGTAAAGTATTTAAAAAAGATTGAATTAGAAAATAGAGAAGTGGGACATGCTTAAAGAGGCAATGAGCACAAGGACAGAAGTTAGAGATGGAAAATATTTATTATTTTTAAAGTAGACAAGAAATAGCAAGCAAATATATCACTCCAATCTACACTAGATGAAACTGATAGATCTCCTTATAATTTAGAGAAAGCAGAAATATGTAATAAATGTTTCTGGTTTGTATTGGCAGGAAAACCTAAATAGTGTATTCTTATCACATGGTAAGAAATTTACTTTTCCTTTCAAGAATATTGGAGGATATGAAAGCTGATGCCAAACAATATATTTTAATAGAAAAACAATTTAACTTGCATTCCATTTTGTAAATCTTAGAAAATCAGGAAAAAATTAGAATATAGAAAGAAACATAACCTTATGCTAATATTTGAGGAAGGATAAACCTTTTGATTTAAACATCCCTGTACCTTTTGGGCTTCTATTATTCCTAAAGAAAAAAGAATGGAATACGTAGTGTGAGGCAAGGACAAAATTAATGAGATATTGAAGGAGGGTAGTGTGTCAGCCAACGTGAGTTTATGAAGAGTAGACCTTGTCAAACTAATATTCTATAATGTTTCATATTTCCAGGTTGGTTTTGATAAAATATACTTGGTAATTTTTGGGCCTGTTACACAGTCCTCCTCTGCATTTAACTGCAGGAATAAAACATTCTAAATCAAACAAAGACTATAATTGTAGCTGATTCCAACTTGATTTACTGTTAAATGTAAAAAATAATTGTGAACACTTTTTTTTTTCTACATGCGATTGATTTTGTTAGAGCTCAGGTACTAGTTACTAGCCCAGTGCTATTTAATACTGTATTGGTGATAAATAGATGAAAATACAAAAACATTAACGATAGGCTTTACTGATTACTGAAAGACTGGAATAGTATTAAATAGTGATGACAACAGATGCAAGTGACATAGATAATTCTCTATGCATTCATATTCTACCCAGAAATAAATAATGTGTTTCAATGCACTCAAACACAGGACCGCAGCACTGATGGTCATTATTAAAGAAAGAGCTAGTTCCTGGGAAATGATGATTCAAAACTTACAAAAGCAGTGGCAGTCTGTCAGCTGGATAAGAGCTTGTAAAACCATGCAAAAGCTGATGCTCCTCATGGCTCTACTGGGGAGGAAATGAGAAGCAGTAATAATGAAGAGGTCTTTTTGTGATGTAGCTCATACAATCTTAAAATATCATCATCTAAAATAATTAACTTACCTTATCCTGTGAGAGACTTGACAACATAGTCTGTGAGTGCTATAAATCATTAGTATCTCAGAGGAAATACAAACTTTACATCACTCTAATCATGTTTCCTTTCTCCTGAAAAACAAGCCCACTAAATCTCATTCAGGGCCTAAGTCACGTAAAAAAAGATATTTCCAGGTGTTTGTCTAGGCTGGACTGGCCATAATCCCAAGATCTAAACATCTAATGAACTACTTAATGGCAATACCTTCAGTCATTTATCCAAGTAAAATGGAAATTAGTATTAAAGACAAAAAAAATAAAACAAACACACAAACCAAAAACCTCATGCAAACTAAAATCCACTTGCCAGAAGCAGTAGGAAATTTTATTTTTGCATGTGCTTTTCTTTTGTTTCCAGGGATTAAAACTGTCTAAATCCTATTCATAAATTCTGTTCACAAAAAAATTCTGATTCAGACTAGAAATTTGGAAATACTGTTTCTTACGAAAACTTCCATTAAAAATAATAACCATAAACTAAATATGAGAAAAAACCTTTCAGCTATTGATATAGAACAATATCTTTATATTCTTTTTAATTCAGAACTTCCAGAGTCAAATTAAGGGACAATCATTCAGTGACTTTAGATTCTGTGTGGCCTTGTGTATATGGAACAAACAATTCATCTATTATTCACCATTTGAAAGTACAAATTAAACTTGAATTGGTCAAATAAACCGTGTGATATAGTTTTGGATGCAATCCGAGTGAGTATAATAATGACAGGTCTTGACTCAAAACCTTCAAAAGAAGACTGAAACAAATTTTTAAACAAAAACATAAACAAAAACAACAACAAGTGAAAACTGACTTTTGTTTTTACTTTACCATATCTTGGAATTTGAGACATGATCTCAGTTTGATTACAAGTGTATTTGTGGAAAAACAAAGAAAAAAAAGAGCTGATTAAAAAAAATAGGATCAGATACATTTTTAAAATAGTGGTAAGTCTTTGAGTGAGGTGAGATTATTTAAAATAAATATCCAACTAATTAAAAAATCCTAAATATGAATATTATTTGACTATTTTTGTTTAAATTATTTCTCTTAAATAACACGTGAAGTAACTAGCCACATGTGCCTGATTCTAGCTATCAATACCACAGCTGGATCCTTTACTTCATATTTAATTGTCTTTGTACCTACATCCAGCAAAAAAGAATTGAAAAAGTTATCCCCTACAGCTTTCTGTAAGTGGAAGCCTGTTACATAAATATATAGCAACTGAGTTACATTTACCAATCCATAATTATCACACCTCACCACCATTTGACGTGTAATAAGTGTGTTTATGGGCAAGTACAGCTTTAAGAAGTGTGGTTGAATTACTTCCTGCCTCATTTAATCATTTGTAGTCATAAGAGCACTTCAAACACAAATTTAATGTTCAGCACCTTGTACATTAAAAGTTTGGGTCCAAGCATTGAGGCTAAGATATGTATGCCTAAACATTCACATGGAAATCCTCTTTACAAGACAACCCATTTTATATACCTTCTCACTTTGCATTTCTAGTAAAAATCCATTAGGAGAGGGTTTTGTGAGGTTTATGCACAAAAAATTGTCCACAAATTTCTGACCACTAAGTAACATGCAACAACATCAAACAGCATGCTAACACTGTGAAAGAGAGCTCAGTAGAATTTTCTATAGGGAACTAGAAAATAATTCAAATTACACCAAAAATTTTGTGGAAAATACTCCTTTTTTGAGATATTGGCAAGGAAAATGTGTTATGGCCTTATAGAATTGGTAAATTTAAATTACTAAAAGAAAATAGGAACTGTTGGGCAAATTCATAATGGCCACAGAGCTTCTTTCTGTGATTCTACCTTTAAAACCATCATGTTGAGGGGTGCCAAAGCAACAGCCCTCTGGCCAGATCTCTGTGCTCCACAGGAATCAGCCATGGTAAAAGTACCATCAGTGTCTCAGGACCAGGGGAACTCTTTTTCATCTTAAATTTACATCGCTTCTTACTGCTTTAATCCAAGACATGCTCATTGCAGCACTCTCCTGTGCTGAGGAGTCTGAGAAATGGATGTGTGGGCTCATCAATCAGACTGTGCTTCAAAGGCAGAAACATACTGTGTTTGTTATCAGAATCTGATCCCTTGGACCTGCTAGTTCAAGCATAATATTCTAAAGCTAGAACTGTTATCTATTTTTTAAAGTAGTGTTAAAATGGTTTTCAATGGAATCTTTTACATGCTGGTGTTTCATTGATTTTTTTTTTCCCTTTCAAGTACAATAACCAATCAGGCAAGGAGCAGTGGTTTAGGCTGATGACCAGAGAGAGAAAATGGGAGAACTAAAAGGAACTGTTCCCCAGATGTATTAAATATTGGATGGCAGAGCTGAAACATTATAAAAAAAAAAATCAAACAAACAATATTCAGAGTCCAGAAGAGACCCACCTAATTTGTAGTATATAAAAGAGGAGGGACAGATTTCTCATGATGTATCTAATTTTGGTTAATGTAATGAGTCATAGAAATGGAAATATAACCAGTGTGTTTACAGATTTGAAGCCAGAATTCCTCTATGTTAGGTAAATTAAATTGTCTCTGTCAGGAAGTGAAACAAGACCTACCAGCAAGAGAGAGACCAGATAACAAGTAAATGGGCAATTTGATTTGTTGATTATCTGTATGAAAGGTTAGTAAAATTGAGAACCAAATTTAAATACATTCCAGTAATGCTTCTAGTTGGTTCATATAAAATATATATGGTTCATAAATAAATTTAATGTATTACTTTATGTATACACATATATATATACACCTCTGGGTCATTCTACTCTTCTGTGGGCAGGTTCTGTGATCTCTTTCTGGGTTTTGTGTATCTTCTTCTATTTGGCTTTGTAAACTGTTTACCTGTACTTGTGGTTTCTTTCAGCCTTGTTCTTGCTGTGATCAACAGATTATTCTTGTACAGGAAAACACAGGTTTTTCAGAAAATAGTTGATTTCCCTGTGCACTGATCCTGAACCACTATAACCACACTAGTATTGTTGCTTGGAAAAAAAAGCGATAATCACAAGAGGGTCTTTTTCCTGTGAGTCTTTGCCAGTTTGTATTAATAAATTTTACTTTATAAGAACTGTTCTTTCCATAGGCTAAAGTAGGGATCCATATGTGGAATGCTTTCATTTAGATATTTTAATTTTATATCTCATTACAGAATTCCAACTTAAAGGTGATGGCTCAAAATCTATCACAACTTTAGTTAGTATTTAGCACTACTATTCTTCATGCAGGTCAAATGATGGTATTCTAGTCAGCATGCTGTGCTGTGAACAGACTTCTTATATTAATTTTAATAAAGCATTGAAATAGCATACTATTTGATCGTTAAAACTGAGTTTTTACTTACAAAACAGTATTGGAGTTCAAAAAAATGTAATGAAACATTTGTAATAACAACTCTAGTTGCAAGAAGAAAGTAACAAGATTTTTCTGTAAAATTCTATTTTCATTAAATATTAAGAACTACCACGAAAAAAATACGTGATAACATGCCTGTCCACACTCTTATTCCAAACACAGAGTTTCCATGAAGTGTCTCCTGGCTATGCATTCTGAAATTGTGCTATTTAGAATATTTGAGATGTTTTGAAAAGTACTTCTAAAATTTGTTTTCAAAACATTTGCTTATTCTAGCTAGATTATTCTTTCTGTTTTAATATGTATTGGAAGAGCTAAACTACACTAGTCCTCTATATACCAATATCATATTTTTTTTTTAATTAAAATGAAGTTAGGACAGGCTGACCAGAAGTAAAACCCTATTTAAGCAGAAATAGATGTAGAGTAAATCATCCTTTTCATTTATTATTCATGTTGAATAGTAAATTATTCTATTACTAATTTGTGTTCAATTTATATTCTGAAAGGCCACTGATGGGAGCAAAGGAGCAACTACAGGAAGTGGGTCCCACCATTTCCTATGGTCTTTCCTTTATCCACAGCGCTGATTTAATTTTGGGAAAAATTCTACAGATACTATATGAAATCCTAAATCAAATTATATAAAAAATTTTGGCCCAAATATAAACTTAGTCTAATTCTAGTGAAACCAATGAGTTTAATGAAATACTTTAATAAAAGAATTACTTTAATAGAAGCAAGGGGTACATGTTGCTGAAAAGACAAACCCACTGAAATCTGCTTATACCACTGAACCTTCAGAAGGAAACCAAAATAAAAAGGTGCAAGTAATATAAAGCGGAACTGTATTAGACCTGTCTATTGCCTAGATCCAAAAACTGAAGATGCCTTCTCTTTAAATGGAAAGAGCACCTGTTTAATTTCAGATTTATTTGTCTTTAACTCTGTCCCTAGGCTTGGCTGTGGTCCACAGCTTACTGATTTAAAATTAAATTAATGCATCAAAATACTCTTCACATCCTTAAAAAAATTAGCTGAGGCAGGTTACATTTTAAAAGGTACTTTAAAGCCACATTGGAATGAACTTTCTAAAGCTCAGTTTTTCATAGAGACATGGAAAGCTGCATCGTAGAGACCGCATTTCTCTCTGGCTGTCACAATATTATACAAGACACTGCAGTAAATTCTGAGTCACAGGAATATCTGCAAACAAGTAGATAGCTCTAAGCATGTGAATAATCCAAATGATATTAATTACAAAAAGTTCAAAAATTCATCTCTGAACTAGCAAAATATTTAAATGATTTGATTAATCAGAGATTGATTTTCCTTTCTAAAGATGGAAAAATAGGACCTTTCTAAAACTCTAAAGAAATTGGGAATTTTTTCTATTTACTTCACCGAAATTTAAACTGGTTTAACACAAGTAGGCTACATACCATATTGATTACAAAAGTTACCATTTATGCAATCTTACTCTAAGTATGTAAGATAAGTATGCTGTAGAATTTATGAAGGGCCAACATTAAAAAATAGGCATATTTTTTCAGTATTTTCAATACATACTAGTACATGATAAAAGTCAGACTGTAAGGGGAATAAAAATATTTTATTCCAGACATTTTTTTTTTTTTAAATTTTTAAATTTTCATAACAAAGATAAACATGTAGAGTTTTTCAAACCAGAGCTTAACTGGGTATAAAGCACCTCAGATCCATCTCAGTTAATTCTAAATGCCTATTTGGGGCACTGAAATTAAATGGTAAATGTCTTAAGCTGCTTCTGCAACCCAAGGGCTGAAACATTCAATGCTTAGGTGAATTTAACCTGGAACTTTTCATTTCTATGTGTTGACTACATAAGAGACTGAGGTCAGTGAAACTCCTGTTCTAGGCTTTTCACTTGTAGCCTGAGGCTGGGTAGGCTGAATCTGGACCGATTTATTGTACTCTCTTGCTGGAGAGAGATGTAAAAGGATAACAGGGACACCATAAAATTCACTTTTACATATGTTGCAAACCCAGGATCTCTCAGCACTACTTGGTGCTCTATCAGTGCCTCTGACCTCACCTGGCTTCACCTTGCACTGCCCAACTGACCCCACCCACCTTACCCCCATGTCCCCTAGAATTACAGCTGAGTACCCTATTCTTCTGCCTGGAGTACTATGCACAGTGGAAGTACTCGCAAACTAATAAAAATACAGCAAAGATACTCCTAAAAAGCGTTAAGACATGTATATTAAATTAATTCAGACTACTGTTGCTGAGAAGCCTTTTCACTTACCTCCTTCAACCCTTCCAAGGACGCAAATTAATGCTGATGTGTTTTTATTTTGCAGGGATGTTCAGGTTTATCTGTGTATCAGTCAGAGACATCTGTTTAAAATAAATACATAAACACATAATTACAATAGTAATAATAATAATAATAATAATAATAATACCACTCTGAAAGACTTCCACTAGGACATCTAAAGACAAGGGTTTTAAAAACACTGTTTGGGGAAGTGACAAGACCACACAAGCTTCAGCGCAGAACTATGAAATTTCTCAAAGTTCATGTACTTTACTTGATTACATGACAGTAGTTTAGGAACTCTCTTTGCGGTAGGCATTACTTCACAGACATGACAGAATGGATAGAGAATGGCCCTTGTGCCTGATCCATAACAGTCATTGCCTGTTACACACATTTCAAGATTCATTCAGGCTATGAAGATAATCGAGGCAGCCGACAGTTACCCTGCAGCTGCATGGATTTATGATGGCACTGTCAAGAAAATGAGCCAAAATGATACAGTAGCTGGCTTTAGCTGCAAATAATGTGATAGGCTGTACAGTGGTAGTGTAGCAGCTGCTGTCATTGCAGGTAATAGGCTATAAAGAAGGCTGATAGCAATACCTGTCATTTCTTAATGGCTGACTTCACTGAAGAGCTTTTGTGGCCTTTAACATGGAGATAATAGAAGATACAACAAATTTTACAGCTTTCACGTTGCATTCATAATTTATCTTGAGAGTACTGCCCCAACAAGGACAACAGTTGTCAGACTGAGAAAGTACAGAACTGCCTTTGAATAGTGAGAGATTGCCTGTTATTATCAAGAATGGAATTCAAGTACAGAAAATGTTCCTACATGATTAAGCTCAGATTTCTGTAGCAAACATCCTGAGTTTGATGCAGATCACTTCCAGGATATATTGTGGGCAGGGGCTCCTTATAAAGAGATTTAATTTTTCTATCAAAGGAAAAATACAGATAAACAAAAACCATGACCCATTTTGCATTTCAGGACAAAATGTAGTCGTGTGCCAGATAAACTATAAACCTATGAAAAATGGCTTTTCATGTTTTTGAACCTGTATTATAGCAGCTGGGAATGAAGACACATTGTTATGATATGAAGCAGGCCCCTTTTTAAAAAAAATTAAAATAGGAAGCATCAATTAACTACTTAACACAGGTTATAAATTTGGTCAAATATGAGACTGAGTAAAATTTGCCACTGTGATTAAACACTAGTCATAGTCTCATAAATTTTGTCTTCAGCTTTGTACCAATTAGAAAGATATTCAACTTTATCTCCTACTATTTTAAAAAAGCTTGCTACTTTCAATCTGGCTTCTGTTGGTATTCTATTAATGTCTACAAGACCTTGGTACCTTTCATTGTTTTTCATACAATTTTCCAGTTTGTAGTTTGTTTGAGCTTCTAGTTAATGGTGTAGCATTCCAAAATTATGAGCTCTTCTCATAGAGATACCTTTAACGCTTGGAGATTCTAGCTGAATGGGGATGTCAGTTAGGACCTCATTTCAAAAATTATTCAGACCTATTGTGGAAGTATTTAGTCTCAGACACCCTCTTTCTATATGTCCTTGATAATTGCGTCTAACTCATTGGTGAGGAACAAGGCCTTGAACCAGTGCCGGTAGCTGTAAACTTCCCAAGTTCCTTTAAGTTGTTCAGATCAGAAGGTCAGCCCACAGACATTACAGATGTGCTGGGAGACATGTAGTGTTGAATGTGAATAAACACCAAATAAAATTTCTGGCCTTGTTGTATTAGAAAATTAACTATAGATGTCTTTGAGCATGTCTTTATTGTGTTTCTGTTTTATCCAAATTTTAGTAGATTTAGTAGATTTTAGTAGATTTCATCACTTTGGTTTTATTACAGCCTGTATGGAGGAAAGAAATGCGTGCTTTTTGTTGGTGCCCTGAAGACAGTATTGAAAACATACTTATAAAAAACCTAAATAGTAATTTAGTAGGTACAGTATTTTTTGAGTGATCTTTGACAGCTTTCAATCATTCTTGGACTGAAGGAGTTTCATCTGCCTTACGAGTATTAATGTGTGCAGGTAAAATTAGAGTGTGTATGTATCTGGTGTATGCCTGACCAAGATATTAGAGCTGTTACAATATATTAATAATTTTTCTTTCTGGAGGCTTCATCTGTTGGTAAATATTTCCACAGCTACAAACATCCTTCCAAGTGCACAGGTAACCTAAATTCAGACACTCACCTACTGATGTGGCTGATCAAGGAAACACAAGACTAGATTAAATCCACTTATTTCTACTGTTCTCTTCTTGCACCAAACAAGGCTTGTCAGATCTCAGACTTCAGCTGAATTATTTAACCTTCCAATACTTAATGCAGTAATTGAGTATGTGATGCATTTTCTTTAACACATGTGAATTTTTAGGACCATTCTTTATATACATAAACATATTCTTTAGCATTTTGACTGTATACTTCAAGGCTCTAAAAATACTCTATCTTCATAAGCCACTTAGGCTGCAGAGACCTTTCAAAACTTGTAACTCAAACATATTTACAAATAAAGAATAAAAGATAACAGTTTGAAGGGTGAAAAGCAAATTTTTTCTGTAAATATGTCTTGCAAAAACTGGTGTCCCCTGATCCCGTGCTTACTTTTATTAATGGTTCAGAGCAAATGAATGTAAAGAAAAATTTTGGAGACATTTAAAAAACAGTTTTACTTTTGTTCAGAGAAATATAACAGCATTCAAATCCTCTATTGAGGATGTTGTATCTGTTTTTTATCTCTTTCTAAACTGGTGAGGTCTCTGTTTCTGGGATTTTTTAATTTTGTTTTGGGGGGGTGTGTTTTGGGGGGGATGTTTTTGTTTTGTTGATTTTTTTGTTGTTTGTTTTGTTTTAGGGTAGTGTATAATTTTGGTTTTGTTTTGATTACAGAGAAAGGATAGTTGTGTTTCAGAATAACTCCTTAAGGACTTTTTTTTCAGTTAAGCAAAGAGTTAATTCTGTTATGATGCAGAGGAGTTCACATTTTGTGAGTGAAAAACTTCTCTGCTCATTGAGAAAGGCATGTTAGTTTGTGCCAAAAACATTTGTCTAGAACTGCTTTGATCAGTTTACACCATTTAATAGTCAAAATACTATTGTTCCATTGTTTAACAGACAACTTAATCACCTGGGCTGTGATCTTCACCTCAGCAACCAGATGAGTGGGCTTTACCACTGTGATTTTTTTTTTCTGCAGTAACTGAACATCTAGCTGACAACCACAAACACTTGAGCACAATTTAAAAAAAAAAAAAAGTTACATATTTTTAAGCTGCAAATGCACAGCTGTGAAATTCAAGAAAAAGCTGTACAATTTTCACTTGCAAATTTATGGATTCATCAAGTAACATCATTGTGATTGGCGGATGATATGATTGCTGGCTCTTTTCCTATGCACCCTGTCTTTTCCTACCTTTCCACTATTCTTGGGAACAAAGCCACTTTTAAATCCTTGGCTTATTTACTGTTATCTAATCTTTTGTATAAAATTTACAATGTAGAGGATAATATTTTTTGATAAATTATTTCATTCTCCCCTTGCATCCACTCTTACAATTAGAATATTTGTAGCTTGTTTTTAAATATACTAACTCACATTTTGCTTTTGATAGCGTGACAGGCAAATCTCTTTTCTTTCAAGAATTATTCTCTCTCTCAAGATAAATGTTATAGGGTCTCAAAATTAGTGTGGTTCATCTGTGTTATCTGCACATTTTTTTTCTATGACAGTAATATATTTCATATGAAGTCAGAGATTTTATTCTAGTTTAAGTTAAAAATTAATTGTGCTATTAAAAATGTCCTAGAGCAGTGCCAATTCTTGCTTATATCTTGGATGTGAATGCTAATACCCTGTAAAATCTGACAGTACCTGGAATTGTCAGAAGCAGCACTTCTAAAGAATTTCATTTGTACTCACTTCTACTTAATTCATTGCCACTGTCTCAATTTAGACTGGTTCAGACTCTCTCTCGCAGTTAAGTCTCCTTGCAAAGAGTCTATTTGGAAAAGTTCAGAGAGGTCTTTAAAATGCCTATAATTGACAGAACCTCAGAGTCAGGGCAACGCCTCTGTGAAAATCATGGGCAGTGACATTCAGCCCTTGACCTGAATAGTGTTTCCCAGTTCTGAGATGATAGGACTCAAAGTATATTTTCCTTTACTCTTGTAGTTTCCTGCAGCAGAAGCATATAAACCATACACAAGTATTAAGGGATATTGTGGTAATTAACATTCGTGCTGTAACTTACGGTATTCATCTTCTTATATTCACTATTGAACACTGTGATGCTTTTCCTTAAGAATTGTGAACAATGTTGCTACCGTGGAGGGAGGAGAAAGGTGATGTGATTTGGGTACCAGAGCAGACCATGGACCAGAACACCATTCCTTCTGTATGACATCGGCATGTAGGATAATTCTTTGGACCATAAAAAACCAGTTGCAAAACAAAGCATATGTATTAACAAGATAAGTCACCGAGACAATATTAAAACAAACAGCGTTAAAGAGCCAAAATGAGGTGTGTAAGCTTAGCACCTTGATTTCTTTCCCCTTACAAGCAGAGGAAGAACACATATTAGCAGGGCTAGATTTAGAGAAAGGGTCTTTTTTGGTGAAGTGCAACTCAATTTTTTTTAAGATATCTTTTCTGTAGCACTTTCTCTAATGTGATCTATGTATGTTAAAGGTCATAGCTAATTTAACAATCCTTGTTGTTTTCTATGGGCAGTTACATAGCATACAAGGTATGCTACATAAAAAGGTTACCCTGGGTTCCTCTACTGCTAGATATAAATGTACGTTATAATGCACTGAATAGGCTAATTAGGAATTAAACATTCCTTTAAAATCATTTTAAACTCAAATTATGCTGACAACCAAATTTTTTTTAGCTCTTTCTCTAATAGTTTTGTTAGACATTGAAGAGCTGTGCTCCAAGTCTTGACACATTGTTCTGACTTATGCTCAACAGCAAAGCATGGCTCTAGGGAATAGTTTTGAACCAAAGTACCTGCTTGTGACAGGTGAACTCCAGTTCTCCTGATTTTTAACTACAAGACCAGTATTCTTTTCCAGAATTTTAGAACCCTTCCCCCATCCTTTTCCTTGTAAAATCTGCAGACACCCCCCCGGAGTGTTGAGTAGTAATAGAAAAGGTGACAACCTTACACCTAACTTTTTTTTTCACACTTTGCTAGATGTGAATTACCTAACAAAATTAGCAAAAGAATTTTGAGCAGAGGTGCTCAGTGAGCATTGGATGAAAAGCCAAAGTTAAAAGAGTAAATAAAAACTGATTTCATGGCAATCTCCAGTAAGCTTATATAAAATATTTCAGATGAAGATTAAAAACGCCAGCTGAAGAGAAAGCATCCTCATTGCCATTGAAGTCAAAACAGTGTTTTATTTTGTATATACTGTCTCACATGGAGGAAAGGGTGAATTGAATTCATATCTGAAATAATACAAGATTTTCCATCTGACTTCATTATGTGCTTCTCCATAGTGCACTCCCTATTTTCTGCCTGAACTAAATGTGTGTATAATGTGTGTAGAGAAAAGCAAATACAAAGCAGCTCTGCACTGTGTTACCAAATCATTTTAATAAGACAAAGGTATTTTTTGTTTTGCCACAGTCATATCTTAATTCTGAGTCATTAGCACACACTAGATCTCTTTGTTAAAGCAATCCTTGTAAGCGTAGGCGTGAACTAACGAGGGGCTTTATGTGTTCCAGCACAGTTGGCAGCAGAGATGAAGTAGCATTACAGTATATCAGAGAGATTTATGCCGAGGATTCTTAATAGAAAGATTTTTGGGGACTTGACCATCATATCTTTATAAATAATTAAAATTAACAAATTATCATTGTTATAATTCAGGCAGTTTTGTTTTATTTTAGCATCCACACTATAGTCAAGGTTATATTTCCTTTGGTGCAATTTGCAGGATTTTCCATCTTAGAATATTGGCCTTACGCATCTGCAGCCCCTTCAGAGCTAAAGCTCATTGTAGATGCTGCTCTTGAGGTGGCAGAACTCTTAAAGACTGAAATCTGTTCCAACTTTCCGTAATGGGGATGTCACTGAGTTAAGTATTTTTTAAAAAGTCATATTTAAGTGTAGTACAGAAAAATACTTTTTGCTCCTGCTGCTGTGATATCACATTAATGTTCTCTTACCTTTACTTTGCAGAACATAAACAAAATGCAGAAATGATCTATTTCCAAACTGTGCATGTCTTTGTCTATCCTTATATATTGAAATTACATTTTAAAGCCATGTAATTTTGTTTGCTGCAAGTGTGCAGGACTGCTACAATTAATGTCAGATTATAAAGGATTCACTAAATGGTGGCAATCATGGCACACTGCAAATTGTTCATGAATTTTATTTCTTCTGACTATTTAATTCATATTATGAAGTGGAACCAATAATTCTGGAGTTTTCAAAGCCTCGTGGCTGATTCGTGAGACTCCACAGGAGAGCTCTTTACTTAACTTCACCCCACTTTTCCTGCAAATATAGGCCACGAGTGGAATAGCTTGTTCTTATATGTCAGAAGATATAAGTAATGAGATAGTTTTCAATCTCTAATCCTGCACCTAGCT
Source organism: Empidonax traillii (assembly GCF_003031625.1). NCBI lineage: Eukaryota > Metazoa > Chordata > Aves > Passeriformes > Tyrannidae > Empidonax > Empidonax traillii. The sequence continues at coordinate 2,310,790 of NW_020955197.1, forward strand.
AAGGTTTGCACTGGTGTACCTAGCTCAGTTACAACCCATCATTGTCCTTAATTAAATAGTTATGCTTGAATGCCAAACCATCTCCAGTTGTTTTAGGAGTCCAAGTCTCAGTGACTTACAGTGGCTTTGGCTGCCCAGTACTTAGTGCATTTTTACAATTTAAAAATTATTGTTATATTAAAATCTTATTAGCAAATATTATTACTATTAATAATATCCAAACTACATAACAGTGTCAAGCTAATAACAGCGCCAAGCTACATCAAGCCAATAAGTCAATGTTTAAAACCAAGGAAAATGTGGAAATGCATTTCAGAGGGAGGTGGAGAGGAAAAGTTTCACACTGACAAATGTGACTGTTAAGTAAAGACATCATTGGAAGGTGAGTCAACAAGACTCATGAATTGCTAGATATCAGATACAGGAAAAAGGGAAAGTCAATGTGTGATGAAAATGATTAAAATACTTAAGTATTTAGAAAAGGAGAAAAATATGGTTTTTTACTTAAATAATTAATTGTTCCCTAAACATTGAGGAGGGAATAGTCATAAACCAAACCATAACTTTACTAGATGTGGGAAGAGTATATCTCAATCTTTTGTCATGAGTTAGGATCATAATTTTCTGCAGGAAACCAAAACTCGGTGGTTGTTCTTCAGATGACATATTTCTGTCCCTTCTTGCATTAGGCAGAAAAGTCTTAATTACCAGAAGACTGAAGAAAAACCATTTTCTTGCTTCTTTTCCATATTTCTTCTTAAAAAAATAATATTTTTGAGCAATTTTGCTGTTGTTCTACTAAAAAGACTTGTTCTTCAGAAGAGGAACTTCATGATGAAGTTTTGAGTTAGTGTAAAAGCATATAAGCTATCTAATGGAGCTGTGCAAAAGAGAAGGATCAGAAATCTCACTCTTGGCCACCAAGGTCCAGCTAACAAACAGGTGATTGAAGATGAAATTGCCTAAGGTTCCATGTGCACAGCTGCCATAGTGTTTAACACACATATCCTATTAACTTCATTTTAAGTGCTGGAGATGTATTAAAGCATTTTCCATATCACACAGACTGAGTATATATTTAGTTATCAGGAATTCCCTCTTTTCTTTGGCACAATTCCTACTTAACAGGGTTAAAACATCTGAAAAGTTGTGTGATTTAGCTTGCTGTCCTGAATTTGCAAATTCTGAGGTAAAGATGAACCTGAATCTACGTTTGCTCACAGCACTTCCAAAGTCAAGGAACTTTTGCCCCTAAATAAAATTCGGGGCTTATTTTCAGTATTCAGAAGGAATGAATGAATGATGAATGGCCAGTCTTCGCGAACGAAGAACCGGGGAAGGTCTTTACACCTTCCAGCCTGCGCATTGGATTTTTTAGGTGAGACACAGTGTGCGCGGAACTGAGCCAACCCTTTAATCCTGAGGTTCATCTGCCGGGGCCAAGCGAGCTTGGACGGTGGCAGTGAGGTCCTCAGGATGTAGATGGGTTGCCTTACAGGGCTAACGAGCTCAGAAGGAATAGCAATCCACTGTCTAACACTTTCTTCCATTGAAGACTGTTGGGATTTGGATTTTAACTTTTGTTTTACAATTAGCTTCATCTTATGCAAATGACTGAACTCCTGGCACATAAATCTTTTCTGGATTAGCATTGCTGTGTCTGATAAAATTGACACAGAAGAGATTAATCAATATTGATAAGTAAGCAAATGTGATGTTTTCTTCCACATCTTTGCATGAGTTACAGCAGAAGCACTGGGTGTTAAATCAGTGATTTTGTCATCGTGAATGCATAAAATAATCCTTTTTATGAAACTGGTCAAAGTAATCAGTTTAGTAGTTCAGAAGTGTATAGAGTTATCCCTACTACTAAGGGTTTGTCACCAATTTAAACCTTTTTTTTTTTCTTATCCATTGACTGCATAACCTGAAAAGTAAAACATGCCTTTGTGCAAAACCATGGGGGGTGGGGGGGGGAAACCGCTCTTCTCAGAGGCAATTTTATTTTGCTTGTTTAGATCACTGCTTATATCTCTCAGCAGTATGTGATCTTCATACTGTGTGTGCTACAGTCTCTGTAGATAGGGTGAGAACAGAGAAACAAACCTAAATTCGAAATATTCCTGGCTACTTTTTCCATTTAAGCTGAAGCTTTCACTTCGGTTTATGCCAGCATTTTTTGCTAACTGCTGGCTGTCCTGATGTTGTATGAGAAACCTTTTCACTTGTATTAGGAGAAAGCAGGTTAAATTAGATGGATCAAGATGCATTTCTACTCTTCTCAAAGCAAGGGTAGCACCACAAAACAATAGTGCAAGGGGAGTGAATGCTTATCAAGAGAAAGTTTACTCTTGGCGTTAAGATTTAATTTAGCTGAATTGGTGCGGTGAAAGTGGTAAACACAATCCCCCTCACTGTTGTTTGTCAGGGTGTATTATATCACCCTGGATTGCTTTGTCAATAATCTGCCTGGCCTGCAAGCTAGAAATCTAAGATTGCCAGGATGAGTGACAGGCTGGAGATAGCTGATAATTCTAAGGAATTGGAGGTGTAAAATCTTTAAGGACCATGTCTACAGTATAAATGCAAGGGTATCTCCACATCACTCTGTACTTACGAAAGCAACAGCATTGTTAATGGCAGCCTGTCTGTCCATCAAGTTTGCTACAGAAGGATTTATCCCGCTTTCAGTCCTTATCTTCCATGGCTGTGTTTATTTCCAAACCAGCTGCAGAATAAATTGTCTCTTGTCTTCACCTCCTACACTGAGAACAATGATTTGTTCTTAAACCATGGTGTTTTTCAAGCATTTCTTTTTCAGAACATCAACTTCTAATTTTGTTTGTATACGGATACACCAAGGTCTTTCCATTTTAGACAGGTAAACACAGGTTTTTTGCTTTTTTTTCTCCCTTTTTACTGTACTCATCTCGATATTCATAAATCTGTTCTGTATTGTCAAGTGGTTTGAAATACAGAAGGGAAGACATAATGGAACTGGTTTAGCTGATTAATATGATCTGGATGTAATACGGCAAAAACTATTCTTTTGTATAATAAAAAGTATATATAGGAAAATGACTGTAAAGATATCCTGACATTTCAAGTTTGTTGTATTTCAGTGATTTCTTTCTCAAGTAGGTATTTTGTAAATAAAGTAATTTTTTTTCTAGCTGTCAGCCTTGTGATTTTAATCTGAAAGTCAAGTTACATAGCTGGTAGCCATGTAGTCATAATAAATGTTCCAGTTTTGGTTAATTATTGTATTGATTATGGCATAAGAAGCACTGTTAACATGTTCTCTCTTGCTTCTGCAATTAAAAGTGCTGACAAGAATTTTATAATCAGAAGGCCACTGAGATCACAGGGTTTTTTAAAGTAAGATGTCATTTACAAAATCACTTTTACAATAGTAGCTAGTGTGCACACTGACCTAGAGAGAGTTCAGATAGCCTTAACAGCTGCCAAAATTAAAAAAAAAAAAAAAAAGAGCAACTAATTGGAAATGCTTGCTTATATTACTTTTTGTATTGCCAAATAGAAAAGGTTTTCTATCTACTAGTCCTATTTCAGATCAAAATTATAAATTGAATTACCAAACACAAACAGAAGGATATTGTAAAAAATATTTGTTCTAATCACAAAGATTATATCATGAAGATTTTTATTAGCAGATATAATCAAAATTCAGCAACTCACAGTGGTCTGCTTACTCACTTAAAACCTTTAAAAGGGCAAATAATAGGCCCTCAGAAAAAAAGATAACTTACCTTTCCAGTACATTTTAGTGGCAATATTAAATTTTATTTGTTTGTTGAATTTATTTGGCAAAGCTATATTAAGTAATCTTGAATGATACCTGTTTCATCTTAACACTCATAATTTCGTGAACACCTGCATATATTCCTCTCTATATTTTCTTGCCAAATGAAAAATAGAATCTGTCAATAAATTCCTTATTTACAGTTCCCAGAATGAGAACAGCATAATTACTTGATAATTACTGAATGTTGATATCAAAATTCTGTTAGCCAGACATACACACAGTCTTTTATTTCTGCTGAAATTAATTACTGAACTCTGTGGTCAGAATTTATTTCTGAAAAAAAGGCATGCATTTATGGGATGTGGAGACTACAGTTTGATAAAACTCTTGAGCCAGTGTAAATTGTCACAACCAGACAGGAAAAGCAGTTCTCCATGGCCCTGCTTCCCACCTCTGTACGGTGTTGGCTCTTTCACAAACATTTTGCAGTCTTATAGTGAACTGGATGGTGGAAATACATGAATTAACATGGTGGTACTTGCTGTTGTTAAATTTTATTATGTGTATAATATAACAGCATATTTAATAGTAATAATAACAGCAACAACAGCAGCTGCAGATGGTGGAACTGTTATTCATTTTTTGTCTTACTTTCACACAGAATAATTCACTGACCTAGTTCAGCAAGTGGTCATAACAGAAAACCACATACCAGGCAAAGGGAACGGGTTATGAAAGGGTGATGGTTAGGCCAGAAACAGGGCCAAAGGCAAAGTTTCTTCTTTTGATGTGGTCTCAGTTTGGTTTAAATTGCTTATTGAACTGTGTTCTAAAATGCTCATCATTTATTCCAATTATAGTAATAGATGTTGCTATCATAGTTAGGGTGGAAATAGTTATATTTTATACTTATATTTCATACTTATATTTTGTGGAGACACGAAAGGCGTTTATCACAGAGACAGAATACCTGAAGGCTTGTATCAGTAACATACTGAATGTCAGTGTTTGATTTTATATCAGTTCAGTGGCTGTGGTACAATATACTGATGACATCATGTTGTGGTTTTGCTCACCGGCCAGCCCCTGGGACTGAGTATGATTTTGTCCGGATGAATTTCCAGACAAAAAGCCAATCAAAACTCTCAGTAACGCCTTTGCTAACTACATATTTAAGAAAACGGAAGAGAAGGTTGGTTGTGCAGTTGAAATTAGTAGCAGTTGAAATTAGGTAGCCATGTAGGAGCAGCGGCAGGCCCAGGTGGGGGCCAGGCCTCCTTCTCCCCCAACTTGGGCGGGTGGCAGGAGTGGCACTGAAACCCCCCTTCTCTCATGTAGGAGAGTGAAGAAAAAAATCTTTAAAGGATTGACTGCTTAGACGAAAAACCGCTGCAGAAGAATTCCAGCAGAAAGATAAGGGACCTCCAAGGTCAAAGCTGGCAGCCGGAGGAGAGAGAAGAAAAGTCCGAAGAGGGGAGCTGTTTCTACCCCCTTTTTGCTCTCTCACTTCAGCAGGGAAAAGACTGAAAAATAAATCCCTGCTACTTTTGGAAGTTTGTTGGGGTAAGGAGTTTGGTGGCTCACAAAGGAGCTTGTGGATGTACAAGGAAACTGAGACTTCATGAGAAGGACTAAAATGAGGCAGAGCCCTGTTGAAGATTTATGACCCTGAGAGAGAAGCTTACGCCAGAGTGAGAATGGCTCGGGTAAGCTTGGGATCTCAGTGAGAGATCTCAGTGAGAGATGCTGATGTGGGAAATTTGTGACCCTTATGCCGGAGCGAAGACGGCCCGGGTGAGATGTTGGGATCAGTGTGTGGGATCCATGCTGCTGCTGAAGATTTATGACCCTGAGAGAGAGGCTTACGCCGGAGTAAGAACAGCTCAGGTAAGCTTGGGATCCATGCCGTAGAGGTCTATCAAGGACTGTTCTTCCATGCGGAGGTACTTCCACAGGAAAACAGGGGTGGACTCATAAGCCATTATCCCCTGTAACCCTGTGGTGAAGATTCATGGTAGGCAAGTGTCCCCTTGCAAGTCCATGGAAGAGAAAACCTTCAGGGCCTGGGTAACCCCCAGCCTCCGGTCTTAGCCCCAGAGGGGGATAGGCCGAGCCCTGGAGGACAACACAGAGCAAGAGAAAAAGAGAAAGAGTTCCAGCTGCGACGAGAGTGCTGCAGAGTTATTGAAAAGACCTGGAGCTCTGAGAATGGAGAAAGAGACTGCTTCTTCTCTTTAAACTGATATAAAGAGGGGAGAACTATTTCTGTAAATACGTAGTACTTTTACTTAAGTAGAATTATTATAGCTGTAGCTCTTTAGTTTTATTTTGCTAGTAATAAATGTTCATATTATTTTCCCCAAATCCAATCCATTTTGTCTGTATAAACCTTCTCTCAACTTACAATAATTGTGTGGGGGGTAAGAGTAAATTGACCCAGAGCAAAACCACAACATTTTTGGTGGAGAATGAGGGTAGAGACTGCCCAGAGAGGCAGTGGCCAGATCAAACCCCGATTCATCATCATTATGACATCATGACAGCAGTAGCAATAGCAAGGAGCATGATTTAGTTAGTCGTTACTGAGAAGCATTTTGAAAGGTAAATGCTGCATTTTTAAGGCACACCCAAAATGTAATAGATACTGGCTCAGATAAAGGTTTATTTACCACAGTCCAGCTACTTATATAGAACAGTAGCTTAACCATTATTTTGTAAAAGAACATCTCTTTCAGAAGTCATCCTGGAATAAAACATAGCTGTAATCTCACTAGAAGGGGAAGTATTTGTAGCTGGGCTATATTTATATCTATTCTCTTAATGTGGTATGCTTATGAGAATGTACAGGCATATATGAAACTAACGTAACATCTAAGGTATTTAACATCCCTCCATTAAAGGTCATGGGTATAGCTGGGAAAGAAATGAACTTTTTGCTATAGATCTAATTTTATTTTAGGTTGAAGAGCCAACAGCTTATTTGTTGACACACTCTCTTATTCAGAACAATTTTTATTTTTTTTTAGCTGGAATTTCTCTTCTTTCTAAACTGAGTTTCATATGCCAGTGTGCCTGTATTCCCAGAAAGCTGAACTGCAAACCATTCAGCAGTGTTAGTTGCTTGCAACTCTTTATTATAACTTTTTCTTATTATTTCCTCTATTTGGCTATTGCATTTGACCTCCATCTGTCTCTCTGCAGAGCTTCGTGCATTGTGCAGCATCTGATACTCTTTTTATTCGTTGGATTTTTTTTTTTATCTCTGCTCTGTGCCAAGACCTACTCTTGACATTGTGACAATGACTTTAAGTCACATTCTCAAATGCAAAGATGTCTTGTCTTCAGATCAGATCTCCTACCTCTTTTCCACGCTCATGATGCAGTATATAAGACAGGAGGTGAACTATTCACAAGACTCATTGAAGCCAAACATTAGAACTTCCCAAAACTTTATAAAGCCATGATTCTAAATGTAGAATGCATAACCATATCTGTTACAAATAATACCACTTAGGGTTTTTGTTGAAAATGTCTCCCAACCCTTTAACAATGAAATAAAATTGTTATTAGTTCAAAATATGACCTCTATCTAATCTAACTTCTGATTAATAACAAGATCATCCCTTTTATCTTCGTAAGATATACCTTACAAAAGAACGTGGTGAAAGTTCTTGACAAAGACTCCTTGGACCAAGTGCCCTATTTACATACTTACGGTCATGCTGAGGATCTGTGGTTTAATCCCACTAAAAATGCTGGGGAACAATTCTAGAGTCATTACAGGATTGTACATGTGCAAGTACACAGACATCATCAACTTCCCAACGTCCAGAACTGCCTTCAGATGTCCCAGGGTTCTGAGGCATAATACCTCTTTATGTCTAGAAATACATAGTGTTCACTAGACTTTTCACAAACCTTGAACTGTATGCACAAGTCTCCCAGGTCAGATGATGACTCAGAGGAGATATATTTACATCATTTTCCCTGCATATGTGGATCCATAGGAAATGTTTTTGACCTATGTTTTCACTTCAGCCAAAATATAATAGACGACAGTGTTCAAGGAAAACTGCAAAAATGGCAACTTTAAGGTTTATAGAAAGAAAGATGATAGTCATTCATATAAAACTTCTTTATAACTGTTTTTATGTGAAATAAATTTCACTAGCTGAGTAAGTCTTTTGTGAGACATTTGACTCCAAAACAGAACAAGCATCATCAGTCTAAGGAAAAAGGAGCTCCAGAGGAGGACATTTATATGTAGCTGAGATCCAGATACAAGATGGATTTCAAGTGACTTGTCTTTGAGAAGGAAAGCTATTAACAAGATTGTTCTTCGTCGAGGACATTCAATAAGTAGATCATCTATAACAAGATGATCTTTCCTGAGAGATGAACTCAACATTTGTTCTGTGATGAAACAGTCCAGAAAAGTAATAAAATACTGAGGAAAAACTGTGAACAGATCAGTGAGAGAGCTCTGAATAAAAACAAATTCCAAGCAGCTTTATACCTGAGTACCTGTGCTTTTGTTTTCTTCTTGTGCCCATTGCTCAGACACCTTCAAAGGGTGGCAGTTTTGGAGGGGATCCTATTATTAAATAGAAAACAGCAACAAAATACTAGGTTTGCAAGGTGATAATGTTTGGATACTCTACCAAAGGTTTCACTAGGCAAAAATGTGCCTGTGATATAAGGTTTGTGTTTACTTTCAAACAATATTTTTAATTTTTTTCTGAATCAACATCTTGTGATATAACTTCATCTGCATCAGTTTCTGTCATAGCATCAATTTTCAGAGCTAAATATCTATTGTATTCTTATCACAAGAGTTCCTACAGAAGAAGTTTTCTGTTTGCAAACACTGGGGTAACTGAAAACCTGAAAACTGCGTTATAGATTACCATTGGCAGTAATCTATAATTTCAATAATATAAACCTTTCTAAAAAAAAAAAAAATCTGTGTCACAATTACATCTGACACTTCTGAAGAAAATAAAACCTCTAATACTGTTATAACACAGTGCAATTTTTTGTATTTGGGTTTCATTAGCAAAGCACTTAAAAAACATTAGCAGATTCAATCACTCAAAGTGCCAAAAGAGGTACTTAATAACTGATAGTAATTAATTGGTAGTTAATAAAATGATTGACAGAGAGAATTCAAGTGCCCTGCTCAAGGCTGTGGAAGTCGTCAGTGTCAGAAGCAGAGTTACAGCAATCAGAATGTCCTATTTCCCAAGCTGCTTGTGGGTTGTTTTTTTTTTTCTATTTAAAATTGAATTGTATTCTTTTCATCAGCAGGCAGTCAGTTTGTCATAAACACAAATATTGGTATCCCTTGTAATTTTATTCTAATAATTATCTGCATAGAAATAATCCTTTAGAAATCAATATTTGCCACAATAATATTCTGTAGCACTGAATGCTACAGATGAATGATGTCTTTATGTAAGTCAATATGAGAGTAATGGAGAGCTATCACTTATATGACTGCTCTTTATTTCAGGAAATATATTACCCCATGTTACTACAACTGCAATTTCTACACAACAATATTTTTCTCTTCCTGGCAAACTCCACACTAATAGTTTTCTCTGAGTTTTCCAATCTTTTTCTTTTTTTCATATCTTTTGCTAAGACTGTGAATGATTAGCATGCCTCTGCTCAACCCTGTGGCAGTGAACGCCATTGTAAGAGCACTAGGTATGTGTTGAGAAATACTTGTGAATAATTGTGACATTGTTTTAGGAATAACACACGTTAACTTTTTTTTTCTCTATTGGTCTTTTATTGGGTGCTGATAGGCACAGGCTAATTTAGGGTTTAAATATGGTACTTGAGAAGGGTGACTTGTAAGGCAAGCAGGAAGAGAAAGAAGCATCCTTCCTTAGGTAATGGCCAGTCTCTTCGCGAACGAAGAACCGAGGAAGGTCTTTCCACCTTCCAGCCTGCGCATTGGATTTTTTAGGTGAGACACAGTGTGCACGGAACTGAGCCCACCCTTTAATCCTGAGGTTAATCTGCCGGGGCCAAGCACGCTTGGACGGTGGCAGTGAGGTCCTCAGGACGTAGATGGATTGCCTTTATGGGCTAACGAGCTCCATCTGCCCACGGAGGGGCCCCGACCGGGAATCGAACCCGGGTCTCTGCAGTGACAGTGCAGTGTATTTTCCCCTGGACCACCGGGGGCTCCCCTTCCTTAGGTACAGCGTGCAGGACTGGGTGCATCCTCACTTGTCCTTTGTACAGACTGTGCCTCACATTGGTGTGAGGCTGAAGACAGCAAATAAAAGATAAGGCTGGTCAGTTACAGGGCAGGGGTGGTAAATCCCCAGAAACTAAGCACGATGACACTAACAAATGGAGAGACAAAAATTTCACATTGGAAAAGTTATTGTGCCCGAAAACACTGCTTTGATGAAATTTAAATGTTCTTTGGAAACATGCAGTTTTTTCTCATATTTTCTGACAGAAACCCAGCAGAGTTGCTGCCAGCTCACCCACCTCCCCAACAGCTTGCTTGGCAGGCCTGGGAGACCCAGCTCATGTCAGGGCTCCCAGTGCTTCCAGGCTTACTGCTGCAGATGTGAGAGGCTTGCAGGGGCCCTGGCTGCCGGTACTGCCAAACACCCACTTGTATGTTAGAGAGCCTGAGAGCAGGTTACCAGATCTCAGAGCAGTCTGGAATGTTTCATGGCTTTGTGCTGAAGTACCACATTTATTGGGTTGGGTTTGATCTGGGCACTTTTGTTTATTTGGTTGCTTGAGGAATTTTTTTTCTTTGATTGTTCATCTGCTGGGACTTTTTCTTTTCAGTGCGTAAGTTTGACTCTGCTTTAGAATGCTAGACTTTCCTTCAGAGCTAGAAATACCGGCTCTAATCCACTCTGAACCTCCTCACTTCTTTCCAGGAAAGCTGTCAGCAGTCATGTGGGGAAAGTCAGACTCCTACCAAAATGAGAAATTACTACATCTCGTTACGATGATTTATTTAGGAATCTCAGAGGGGCAGAGGGAGAGTATAGCTATCAGGAAAAGATGCTTTGTGGAACTGTGATACTTCAGGATGAGAAAGCTGTATTGGCCTGCCAAGAGTAAATATTTCCTGTCATATTTAGGTTTTATCATTATTTGTTTGGGGGTAGATGAAAGCAGCTCAACAGTTTTGTTGCTTTCTTATTCTCCCTTGGTGTTGAGTTCAGAAGCCAGGAGGGGTAGAAACCTTAGAGCAAGAGGTTCATTATGTCGGTCTTTCCAGGTTGCTTTCATTTTTCTTAGCTCTGCTGCTGTTGGGTTGGTTAGAATGGGGAAGTATTGTTTTGAGCTGCTGGGACAATTTACAAAATTTTCAGCTTTAAAAGTCAAGACTTTTTTTTCAGTTGTAAACCCAGAATAAATGAGAGACAGGTGTTCAGTCTGTGATTTGGCCATAGCTCGGGGCTTGTTGCCTTTATTTTAGTGGTACTGCGGTGAGATTAACTTGGCTATGGAGTCTGCACAACATTGTATGCTATATAACATTATATAGACAGAGTCTCGTTGAATACAAAGTTACTCTAGTTTTAATATGTCTTCCTTTCACACTATCTCTCCTCTTTTATTCTTTTCCCCTCACATTACCAGCCACCTGATCCTCCTATCCATAAGTTGTCTTTGTAGCTGAGTCAAGACTCTAATGATTCCTACTGAAGAGACTAAATTGATAACTGGATAATACTGGTCTCAGATTCCTGCTACTCTGTCACCCATTAGAGGTTCCTAACCCTGCAGAGGTTTTTTATGAATGGGTTTCTGCATCATATATTAAGAGACCTTCTGGTAATTCTGGATAGATACAAGGAGGAAGAAGACTAGACAATCTTAATAGTCCTCTGTACTTTGCCCACAACTGAATCACCCTTTGTAAACAGCATTCAATGCAGAAACCGGTAGTGCTACCAGTGACCTGCAGCAGCTCTGCTGAAATGATCTTTTACAGGTTGTAGAAATGGTCTCTAGAGATTTAGGAATTTTGGCCATTACTAGAGGATTGTTAAAGCCCTGATTTATCCTTATCATCTTATCTTTGAGGGAGGCCTGAGGAGGTAGCTCTCCTGGAGGGATGCACACAGATTCACTGAGGAGCAAGAAGCTGCAGCTGCTCAACCTTTTGGGAAGTAGAAAGACTAACACACATTTTTTTCAAGATCTGTTCACCTTGACTATGTACATGATGACTACATGTACCAGAAATCAGTCATATAAGGAGAACGATGTTCAAACATCCACCAACCTGCTTTCCTGGCCTCAAGCATCGTATTTACATGTCAGTGTAAAACCACTGCAATACTTCTCATATCTGCAAAACAAAAGGAGCCTGTGCTTGGAATGTTAGTAGAAGTGTTAAAGATCAAGCTTTCATTGCTCTGGGAGAGCCATGTAGAAGATTTTTTTTCTTTTGTTTTCCTTCCAGTGGCAAATTCAAAACTCATTGAATCTCTCCTCTTGATGAACCCTTCAGCTTCTCTCTTCCATTTATCCCCCTTGCCATGATTTAATGCTAGCCAGGAACCAAGCCCCAACATAGTCGCTTCCTCACTCCCCCACCAGTAGGACTGGGGAGAGAATCAGAAGGGTAAAAGCTTGAAAACTCAGGGGTTGAGATAAATAAATTTGTGCAGCAAATGCTGCACACATAAACAAAGCAAAACAAGCAATTAAATCACTGCTTCCCATGGGCAGGCAGGTGTTCAGCCATGTCCAGGAGAGCAGGGCTCCACTACCTGTAACAGTTACTTGGGAAGACAATTGTCATCACTTCAAATGTTGCCCCCTTTTCTCCTTCCTCTCCTCACTTTATACACTGAGCATGGAACATCCCCTTGGTCAGCTGGGGGCCCCTTGTCCTGCTGTGTCTCCTCTCAGCCTCCTGTGAGCCCTGAAATTCCTTGCCAGCATGGTAGTACAGAAGAAGAGACCTTGGCTCTGCATAAGTGCTGTTCAGCAATAACATAACATCTCTATATTATCAACCCTGTGTTTAGCACAAATCCAAAACATAGCCTGTTACCAGCCACTGTGAAGAAAATTAACTCTCCTTCCACCAAAATCAACCCACCCTAGTAGAATTCAGAAAGGAGTTTTCTAAGATATTCTCCAATGGCAGTTACTATTTCTTAGGAGGGAAGTTAATTTAATTATACTTTAACGGGGAAACCTCAGCATCTACACACTGAAGGCAAGTCCTATTCCATGGAGACTTGAGTTACTGAGTTTTTATCCAATGGTTGGTACTTCTGCCATCCCATTAACTCCCTTATCTCCTTTCTGGGCCTGAACTCATCGGCTTTTTCTTTATTGAGAAACTTTTCATTTTCCTGGGTGTTCAACATTTTCAGTCCATCACTGTCTCTTCCACCTAGCACCCATATGATCACTATGTAGTTACTATTTGATCTGGACTATTAAGATCTGATTGTTATAATAATTAGAGAGATACCTCTGCACTAATTCAGGTGCAAATGAGACCACATGCTGAAGTCAATAGTAAGAGTTTTATTTAACAGTAAATGTGAGGTAGAGAGAGAAACAAAAAGAGACATTGAGGGGACAGAAAGACAATGAGAAACAGATTGAGTAGAAAGATACCTCCATTCTGTGGATTCCAACAGCATGGTCCCCTTTTTCTGGTCTTTCTGAATGTGGGGGGACCTAGGAAACGGAAAGGTCAGTGAGTTAATATCCCTTCGGGATACGTGGGAACTTCCAGGTACCTCCTGGAAGTGGAGTAAAGTGAGGTGACAGAGAAGGATTTTTCTTACCTCCCTGAGTATTGATGCCTAAGAACTTTTTGGATTTTTTAACTTTTGTAGGTTTTAGGAGAAGTTGTATAGTTTAATGTAGCTGTATTATATCCCTTACCCTGTAGCATAATAGTTACACATACCCAGCCCGATTACCCCATTTCATATCGATCCCTCTAAATTCCATTCGCACGTTTAGTCTTCTTTTCAAGATAGAATTGTAGGAAATCACCTTAGGCCTGGGCCAGAAAATATCACACAAACACAGCAACCTTCAAGCCCAGAACTTTGGAGGAACTCCAAGGAGTATATGTGCTGTGAAGAAGATGAAAATGAGAAAGAAGGGGTCCCAAAGAGCCCACACCCAATTCCTGAAGGGCCATGTCCAGTGGCAGAATGGGGCAGAACTGGGAGTAGACAAATCTTTTATTGGATGGACCTTATTATAAAATCACAAAACCACTATCTGAGGGGGTGCATGTCTGTGTATTCTCCCATCCTGGAGGCTAGTAAAAGGACCCACTCTCTTTATCTTATCTTATATACTGAACTGGCCTGGAGTCTTTTTTTTCTTCACACTCTCTTAAGGCAACAGTTTGGCATCCAAAAGGTGGAAATTGAAATCCAGCATCCTGAATCACCTGGGACTCCAGACTGGGAAATTTCAACCTGCAGGAAGTTCTTCTTCTGCCAGCATGTTTTGGAGAATTCCCACACCAATCCTGAGAAACCTCAGATCCTAGCAATCCTGGGCAGAGGTGAGATAAAAGAGCAGCTCTTTTGGGTAAATTTTGGTAGCAATTATAAACTGGTTTTTTCCCAGAAACTGGGGAATACAGAGTGGGCTGGGAAGTGAGGCATTGGGCCCATGTTATTGCAAAAACCTATGTTTTCCCAGTCTGGGGGCAAAAAGCATTTCACCTGGATGGGCAGTTTAACTGGCCCAGGACGCTTAAGGGGGTGCAGGCAACAGTATGCTCTGCCCTCCATCCACTTCTTACTTCACAACTGCTACTTATTTCTTGCTGGGGGATGGATAGAGGACACCTTGATCTTTAGGTCTGCCTGGTTTGGGGGAGGCCAAAGCATGGTGCCACAAGTTTTCTCCCTCTCTGATGCTTCTCAGTGTTTTTACTTCATCTCATAACTCTTCCACCAGGTTGAGTAAGTCATCCACCTAGTTACATCTGAGGCAGCTGCCATCTCTCCTACAATCTGCTACCCTGAGATACTTAGGCACTCCCTACATCCTGGACAACTTCATGGTTTTTTACATGTTTTGCATGGGGTTTTGGGAGCTCTGTCTTTTCTTGTGAGTTTAGAGGACTTGGTCACCTGCTGCATGGACACCCAAAGGAGCTCTCTTAGCAAGTGTCATGACCAGCAACTGATCTGACTGCCTGTGCTGCAGTGCGTCAGTGCCCTCACTGCTCATCCTCCCTGCATGAACTGCCTCACAAACTGCCACACCATGTCCTTCTGATTCATCACATCTTCGTTGCCTGCCAGTTGCCTGCCCTGTTCCCTGTGCTCCTGGTCACTTGCACTCCCTGTAGCCATTTATATCTCCTGCACTGGTTCAGGCAACACCCTCTCCATGCCTCATTAGTTCACAAGGGCTTTCGTGTCCTGACAGGGGCTTGGAACTGAGTCCCTAAAGAGATTGTACATGGTACCCCCAGCCTGTGGGCTACTAAAATAAAAATTTTTGTGAGGAAAAATAAATTGGAAGAAAATAATATACTCTAAAAAATGGTGTAGTGCGTCCCATTCTTGTTTTGTGTTGTTGCGCTGCATTTGTTGTGTTGTGTGACGACTTGTGAAACTGCATTGTAAAGGGCTACTCAGATCAATGGGTGTGTTTGCTTCAATTCTTTATAGATGCTGTTTTAGATACACTGAAAAATACACTGTCAAAATCCATCCTTTCAATAATATCACACTTTGGTAAAGAGGTGGTTGAGACAAAAAATAGTGGAAAGTAAAGAAACACCAGTTTGAGCCTGACAGTCTGGGTTCTGTACTAGAGACAAAAAGATCAAGTGACTTGTCTCCAGTAGAGCTCTGTGTTTTTAAGAGCAAATATAAAATTCTTACTGCACCAGACAGTATTGAATCAGTAAACTGAATGGGACATAATGCAGCGGGGAAGATAATATAGAAAGGAAGAAACAAACTAAACTAAAGCTAAGATGGTGGTAACACTACTAATAATTAATCTGAAAAAACAATTCAGATTGGGTAATAGGGGAGTGACAGTTAAAATAGAAGTTAAAAATAAATAGACACGTTTTCTTTTCACCAGAAAGTGTATATCCTTTTAACATTAAACACATGCAATGAAAGAATATAATTCTTGAGAAAGTAGGGCAATTTAATGCTTAGTATATTTTATCAAACTGCTAGAAAGTGGAGAAGGAAACACTATATATATGAAGTGCCCTATAAAACAGCCAAATCATTGATAATGGGGGAAAATTATAACTAGGGTTTTAAGGGCTTGGAGGCAGGTATTACGGACTGAAGAGGCAAGTTCTGAGAGGTTCCCTTTTCCAAATGGCATTAATTTTCCTGGGTTCAGCTTTAGCCAGCTGCTCTTCATCCAGGTGCTGATTTTGGCTGGAACATTAGGAGGATAAATGCTATATCCTGTAAAGCATGAAGGAGAAAATTTGCATATTCTTTTATGTTTCCCACATAATTCAAAATATATGGGGGAAAATAATGACAGCATCATGCCAATCAACACACTAAGTGTCAGAAAATCTGCAGCATCACTGATTTTCTTTGTCAAGAGAAGAACTCTTAACATTATGATCCAGTTGGTTCTTTGTTTTTCTGAATTATTTAGGAATGTTGTTTTGTATCTAAATACCAACAGTAATCAACCTCAGTAGACTTTCTGATCATCAGAGCTAGACTGTGGTTTCCCCAGTGAGCCTCAAAAATTAAATGTTACCTGAGGATTAGCATCTAACACCCTGGAAAGAGCATCAGTCATTAAAATATATTTTCTGGAGAAATGCAGTACTGCAGTTTATAGATCAAACAGCTCTCTGTTAATCTCACTTCCTCACTTCTGCATTCTTTATTGAATTTATATTATTTTCTAAAATACATACAAAATCTCCTACCAAGAATGAATTACTTGATTCTCAGGGAATATATACTTGAGCTTAAGACTGTCATTAGGACCAAGAGACAGTATGTTTCCCCGTAGGAAAAGTTGCTGATGTAGTTGTATACAAGATCATCTTTTTACTGGGGAGTAGACATAACTGACTCTGAAGTCTTTCATGAAGTTTGTGCTCCAGCAGATTAATTTTAAGGGCTTGACATGAGTCTACCAAGAAAGCAGAATGGCATAAAAACCCACAGAGGGTAAGTAAACTGGTACATTCCCAGAGATAACTGAGACACTGGTAGGACAATCTGAATGTGCACTTATCCTATAATACTACAGTCAGGAAAAATAAAACTTTCTATGAGAGGTGTAATCTGATTTTATTTTTTTTCAACATCTATGTTTTTTTACGCTTCCCTCTAATATTTCCATTTTATTTATAAAGACAATTCTCCTAGAATCAAACAGTTTCTTTAAAATAAAGCAGTACTTGCAGAAAATCTCTTCTTGTTATCCACAGGTTTGGAGGTGATGATGATAAAGGAATGAAACTTTTATGAAACTTCTAATGAAGTCGTGTGTCATCTATGCACTTAATAGAATATCTTGACAATCTTCATTGCAAACTCCAAAACAGTTTTGTTCAGAACTTTGATGGATTGTTCATTTCAGGATGAAAAGTCAGTCTGTGGATTCTAAAGTAAATCATTTCACTTTCTAAGAATAGGGAAAATTTGGCAAGTAATGAAGTAGCCGTAATGCAGCAAGAACTCTGAAGAAGGGGAACATGATGTCACCAGAAAGATTCCCTAGTCACAATCAAATGTCATAGAAATAATATTTTGGAGAAGATATGTAGAATTCTTATGTATGCTTATTACTCCAATATCCTTAATATGGTCTCTAAACACTGCTGCTACATGAAAAGGAAATTATGAATAAAATGCTCTGGACTGCCTGAGCTGTGACTTATTTGAAAATGTAAGTCAGTAATAAGACACCAATCACCACCTAGGAGCAACATGGAGTACTAGATTCCTTACTGACAAGTAGATATTATAATTTTGGGCACAAAATTCAGTGCAAGCTCCTGAGTACAGGAGAGTGGAAATCAGTAACAGTAAGAGCATGGCCAATTTTCATTAATTCAGACCTAGAATTTTCTAGAATTAGTTGTTTCTGCAAATGAAAGAATGATTCTGCAAGTTTATCCACTCCCTAATAAAATTACCTTATATAAAATGAATCTAGCTGACTCATTTGTTCATTTTTCACCAGGAGTGATCTATTTACACATCTATATAGACTCATTTTCCAGTGATCATTCCTTAAACCATATCTACACAGTCTCTGCTGTGGAAGTACAGTGATCACCAGATAAATTAATATAAAATGTATAGGAAAATGGCACAAAAAACCCTTGAAAATTTACCATTTTTTTCAAGGTAAGAAAATGGCAAGATGAGGGGCTTGACCTATAAAAGTGAAATAATCTCTGGTTAATGAGCCAAAATCAAACTTATTGATTGTGCAGTGGAATTGTGGCATAAGGACTAGCAAAGGACTCAACAAAGATTGTGAAAAATAATTACAATAAAATCTCTGTCTTGGTGTACAGACAAATACTGGGGCAGAGACTCCAACAATTAAGCTCCCTCCCCTTTTATTAAAACCTCTCCCCCTTTCATCAATACAGAGAGACAAAATGCAAGAAGATATAAGAGAAAAATATCAGTTTACTGAAAAGAAAATATAACAGCTGTAACAATACAAACAAAACAGTTTAAGCCAATAATAGAAATAATTCCTGGTCTCTTTTCCTTGGTGAACAGACAGGATGGTGAGCGACGTGCTCCCTCCGCCCCCCATGTTCCTTCACCCCGGGGAGAACAAAAAAAGTACTGAGCTTCTATCCTAGGTCCTGGCACCACCGTAGTACTGGTGCAGGCTCTAACTCTCTCCTTTCCTCTGTCTCCCAGTATTCTGCTTCTGCCCTGGCAGCCAGGACTACTCTGGCTGGGGTAAGGAGTTCACTGTTAAAGGAATAGTTTCTCCAAAACAATGTTGGAAAAATAAAATAAAAGACAAAGCCTATTTTACCCATGACAATCTCTTTGGTACAGAGTCCATGTCTGAACAGCTGGTTGGTAAAAGCAGTTCTAATAGGTGCCACAGACAAAGGATTCGGGACAGTGCAGTTGAACAGCCATGTGTAAAATATTGAGATCTTTCCACCTTTCCTTAAAGATGCTGTTTTGAGAGACAACTGAAATGATTTCCTGCTTTAAGAATATTGTGACAAGTGCCTGAAAGGTTTATCCTGAGAAACATGTTCTTTTCAGTGAAGATAAAATGTTGAGATGATAATGTGGTAAGGGGAGGGAACTGAAGGCGTTTCATTAGGTGAGAAAAAACAGTGACATCCAGTTTTATACAGCAAAGGTGGGCAAACAAGACCCAGAATAACATACTGGAATTTAGCGGTAAAAGTAGGGAATTTAAGTAGAATTTTTTTAATAATACCAGAATTAAAATATATAAAGGAAGTTGCCAAGTTGGATCATCCCAGAAAACATTATAAATAAGTGCAAGACACATCTTGAAATTTTTATGAAAAAAGAGGATGCTGAAGCGACAAAGTAGCAAACAGGCTTTTTGAGCCAAACATTTGATTTCTGTCCAGCAGACCTGTATGTCCTTGAGCATTCATTTTAATTGTGTTTCAGAGATGTCATCTTCATTTTTCTCAGTCTGTTAAAGCTAGATGAATTTTGCTTTGTTGCATTACTGATATACAATGTCTCCAAGTGCAATTATGTTATCTTAACATCCAAGCAAAACACTGTCACTACAGCTGAGGGTTAAAATTTTAGTTCCCCTTAAAGAAAATATATGTGAAATTGAGCACTTGGAAGGTGCTTCTGATATACTCTTATATCAAACCCCTTGATAAACTGTCATATTTGGCAAGATGCATATTTTAATTTTTGTTTGTTTGCTTGTACAAGAGAAACAATACGACATGTTTTCTGTAGATGCTGCTGATAACTACCTTCCATTGGGACAGAAACTTCTGGGGACAAAACTTTCTCATGTAGTATCTTCAGTTTTATAATAGAAAAAGAGAAACTTTCAGTAGAGTTTTCAAATGCTGATTTCAATGTGACTTAGGGACATTCGTAAGTCATTTAAGACCTTACAGCTTTCTATATCAACATGCAATGATTTCAGATCAAGCGACAAATATTCTCTCTCTTTGCAGATCATGATGGAAATGTGTTTCAAAACATATTTAGAATTTAAAACTCACTGCCATCACCATCACAAGGGCTTCTGATAGCTCAGGTAGTTTCAAGGTTCTTTTGAAATTTAATTTGCTGCTTTCTCTGCTTTGTCCAGCCTGTGCTTATATGAAATATGTGTAGAAGAACTGAACTAAATTCCTACGTTTAAGGATTTCAAACGTATTCTAAGAGTTTGGAAATAAATAGTTCCTTCTTAACAACAGGTATAACTAACTACATTATGTAAAATTTCTTGCTTTTGTGGAAGGTTCTGTCTATTAACAGCCTAATTATGGAAAGTTAAAGTACTCAATATCCATCCCCTTCCAGAGGGCAGTAATAGCACTGCATCAATTGATATTATTTTTGAGTAACAAACAAGAATATGGTCGGTCATGTTATCAACCAGTGATGATATCAAAGGTAGACCAGTGGCTCTAACACAGTATAAAGACAAACATCTCTTCTCTCCCCTAAAAATATGAACAAGTACAATATAAATTACTATTCATGTAATATTATCAACTTTCTGTTCTTCTTATTAGGACCCTGTGTAAATCATGAGGAAAGATGACAGATTTCACGCATTAGTCATGGTAAAATGGTAAATTTCAAAATTAGTCATAGACTATTAGAAAATGATCTAGAAATCTAGTAAAAGTCATTTTTATCATTAAGGAGGTACTTAATATTGTCTTCCTAATGAACTTGAATGTAAGCATAGCATTTCACCTTATAATCGACTCTGAATTTTTAATTTCAATATCAAACACAAAATGCATGTTTTTCAAACACCTCAGATATGTATTTCTGAAAACAAGTTTTTTTTTGCCACATACATGCCAGTTTGCAACAGTGTGAGAGGTCAAATTATTGTATTAAAATCTGGATTCTTTAAACTTGTATCAAAAAGTAATATCAAATTTAGGTGCTCTCAGCAGTTGTGTTTACAATTGACCTTAAAAAGTCCTAAAATTTTGCAGTTCTATATCATACTGGTTTTGAAGTGACCCTGAAAATTTTTATTTGTTTCATGGACTCTGTACAGAAACAAGGTTTTCCTACTGTTCGTATACTAGATAATTTATTGTCCAATCTGTAATTTGGAAGGATGAAAAACTATTGACCTTCAGCATCTTTTTTTAGTGCATCAGCTGTACCGGTGGCATACGCTAAAAGTTGTAACAAGATCTTCAGACCCCTTCTTTGGATTATGACGATCATTTTTTCAGCTCATCCTTCATCCTTCATGACAGTTTGAGTCTCTGCCATCCATTTATGACAGCCTTGGTTAGTATCATTATGTGCATTTATACTTAATTTTAAGAAACATAAGTTTGTTGTTTTTTCAGACAGTGAAGACCTACAAGGACACAAAGAGTAATCAGACTCTTTCATTCCCACTGCACAGAGCTTCATAGGTCGATATGAAGAGGAGAACAAAGAAAATGTGTATTAGTTTGTCTCCCCTACTGTGAAAATCTAAGACTACTCATTGTTGACTACTTTCTTCTAATATGCTTCTAAATAACAACAGCAGCCACGCACTGTCACATACTGTCATATTTCCAAAGTATTCCTCTTGTTTTTGAAATGATCTTTAGTTTAGATTGAAAGTATGATATCTAAAAACCATTGCAAATAATTTTCACAGACCCTGAAAAGTGACAATATTGGATACCCATCTTAATTCTTATTTTGAGAGCACATGCACTCATAACTGCCAATAAAAGTAGTGACTCGTATGAATAGGTTATAAATGAGCACAGACATATTTGGAGAGCTATTGATAGAGTAAATGTCACTCTTTATGTCTCTAAAATCCTCTCATTCAGGGTGTGAATCTCACTGGTAGGAATTTTCAGAGAGTTCTGATGATTCCATTATACTTGGACAGTACATGTGTATCTTATAAAGTGTTGGCATTTCAATGCCTTGAGGAAACATGGATGCATTTATAAAGACAAGACTTTCAGTGCAGTGTATCATAATTATATACACCACCTATGCAGTGCTTATGCATCAAAATTCAATGTTTCCTGGCAAAAGCAAATTTGATGTACCAGTGCTGAGCAGTTCACCTGAGCACATACTGTTGAAATGTCTGGTAGTCATCTACCACAAGTAAGACATCATGTGCCTGGAAATCCACAGTACATTCAGGTAGGTTTCAGCCTCACCCATCTGAAAATTTTACACAGAAAAATGGTTATCCCTGAGGAAACCCTGGAAGCAGTTACAGTTAAGCAATTAAAAGAAAATCTGAGCTGACTCAATTTGTGAGACTTTCTGATTTAGGAATCTAAATTGTGACATAAAATACCCTTCATTCATCCCTTAATGCATTCAGTGATAAAATTTTCAATGATTGCAACATATTCTCTGTGTAGACATAAGGATCTCCATTTAGGTCTTCAAACTACTGTTTGCTACTGCTGTCCAAAAAGTGAGGGGAGAAGGAGGACAAAAATAAATAATCTTAACTCAGTCCATAAAAATACAGCAAAGAAATACTTTACAGAAGTTGTTTTTCTTGTGGTTTTCTTTGCATTGGTCTTAGGTTAGAGGGAGAGAAACAGGTCCCTAACAGTTTGTAGTAGTGAATGCTATCTTATTGTTGTCGTTTAACGATTTCCTGGAAACAGCAATGAGATAAGAAAACAAACAGTAACAGCAACAGTACTAATGTCACAGGGTATAAGAAAAGAATGATTCATATGGAAAACCCCAGACAATAGACAATATGTATGGCTATTTCTTCCACCTTTTCTTGGCTGGAAGGAATCCCTTCTCCCACAAAAAGTCCCTTTACCTCTCACACCTGGCAATGATGTGAGATGTATAGAATAATGTCCATGTCCCAGCCATGCCCCTCCTGGCTACTGCAAAAAATTAACCCTTCCTGGCTGGAACCAAAACCACTAAAAACACTTTTATAAACCTAGTTTAAGTGCTAAATATAAATGTTTGTTTTCACTAATGTTCAAAGCAATAGCCTACTAGCTCTGTCCATCTTTCTGTCACTTGTTAACAAATTAGAAAATATTTTCCATTATTACTCTTTTAATGTTTACAGCACAGTTTTCGTCTTTTATCTAGCACCTCCCAGTTTTCTCATTTGTGCTCTAGTCTATGTTGAAGCAAGAAATTCCGGTGTAGAGTGAGGTAGGATGATGTTACAATGATACCAAGAATTTAAATTATTTTTAAAGTTGCCTAAGAAACTAGATAAAATTATATACTGAGAAAAAAATGATGGCAATTAATTCAATGGGAGTGTATGTAACATAATGTGAAGCATTGTAATTCCTGGAGACAACTTTTCCCATTGAATAGAATTTAATTTTCTATATATGTGTTTCCAGTGCAGAAGCATTCTCTGATCAGTTGCAGATGATAAATTTGCAAATTGAAAAAAAAGAATCAAATCTCAAATTGCTTTCAGAATCAAATTATGACAAATATGTCTAATGCCAATAGTTGGAAAGTTACAGTACAGTAGTTTTTGCAGTTTTAAATGCTTTTCTTTTGTAATTAAGCATAATTCTCACACATAAATTACTGTTTTAAATTATAGTCTTCAGTCTTTCATAGGAGCTCCAGTAGTAGCAATAATTGTTATTGGCAATTTCTTCACAATTAGAAGTTTCTACCCAAGCTCAGTCATGTCAGGGTTACACTTAGGAGCTAAAGTCAACTGAAAGGATGAAGAAGCACCCCAAAACCCCTACTTTGAAAAGAGGGATAGCCAGTGCTTTGCACTAACCAATCCTCAGCCTCTCAGTAACATATTACTTGTTTTCTGGAGTAACAGAGTTACTTTAAAAAAAAGAAATTAAATAAACAAAGTAAAAGAAGTAATCGATAAAGACATTTTTAGATGATGGAACTTGACCCTAACATAGAACAACCTGCTCCTCACCTGACTCTAGAGATTAGGGTTGAGGTGGGGGCCAGCATTAATTGCTACTGTCTAGCCTCTATCTGGTCTGTAGATAAATATATTCTTCTGAACTGTCAATCAGGAATTTCTCATGCACTCTGAATTCATTCAAAAACAACCCAGCAGTTCTGGAGTACACAGGAGAAAAGATGCTTTGCTCAGCTGCACTACTTTCAAATGCATATCCTAAAACAATGATAAAATCATCAGATATAATGGATTATTAGAGCAAATTCATTCACTTGTTCCATTTTTTCTGTAGATTAATACACAATGTCTATTTTTATAATTTTTTTTCTCCTTTTCTCCGTTTTATAGTAAAAGTGGTCTCAGTGTTCATTGTTTAAAGGCCAAACAGGGTGAAATACTGTGACTTGGTATTTGCCAGCAATATGCAAGAGTAGTAATGTGCTATGGTAGCCCATTGATCTAACTTCCCTTGTTTTTTGCTTCCTTTTTGCACACTAGTGAGAAGGAAAATGTCCCAGTGGCTGCTTGAACAACTCAAGCTTTGTTGACCTAGGAACTATTTTTCAGTGATCTAAGCATTAGCTTGGGCTTTTAACATTTTTGTAGTTTCAGATTCAACAGCCCTTGTAGACCTCCAAGACTGTGTTTTCATCAGTTACATTTGTTAGACACTCAGCTGTTGAAGGGGTCTTTAGGTATTTTTCCATTATTCTGGTGGTAGAAATAAAACGGGGAAGAATGAATTAATGTTATTGAATTGTACTTTACATGGGTATGTGGCAGTCTGTGTTTAAATATTCTCCTTGCAGTGTCTGATAATGTTTCTGCTACAAATTTCATGCCAAACAGTGAGGGTTTTTTATTATTATTATTTATTTATATTGAGGTTTACTGGTTTTGGTTTTTTGCTGGGTTTTTCTGTTCCTCAGTATATAATGTGATATTTTGGTAGCAGAAAATGTTCTAGTTTTATCATCAATTTATGTACAGAAAGGTTTGGGAAAAGTGAAAGTAGTGGCAGGAGCAACAAATACTGATAAACTATTGTTTATCACATGGTGGCATGCATACTAGATTTCCATAAATTCAGAGTTTCCTCATGGAGCATAATTCAAATCACACACTCCTTGCCAAATACCTGCCAAGACCAAGAACTCAAACAAAGCCCTTATGAATAGATATCAGTTAGTTACTGGGAATCTGGTAAATTATTAAGCTCCATGCTATCTAAAATGTTAAATCAAACTAGCTTTGAATCCTCTTAGGTGTTCAAAAAAGTCTGTTGACTTTTTTGTTGTTCTTTCTTTCTTTCTTTCTTTCTTTCTTTCTTTCTTTCTTTCTTTCTTTCTTTCTTTCTTTCTTTCTTTCTTTCTTTCTTTCTTTCTTTCTTTCTTTCTTTCTTTTTCTTTCTTTCTTCCCCTTTTGTTTGAAATGTGAGCCTCTTGTTCAGGCAAGACTATTTGTTTTCCTTTTTCCTCTGTTGGTTCGTACAGGGTTGATTCAGCTGAGAATAGGAGGTGCTAATACTAGTAACAGGACTAGAAGCTTCTGTTTCCCAGCTTATTTTTTTTTTCTCATTGTCATTTGTGTGCAAGAAATTAAAGGAGTTGGGTAGTCTTAAAGTATTTGCTTTTTCTGTAAATGTAAATGAAAAAGACCAGATAGTCTGTCTGTCTGACAAACTCCTGATGTCACCAAGGAGCAATAAAAGTAGAAAATTATTCTTTGGGACCAGATGTAGCAGCAAAGCTGTGAGAGGGAAAGCTCTTCAAAGTGTTGAATAGCATATCTGTAATTTTTGTGACCTTCTGTGGCAAATCCAGTGAAGGACATTGTTGCTCCCTCATCATTCATGCATATTCCTCTGTCACATAGATGACCTCATATTAGAAATCAAATAATTGAAATAAGCAAGGTAAAACAAAATACATTTTTTTTTGAGAGATAATTTGGGGTTATTTCATCAATGTGATTTACTGAGAGGCCTCACACAGCTGAGCCAGTAACATTCAGGGGCTAAGACATGGAAGGGAATGAAAGCTTGGCCTGTCAGTATCCAGATTTGCATTTGTTGCTGAAGTTTGCATATTTTCTGACCCATATTTCCTTTCAAAAGGAAAGGCAACCCAGCATAGTCATGACAGGCTCAGTTAATCCAACTGCACACTCAAGTGATGATGGGAGGAAGGGTAGCTCAAGGAAAACAGGAGTTTATGGAAAGATGAAAGTGAGGCCTGGGAAATCTGCATTTTGCTCACAATTCTGCTGTGGAATTTGTACAAGAGCTTTAGAAAATCAGTTGTAATTAAGCTTCTTCTGTAAAATGGCACAGTGGAGAAAAGAATGTTTCTTTGTTCAATATGGCTAATTGTAGACCACTATGACCAATGTGTACTAATTAACTTTTGCATATCAAGAGTTCTTGCCTCAGAAATTTAGTGGGTTTTCCATTGCTAAATGAGAAGACAGAAGTTCTTCCTTCTACTATTTTGCTAGGTTGTGACAAAGCTCAAGAGTGGTTGGAGGATAAAGTAGCTCAGATTAATAATGAAAAAAATTTAGGCTATTTTTTAACTCATTAGAACACTGTTGATTTGATATCCAGACCTACACATTCTGTCTTTGATGTATTTTTCAACTGACATAATGTTGATAATAAAGAACTGGTGTGGGGTCTGAATGTTTCTTAAGACTAAAAACAAGAAACAAAATGAAAAGGAAAAAGAACTTAAATATGCTATAAAAATGCAGAGGGGAGAAAACAAAGAAAAAGAGGTTAAGCTTGTGGCAAAAAGAATCAGGCAGAAAGGAGAGATAAGCATTCTAATGAAAATGTAGATACCATACATATGCATGCCACCTAGTTGTGCCAGTTTAGATTTGGTGGGTGTGCTTTCTTCTAGTCTTTATAGATATTATGGACTCTTTTAAACTAGGTTTATTACATCTACCTCAGGTAACAAATAACCAAATTGATAGTTTTAATTGGAATGAAAAATGACAACAAACAGCCAAGACCAAAAATAGTGGAGAAGTTTGAAAACCCACGATATCTGTAGCACGGAAGAAGAGGAATAAAATTTAAATCTATGTACTAATTTATGTTTTAATAATGTTTTAATTATCTTAATAACAAGTAGAGAATCAGGGTATTGAGATTGTGGCCATCATTGTATATACTAACCTGAACATATATACAGTGTTCATACCTTAAAATGTCTCATGTTTTTATGTTTTATGTCCCTGATTTCATGTCTTGAATCACATTTTAAATTTAATTTTCACTTTCAGAACAGGTATTTGCTTACACTGACTTATTTCACTGCAGAAATATATTTTACCCTCTGCTTAAATAACAAAAACTTATGCAAATGCACTATTGGTTTGTTAGCTGTTTTGTATTATGAGCATTTGAAAACCTAGGAATTTTCTTAAAAGTCTTCTTTCTTGAATTCATGTTATTAGAGGAGCAGTACAGCTTTTACACTTAAAAAAAAAATTCCTCAGCCAATCTTGCAGTTTTTAAAGTGTTGGGATTGTGTTATGTCTTCCATGAGTGTTTGGCATTATGCGCACTTTGGTGAGGTTCTTTCTTTTATTTCTGAAACAGCACATTGAGTCTTCTGGAGTACTCTGAAGTGTTTTACCACAGTGCAGTGTAACTGTCATATAATATCCTCTAAAATAATTCAGGCTCTGACCATATTTTAAAAATTTGCAGCTTAAAAATCTTCTAAAAAACAATTAATTACATGTGATAACTGGCAATTTACCTTGACATATTTGAGTCATGCCTGATTATGCAAGGAAAATTATGAGAACAGATCTTTACATCTAGGCAGAGTACCATCAGTCTCAGCAGATTATTGCTACACCAGAGATTTTTATTACTTTTTTTATTTGTTCCTTGACTTTTGGGATGCCAGGGTTTTTTTCTGAGTTCTCCCCACACCTATTTTCTTTGAGTTTGGACCCTAGTACTCTTATTTATACTGATGTTGACAAAAATTACTATTATTATCACTTGCAAGCAAGGCTTAATGCATTTAAGGCAGAATCAGATAAGATTAAATCTGCACTGATTCTTCACGAACCTCAGATCTCTGAGTATGTCAAATTTGATCACAGAACTCATTATCAGGAGAATAATATATCATCAGTAGACTTGTTTTATGCTGGTTTTTTGAGTTCTGTAAGGTTCAAAGAGTTCATATATTCCAGGGTTAACTTGTGGCCACACTGTTTCTTTTAAGGGAAGTTGTAGCATAGATCAATATGTTTGAAGAAAGTGAGATTGCCACCCCTGTATTTTTCTCCTTCCTTTTATTTTTTTTTTCATCAACACAATTGTTGCTGCTCATTGGTGTCTCCCTCCCACTCTTTCGACAGCTGCTTTACTGTGACATCTTACCTCCAGCAAAGTGGGAAGATGAGCAGCTGCTTGCAGAACCAAAGCCAATCTTCTGCCTGGGATCAGTTGGCAAGGATTTCTGTGAAAGAAGTGAGGATGCAGTAAATGATATGTACTGAATTAATTGTACCTGCTACCAGCCTGTCTCCAAAACTTGCTGGGAAATATATCCATCCATTTGTGCAACAGCAGCAACAACAAAAATGACTCCCTATTCATCTTTGAAGGTTAAAGAGATTTAACAAATCAAATCTGTTTATTCATGGGAACTATAGCAGTGCTGATGAGTTTTTTAAAAATTCAAATTACATTTATTTCTTTTCAAATTGCTTTCAATCAGGTTTTTCAGTAAGGCTGTGTGTATGAATGCAATTCCTTGGTGTGAGGGAAGGATTTTATTTATTTACTGTTATAATGGTGTTTTGGAGATTGAGTCATCTGATGATTCACTCTGTTCAGCTGCATAAGTAATATTGACAGTACTGACAGAGGACTAAGCTGACATCCTGTAATAGTTGTTGTTTTGGACTTCCAGGTACAGTAAGGTTGCTGAAAATACCTAAACTTTCTATAGCACGAGTGCTTAGTGTTTCTTCCACTCAGGAGGTGAGAATGAAAAGATTCCCTTTCTGGATGTTCTCATGTTTGGTCCGAACATAAATACTGCACATCTGCCAAAACCCAAAATACTTCTATGCACACTGCAGTATGCACACAGGTTTTCCAAGAAGAATCAGGGCTTTAGATGGGTCTTCGCTGAATACGCACTGAGGAAGAGACTAATTATTCTTCTTTGTCAGAATAATTCTGAACTTCCTAGAACAGTATTTCAGAAAAAATACAGTGGAAGTATAATAATCATCTAGAGAGAGGTAATCAAGTTGAGCATCATAAGAGAGATTTTCTGTAAGTTGTTGACAAAACCCACTTACTGTGTGAGTAATGATCTTGACAATGCTGTTCTACCAGAAGACAGATACCTTTTTTACTGGTATTCTTGCCCTTTCTAACTCAAGAGTTTGGCATTTGTTCACCACATGAAAATGTTACGTTATCATCTCTTGAGGTGGGTCGTGGATCTGATGGTTCAGGAGATCCTTCTTGGTGTTTTCCTCTCTTACCTTGTGTTTCCAGTCAAAGAGAAGTAGAGGATCAGTAGAAGAACATGGTATCTCCAAAGTATAGAAAGACATGTAGTATGGGGGCATTTGCCACTATGATAATATACTGGAAATCACTGATTCTCTGCCCAGGAGCATAGACCGTGAAGAAATATATATTTGATTTCTTCAAGCTTATTTTGGATTGAATTTTCTGCCAGCACAAGCCCTGAGGGCATCTGTGTCTTACTATTACAGGATTTTTTTATTCCTACTGCTGCATGATAGATAAAGTGTCTTATTTTCCTATAATCTGAACTTGCAGAAGCGGACTGATTAAGCTACCCTCATGGCCATCTTGTGAATGGAGAGCAAGCTAGTAATCTGCTCTCGAAGATTTGGGAACAGATTAAGTGGTAGAGAGCTACCAGTTCATCCTTTCTTATGCAAAGTCCTGAGTTAGATCCAGATGAATGAACAGAAACTGGAGCCTATGACAGCAAACCTGGGAATGGATCCTGCAGAAAAAGGTATCTTGCATTTCAATGTTTTTGTTTTGCTTTGGTTTTTGGTTTTGGGGTTGTTTTTTTTTATTTTGGTTTGGTCTTTTGGTTGGTTGGGTGGGTGGGTTTTTTTACTGTATAGCATTATGAGGAAATGATGTTAAATTTCCTAGCTGCATGATCCAGTTGCATCGTTGGCACACTGGTGTTGTCTTTTGGCTCCTCAGAAGGTCAGAGGGTGCGTTGGAGGAAGCTTCTACCCCTCCTGTGCTTGGGAACAGGAGAAAGCGCTGGTCTGCAGGCCAGGTAGAACAGCTGCTACTGCAGCAGTTGGCAGAAGTCAGGGTGGGTGATTTACATGTTCAACCATGCAAAATCAGCTGAAAATTATATAGCTGAATTCAGATGGCCAAATAATGCTAGTGTTTGTGTTGCTCAGCATTTTCTTTTCATTCCAGTCCCTACTGTCTAAATGCAAAATATCTCGTGGTTTAGAGGATGGCACATAGAAGACTGGGTTTCAGAAACAACAACAAAATGGGATGTTGTTCAAATACTGGGATAGAAGTTATTTTTCACAAAAGGGATTTCTAATCAGTTTTCAAAGAGGGTTGTATTCCAACCACAAAGGTTCACTCAATAATTCTGACAGTCTTATATGGACAAGGGCATTTCAAGACAAAAATATTTTGTAATTCCTAAAATTTCTGAAAAAAACCCTGTGAATTTGGAATTCATTTTTTTACATTGGCAGTTTGCTAAAAATGTATTTTTGTTGTTATCAATCATAATGGGGGTTTTGAATTTGCATAAAATATAATCCTTTCCAAAAAAGTGCAGTGTAGTTGTGCCATGCCATTTTTAAGTCTTCATGTCTATGTTGGCCTTGAGAGTGGATAAACATGCCACTTCCACTGTGTGACCACTGTTTTTGACAGTGAAAAGAGTTGTCATCGAATGTTAATGCCTCTCATGTTCTCTTCATTATACATGCTCATTTTCATGACAAAGAGTGTAAAGGGAACAGAAAATGGTGCAAAATTAATACGTTCTCCTGACAATCTGGAGACAGCATTGCCTGATCTTACACAGAAAGCACAGCTGGGGACTTTGACAAATGCAAGTACACAGCTGCTTCTTCTACAAAGTTCAAAAGATTTTCCATGTAGTTTTGTTCATATGGATGCATGGGTTTCTGTGCATGTCTGTATGGACACCGTGCATAAGGTAACTGGGATTGTATTTTATTTCTAAGCTATATTTGATTTTTAAGCCTAAACTACATTCATTTATCTTCTCCAGGTTCTGGTTTGTAAAATTTTCTAAACCTTATTGAGAAGAGGTATCATCAAAAAATACATAGATAGTTGTCATGTCAAGGAATTGAATTTTCCAATTTAGAGTTCCCACTGAAACCACTCCAAACTGTGCAGCGCTTCTTCATTCCCCTTTCCTCCTGCAGCAGGATGGAGAGGAAAATCAGAGGCAAAAAAAGTAAAGATCATGTGTTGAGAAAAGAATAATTTACTGTTGGGGTAACGCTGCTACATATAAAAGAATGCAGGAGTTTGTAATATTGTTAAATTGACCATGTGTCCAAGATGGTGATTGTGTAACCCTTCTTGTTCCCAAAACCCTTCACTGTACCTTGGAATGCCTAAGAGATAACTGGAAACTCACCCATTGGCTGTTAACCCTTTCTTGTAATTGGTTGGTTTGTAACACCTCCTGAACTCCCAGTGGTCACTTTGTAATCCACCCAAAAGGTATTTAAGCTTTTACCACAACAATAAAACTCTCTCTGCCTGTTCCCCTGCTACCTGGCTGTCGGTGCCGTGGCTCTCTCTCTGGGGGGTCATGAGCAGCTGCGGGGTAAAGGCAGGGGCGGGGAGGGAGCACTCTTCCCCCCCCCGGAGCTAGAGGCAGAAAGCCTCTCGCCCAGGGATCCCCATCCTGTCCTTCAGCATTCGCAATTTACTGGAAATAGCAATGAGATAAGAAAATTAGGAGTAACAGCAATAATACTAATAAAAGAATGTACAAGAAACTAATGATTCACATGTGAGTTCTGTAGAGGCCATTCACTTCAGAATTGGACTGATGATCATTATGATTGCCTTCCAACTGAGAATATTCCATGATTCTGTGATTCTCACCTCTGACAATACCCTACCACTCTGTCTGCCACACTACCCAACCTGGAAGGGTCCACTTCCCCCATCCCCAGAAAATGACATGAGATGGTATAGAATAACATCTGGCCACACCAGCCACGCCCCCTGTTAGCTACTGCAAAAATTAAGCCAGTCCTGACCAAAAACAGGACATCATCCATCCTTTGTTCTACACCATCTGGGTCATGCCCAGATCCTACACCTTCCAACTATATCTCTGTGCCTCTATATTTATATATACACAAGGAGAGGTATCATTGCCATAGTCGCTGGTCATCCCTTCAAGTTCAGTTCATTTAGTCCATGACTCTGGGTTCTATCTGCCATAGATGTCTTCCAGGGCTATAGGGTTGGTGTGCTGTTGGCTACTTCAGAAGACTGGATCATGAGCTGCATCAGGAGCTCATGGCTGGTGTATCTGGAGCAGTCCATCCTCATTGTCCATGGTAGATATGGCATACAGTGGCAGAGTCATTCAGCAAACAATATCATACAACTGAGCATTACAGACTGTTCTTGCTCCTTGAGGTACACAGTGTTTCCCCATCCCTTGGCATTACCCACCAAGTGCACCCAGGTCCTTGAGAAAAAACAATCTCATTAATGCATTTGCCTTTGCATAAGGCTGGACTAATCCAAACTGTCTTCCCTAACACATTTCTTATATGGAGACTTTATACCCTCCTGTGGTATGTGGATGTTTTGATTGGGCCAGGGCAGCTCAGTTGGTAGAGCCTTTAGTGATAACTAACCAGGTGACCTTCACCAAATGTAGATCCCACTGTTGGAAGTCCCACCACCCATTCCTACCAATGTGTTTTTTAACAGTCCATTGTACCATTTAATTTTCCTGGAGGCTGGTGCAAGGTAGGGAATATGATACACCCACTGGATCCAGTCTGCTTACCACCAATGTCCCTCCAGTGGCCCTTCTCTGACTGCCTGAGGTTGAATACAGCCAGTTCTCTCACTGGTAGTGGTAACCTTTTTTGCACTTTCCTCTTGTAGTCTTTCCTTTTCTTTATCTCTCTCCCCCCCACACACACTTTTTCCCTTTTACTTACTACAAATAAAGTGAGTTGTCTGAGACCTACATTTGGAGTTGTGTGCCTTAATCTTGCCCTCAAAGTAATCATCTAAAAGAACTGAGGTGCAGTCCCTGTCTGGACTGAGACAATTGTCTAACTCAGTTCTTTCTAGGGTGTCATGTCACCACAGGACTTGTTTTCCAAGCCCCAAGAAGGTGTTCTGGGCAGTGGTGTGAGGCTCAGGGTACAACTCCAGCCATCCAGTGGTTGTTTCCACAATTGCTGGCACATAGTGATTACCTTGGTGGGTTTTAGGGGACTGTGACATTAACATCAACTCTCTTAGTCTGTCTGAGGACTTGACCACTGAAAACTGCAGTGGCATTTGTCCTTTAAGAATATTCTGTGATCGTTGGTCTTCCTCTAAACTCACATATCTGTGCTGCTAGGGCAGAGGTGGGTTTTCCACCCCAGTTCCTCTTGTCCTCTCCCTGGTCACATAGGAAAAAACACCAGTTACCTCTCAGTGTGTACCCTCTGTCTCAAACAGGGTGGCACTTGTTCCCAATAGCAGAGATTGATCCATACTGCCAGGGAAGGGGACATTTCCTCTCTAACTTGCTCAAGTCTTTCAAGTCTGTCCACAGACCTGGACAGATCTAAAGCTGAGGCAAGTTGGTAGGAAGGAAAAACGATGATCTTCATATTGTCAGAGTCACATAGTGACCTGAAACAATGTTTTCCTTCTTTCGCTGACATCAGTGCCAATGAGTTGGTGAAAGATGATGGTGCCCTCTGTACAAAATTCCACCACATGAATTTTGTACACTGGACCTTATCTAGATCTAGAGGGGACTGCTTGTTATTTGAATTCTTGCACATTACCTCCAATACAACTAATTCTCTCAGGTACTGGATACCTTTCTCCATAGCATTTCACCTGCTTGGGCACACAACTAGATTATCCATGAGTGTATACTTTTCCCTCATGTATGACAGGAGTTGCCTCCAGAGGCTGAGTGTTTCTGTCCCCTTCCTAATCACCTTGTCAGTGCCCACATCCTGGACAGAGATCTTAGTTGTTTGGCTTCAGTACTATCTAGTTTCATACCACTGGCTGTGATATCCCAGCATTGGAACAGCCCAGGTCAACAGGAGCTCTCCCAATTAGCAGCTGAAATCTTTTTGCATATCTTCAGCTCACCCAGAGATAGGGACTGGGTGATTATCTCCGACCTTGCCTATTTCTCTTATTGTGAGGGTTCTGCTTCCTCTTCATCCCTCACTAAGCATACCAATTTGGTCTTGGATTTTTTCGTCTGTATAGGAGTGACTGCTAATGAGCACAGGTTGTTCCTCTGGTTCAGCTGCAGTTTGAGTGGCCACCATACCTGTTGATCTGCTTTCCTCCATTTCCCCCTGAGGGTGCTTTCTGGTAAAGAGCAGTGTCTGACAAACAGTAGTCACGGCCCAGCACGTTGCATGACTTCTCACCCCTCTGTAAGTGGCACGGCAGTTTTCTTTCAAATATTTTGCTAGTTTATCAGGGTCCTGTAGTTGTTCAGGGGTGAACTTCCAAACCACTGGAGCAGAATAGTCCTTCAAAAATTGGCCCACTTTCTCCCACATTCCATGCCACTCATGACTATGTACCCTCCCACTATATCTCTGAATAGTCTGCCTAGAAATCTCTTTCTTAACTCTCAAGTTGGTGTAGACAACACTAAGGAAACCTGACAGACTTAACAACAAGAGCATGGTTTCCCTAACATTCAAGGAAATTCAAAATTCTCAACAGCTGCTGTAACAGACCTGAAGGAGAAAAAGGGAGTGAAAAGCAGGGAAAAATCATCCTCCCCTATTTTTCCCCAACAGATTGATATGATTATTAGTGGACTCCTAAATTTAGCATCCCAGATAAGGGCAGGAGGGCAACACTGAATACACATCCTAAATGACCCTCATTGCCCATGATGTTACCACGGTCACAAGATCTCCCACAGTACAGCAACAAAGCAATCCTAAACCCTCTCCCTGCTCTGAAAAATAGCACCCTGGTGGACATATAGTGCATATACAGGTGTACATACAGGGTATGTATATACAGGGTATGTCTATACCCTGTAGATATACACAGCATATTGGGAGCCCCCAGTGGTCCAGGGGAAAAGACACTGCACTGTCACTGCAGAGACCCGGGTTCGATTCCCAGTCGGGGCCCCTCCCCGGGCAGATGGAGCTCGTTAGCCCTGTAAGGCAATCCATCTACGTCCTGAGGACCTCACTGCCACCGTCCAAGCGTGCTTGGCCCCGGCAGATGAACCTCAGGATTAAAGGGTGGGCTCAGTTC